>NC_090446.1:1133060909-1133363940 GCF_031143425.1 Pleurodeles waltl | reverse complement strand
TTCCAGCCTTCATTCTGTGAAAAGTACCATTATCTTTAGGTCTGACGTTAGCCAATACATTTTTACTTATACTTGCCAATGAGGGCTTTTAGCCAGCCCACTTAACTCATTTGGTCTGTTCATTCACATTTTTCGTATACCCATTACAGTATGGGGTAATGGGCAAGCGGTTAGCCCGCTTGAGGCATTGGCGAGCCTCACTGTGAGTGACTTCGTTTTGCAAGGAACATCCCTACACACAAAGGAGATCCCTTAAAAGCCAAAGACTACTATGGAAACTGGCTTTTTGAACCCTCTAAAATTTGCTTTTGACCAATTTTTTTTTTTGATCGATAAGGACTCAGCAGCTGCCTGAACAATAAAGTTTTGTTAAAACAAAAACAAGCATTAATGAAGACAAGTGGATGGCAGCCAATGCCAGATCTTTTGGCTTTCCAATGCTTCTTCTATTTTGTTCTTGTTATGTTTGTCTGTTTTAGATAGCTTTTGATCTTGTTATTGTACTCTGGAATGCTGACCATTGTAGACTTTGTAGTAGTAAATCATCCACTAACGAGACAGTAGTAACATTGTGTATTTATTGATTGTGTCATGTGTTATATTACCTGTAGTCTGGTCTTTGTCTTAGATTGTTGCCGAGGTTATAGAACTGAGCTGTGGGCGTCATGCCTAACATTTTCTATAATATATGCATGAGTAGGGGCATGGCTAGGGCATCTCACAGTGTCTTAAGGTTTCATCATTTTGAAAGTGATTGATGCAAAGGTAAATCCTCAGTCTAGTCATGTGTGCTATGTGCACTCCAGCACCTCTCTCAGTAGGGATGCTCACTCATCTCCGCTTCTATCCCTACACGTTCATCCGCCTTCCTGTTGTGCTAGCTCTGGCACGGCATTAAAGGATATCAGTACTTCATCGCATCACCCTGGTAGGGATTTTTTCCTGATGGCCCTAGCTGTTCTCTGTGTAATGCCATAGTGTCCATCCTTGCCCTCTTGTGGCCCAGCTTTTTTACATTGCTTAAGGGCTGGAACTGATTTCCAGTTTATGGCAGCAGTTGTTTTGCTCATTATTAATTCCAAATCTATGAACATATTACCTGCTTTTTTCATTTTATGATGGGGGAACTATACCAAAAGGCGTCCCATGAGTGTGCCTGACTCTTGCCTCCTTAATGAAGTCTCGGTGCACAGTGCAAGGCCCTTCCAGTGTATTACTAATACCGATCAGTCCCGAACTATGTAGTAAAACCCTCCTTATCTATCTGGGTTATGTTGATGACATTACTTCTGAGTTTTAAGTCTTTTAGGGCTCTGTTGGGTACTATGAAGAAAATTAAATCGTGTGTATTTGAAACTTATACTCTGTGAGAACTTCTACGTGTATTTTAGAATGTGACTCCATGTCTTACCTATGGTAAAGTTCAAATCTGTTCCTCACACTTACTCAATTATTACTGAGCTGGCCTCAGTTGTAATACTGTTACATAATGAGTTGTCTCTGCTCAAGAATGATGTGATTATTTTGTTACCTTTTCTTTATTATTTTCACTTTTTAATGTTGTTACTTTTAACTATATACCTGGGGCTGGCAATTTTGTATCTCACTAGACCCGGAGCAGATGAAGCTAGCTGCGCTCCCTGATGTTTTGGTCAAATAGTATCTGGCAAGTGCTCCCGGGCGGTATTTGCTGTTTACTGTTGTTGTTCATTAAGTTCTGCAGCATGCTGATGTTGGTCAACAAGCCCTGAAATATTCCACAGAATCTCAACAGGTTCTGCAGTGTCTTAATTGAGCTATATGAATCAGCCATGTGCCTTGCTGACCAGACGAAACTGATGTGCCCTCCTCAAATAATCGACATGTGATGTTATTTCTTTTGTCACCCAGGAAGATTTTTGCACTAACCAAATCCACTTTAATTTCAGTGATGCTGACACTGCTGCCCGTGCTGTAGAGATGGAACATGAGGCTTTCCAGAGCAGCAAGATGGTTAATCTCTATAAGGCGACTATGCTGAAGAAAGTATGCAACCACTCATCGGGAGGAGGAGTGCAAAAGACGTAGACTGCCTTGTGGGGGATGGGATGTGATGGGATGGGGTTCAGTTATGGTTAAGAGTATGACTGGATTGAAGAAGAGATGGCAAGTCTCTAAGAAGGCAGGGATAGATTGTAATGGTGGAAGGATTGTGTAGGCCTAAATGTATTGAGAGCACAGAAGAGCCACTGCTATTTGTGCCATCTATTGTGGGGAGACCAGTCCTGTTTAGCTGACTTTGAGTTTCAATACATCAGTAAGAGGTACTTTCCCCTCTCTTTTCAGGTGGCGGAGATTAACAAAGCTTCCAAGGTGGGTGAAATGTATTCTGCACTCGTGCCAGGGTACGGCAGAAGCAAAGAGACCACAAAGGAGTCTTCAGCCTCGGAACTTGAAGATGGCTTTGTTCCTGCATCACAAGTCTACTCGGTTAGTTCATTTGGGGCTAGGTTTAGAATTAACCTGACCTAGGAACACAAAGTAGAGACAATGGAACATAAATGTAGAAAGAACACATTTCATACAGTTTCCAAACAAAAACGTTTAGTACTGTACAGGGAAAAGTGCTAAGCAGCACATTTACTTGTAAGACAAAAGCTGGAGATGTCTCTTTTACTTACTGACATCCTAAAAGGGACAGGTAGTGGGCATCGTCAGGTTGGGTAAGAGCTTGATGGGCGGTGTGGGGGTCAGACTATGTTATTAGCATAAATTGTATGTTTGATGGCCTGTGTGGCTGTAGATACACATGCTCTGCATACTTCCACCATCATGTGTTGGGTCCAGAAAGTTGCAAGTTGTTTCCGGTCGAAAAGTCTTTCGAGTCACGAGATACAGTGACTCGTGGTAGAGTGACTCCTCCTCTTGCTAGCAATATGCATGGTCCTCAACTTCACCTTCAGATTGTCTTCTTCCACCTTTGGGTCTGGCCGTGTTTCCTCGGAGCTCCGGTTTCAGACGGTAATAAGTCTCTTCCGTTCGGAAAACCCTCTCCAAACCCATTGGTATTGTTTCCGTTTGTGTTTTCTTTATCCCTTGCATTCCAGGTTCAAAGAAACCTTTGTTCAATTCGAACTTTTTCGATCGAGGCCTTGGGCCGCACCCTAAGAGAAGTTTTTTTCGCTATCCTACACCTCCGAGGATGAAAAACGGATGGAACGGACACATTTTCATTTCTGTCCGAAGTGTAATTCCAAGTTCCTTCAGACTGACCAACATCAGGTCTGTAACTTCTGTTTGTCGCCGGAGCATAGGGAAGAAGATTGTGAGGCCTGTCAGTCCTTCAGGTCGAAGAAGACTCTGCACGACAGAAGAGCTTGTCACTGAGAAATACAGAGGCAGGAGATGGAGGAGGCGCCCGACATTTTCGGTATCCAGGACAACATATCTGACATGGAGCAAGAACAGGAGATCCAGGAGGCCTCAGCTGCTGAGGAGGCCAGAGTGATGCTGAAAATGCAGGCAATCCCCCTGGGTCAACAAATCGTGAGTAAATCACCCCCTGCTCTGGCAAAAAAAACTCACCACTTTGGAAGCGAAGGCTGTCGAGCCGCCGCTGCAGGCACCTAAAGACTTTTAAGGATGTTCCGTCCTCGGGCTCGGCACCAAAAACTAAGCCAAAACAGTCTGCTTCCACCCTGAACCGAACACCATTGATTCCGACTCCGGAACCTTCCATTCCACCCCCCCATTTGGCCCTGACTCTTTTGGCACCAAAAAGACTGACTGCCTCAGCTCTAACAACTTTGGTACCGAAAAGTAAACCCGCTTTGGCATTGAAATAACTTGAGTCCAGAACATCTTCGGAATCAAAATCATCACCGTAGCCAATTATACATAAAATGAAGCAACCGCTCCAAGGCAGGTAGTCACAACTTCAGATCCAGCCAGAAACAAGAAGGGTGTTGGTGAATACTGTTATCTCCACCACTTCTAAGCAACACACCTCCAGTCAAACAAAGGAAAATAGATAAGGACATAGAAGAGGCTCAGCCACCTCGCCCTACATTTTCTCCACCAATCACCCCACCACCACCACATTCTCTGCAACATTCTCATGATGACCCCCTGGACATTTCGCCACAAGGCTCACCTCATTCCTTCCATGATATTCAAGATGCAGGAGATGGCATGGAGAACTTACACACGGATATAAACCCTTGGTGTCCGTATGACGTAGATACCTATTGAGATGCAAACATAGAGACTTATCCAGCTAGACCTTCACCACCTGACAACACTACTTCTTTTCAAGAACTAGTGGGGAGGGCAGGAATTTACCATCAAATGCCTCTTCATAAGGATCCTACAGAGGATGATTTCTTCTTTGAAACACTAACTGCCTTACACAAGACAACTCATCTCCCTATGCTGAAGAGAATGTTAAGGCATGCGGACAACATATTTCAAGACCTGGCTAGAGCTCGGGTTGTTAATCCTAGAGGGGAGAAGAAATACAAGGCTTCCCCCTCAGACTCGATCGACATCAGGAGTCGGATTACAGCAGATTCTTTAGTAGTGACTAATGCTAGGACGAGAGGTAACTCCCAAGATGCTCCACCTCCTGATAGAGAAGTGTCAGGGAGAGTAAACTAATTGACACCTCAGGCAAGTGTGTTGCTGCTCAAGCATCAAATCACTGGCGTATTGCCAACATGCAGGCACTCATGGTAAGGTACAATAGAGCCCACTGGGACGAGATGGAGCAGATACTTCGATACCTCCCAGAGGAAAATAGGAAAAGGGGACAAGAAATTGTTAATGAAGGACAGCTCATTTCTAATAGCGCTATACGCTGTGCCTTAGATTCAAGACCACTGCCAGAGGTATCAATACTAGTGTCCTCCTACGCCAGCATGTGTGGCTACGCATTTCTGTCTTCCAGCAAGAGGTGGAACAAACAATTCTAAATGTGCCTTTTGATAAGGAACACCACTTAGGCCCACAAGTAGATCAGGCCTTAGAGAAATCGAAGGACAACAAGGTGGCGAAATCCATGGGAGCACTCCAGCTTCCCAGCTCTTGCAGTAGTTTCCGTAGGCTACAATACAAGACAACTTCTAAACCACCTTCGGGTGAAACATCCTCATACTACAATAAAGGTCAGCCATATACATCCTCACACAGGAGATTCTACAAAGGATCCTATAGGGAAAACAATTACAGAGGTAGAGGTAAAACAACCTCCCCTCAAACCTTCGCTACTGTCTCTAAACAGTGACTCACTCCGCCTACTCTCTGAATATCAAACACCTTTCGGAGGGTGCCTTCAGTTCTTTCTCCAAGATTGGTAACAAATCACAACAGATCAATGGGTGTTGGATATTATCCAACATGGATATTGTCTGGAGCTCAGATCCACACCTTCAAATATCCCACCTGACATCCACAAACTCTCACAGGATCACATCACTCTTCTCAAACAGAAAGTTCAATCTCTACTTGCAAAGGTTAGCAATAGAACCAGTTCCTATTCAACATCAAGAAACAGGGGTGTATTACCTTCACTTTCTCATCCCCAAGAAATATGTCTCACTAAGACCCATACTGGATCTCAGGCCCCTAAACCATTGCATCATATCAGAACATTTTCATATGGTCACACTCCAAGATGTGTTACCCTTGCTACAACAGGGCTACTTTCTATCAGCACTAGATCTAAAAGACACCTATTTAAATATTCCTATTCACCAAGCTCATTGCAGATATCTCAGATTTGTCATAGAGGGGCAGTACTATCAATTCAAAGTACTCTCATTCGGGGTCACCACAGCACCAAGAGTGTTCACATAATAACGAGTGGTGGTAGCAGCTCACCTCCGCAGACAGAAGATTCATGTGTACCCATATCAAAGCCAGCCTTCTCAATCAATGTCTCCGCTATATTCAAACCACAATACACTTGCTTCACCGGTTAGGGCTCACAATCAGTTTTCAAAAATCGCATGTCATCCCACTTCAGGTACAGCCTTACCTTGGGGCCATAATCAATACACAGATAGGCATAGCTTACCCAAATGCACAAAGAGTATATAACTTTCAAGCACAACTTTTTTTGCTTCTGCCCCAATCAACAAATCACAGTGAAATTAATCATTAAGCTTCTGGGAATGATGGCTTCTTGCATTGCAAAGTGCCACATTCACGTCTTCACATGCACCCTTTGCAGGAATGTTTATCACCCCAGTGGCCAGGCAGAGGGTCACTTAGAGGATCTAGTGTTAGTAGACAACCGCACCTTTTGCTCTCTGCAGTGGTGGAACAAAACCAACCTTTTGAAAGGGCGGCCATTTCTGGGCCCTGTTCATAAGTCATTCTGACAACGGACGCTTCCCAGATCCAAGACCTCACAATGTAGGGTCTTTGGGATCACACACACAGACATTTGAAGATGAACTATCTGGAGCTGCTAGCTGTTCATCAAAGCTTTTGTGATACATCTCATCAACAAAGTTATCCTCATTTTCACAGACAACATGACAATCATGTTCTAGCGGCAAAACACGGGGACACTCATTACTGTTGTCTCGCCTTGCACAGACAATTTGTAATTTGGGCAATTCGCCACAACATTTACCTGTTAGCCGAACACCTCCCAGGATCTCATAACAATTTTGCCACCCTCCTCAGCAGGATGCGTCAACAAGTCCAATAGTGGGAACTCCACCCCAAAGTCCTTCAACCCTACTTCCAAAAGTGGGGATTCCGAGGCATAGATCTGTTTGCAGCAAAGGAAAACGCAAAATGACCAAACTTCGCCTCCAGGTTCCCACACCATCAGTCCCATGGCAATACCCGATGGATGAACTGGTCAGGAATATTTGCCTATGCATTTCCACTTCTCCCTCTCCTTCCGTATGTGGTTCGGAAACTCAGGCAAACTTTTCTCACTTATTCTAGTGGCACCCACACGGGCAAGGCAACCACTGTTTACTACCCTGCTAGACCTATCGGTAGTGCAACACGAGAAGCTTTCCCTCAACTCGTAACTTCTCACTCTGAACCAATGTCATATCATACACACATATCCCAAGGAGCCAAATCTTGCAATTTGGTTTCTGAAGTCTTAGAATTTGGGTATTTAAATCAACCTCAAAAATGTATGGACATTCTTAAGGAAACATGTAGACCTACCACTAGAGCATGTTATGCAGCAAAGTGGAAATACTTTGTTCAGTATAGCAGGCCCTTTCCAAGTGTCGGTACAAAATTTTATTTTGTATCCTCTTCATTTGCAAAAAGCAAACTTGGCATATACTTCAATAAGGTTACATTTAGCAGCCATTGCTGCTTATCTTCAGAACAGACAACAAGATCCCTGTCATAGAGGCTTTTATGGAAGGGCTTAAAAGGATGATAACACCAAGATTACCTCCAGTGCCTTCTTGGAACCTTAATTTGGTCCTCTCCCAATTTATGGGACCACCTTTTGAACCACTACATTAATGTCGATTGTAATTTCTTTTGTGGAAGGCGGCCTTTTTAGTTGCAATCACTTCCCTAAGTGAGCTCAAGGCATTAACCTTGCAAGAACCCTTTTTCCAGGTACATAAAGATAAAGTGGTTCTTTGCACCAACCCAACACTTCTACCAAAAGTAGTATCTCAATTTCATCTCAACCAAACTATTGAGTTGCTGTTTTTTCCCCACAACTTGATTGATGAAATAGCCCTCCACATGTTAGACGTGAAAAGAGTGCTTATGTTCTGTATTGATAGAACTAAAACCCTTAGGAGAACAAAAATACTTTTTGTTGCTTTTTCTGAACACCATAAAGTAAACCTTATTACTAAATCCTGTATAGCAAGATTGATTGTTAAATGTATCCATACTTGTTATGCAGAAGCCAAGAGGTCAACCTGTTACCTCTAGAGTACCCTCAACACATGACAAAGGTGACCTATGGAATTTCTAGGTAACATACCCATAGCTGGCTTACATTTGTAAGGTAACTTTATGGTCAACACCACATACTTTCACTAAACACTATTGTGTAAATGTTCTAGCACGCCAGCAAGCCAATATAGGTGAGGCAGTGCTACGTATTCTTTTTCAAAGTACTGTAACACCCACAGGTTAGCCTCCACTTCTTCGGAGGCACTGCTTTACCGCCTGTGCAAAGCATGTGTATCTACAGTCACACATGCCATGAAACAGAAAATGTTGCTTACCCAGTAAGCATCTGTTTGTGGCAGCTATGAGTGTGTGTGCCTAGGTGTAACTGTTGGTGTGAGAGGGTGTCTCTGGGTTTGAAAGTCAGTGTTAAAGTGTGTTCCTGGGTGTGAGAGTAGGTGTGAGAGGGTAAATCTGAGTGTGAGACTGGGTGTCAGAGGGTGTGTCTGTGTGTGAGTGGATGTGAGAGTATCTAACTGGCTTTGAGAGTGAATGAGAGACTATCTGAGTATCACAGTGCATGTGAGTGTGTCCACGTGTGTGAGTGGGTGTTCAGTGTGTCTTTGAGTGGGTGTGAGAGAATATATCTGGGTGTCAGAGTACGTGAGAGAGTCTGTCACTGAATGTGAGAGTGGGTGTGAGCATGTGTGTTTGGATGTCGGAGTTGCTGTGAGAGGGTGTGTGTCTGAGTGTCAGAGAATGTGTGAGTGCATGTCTGAGTGTCACAGTGGCTGTGAGTGTGTCTGGGAGTGAGAGTGTCTGGGTGTGAAAGTGTGTACCTGGGTGCGTGAGGGGGTCTACGAAAGTGTGCTTGGGTGTGAGAGTGGGTATGAGAGTCTGTGTGTGAGAGTGGGTGTGAGAGGCTGTGTGGGTGTCATAGGAGGTGTGGGACTGTGTGTCCGTGTGAGAGTGGGTGTGAAAGGGTATGTTTGGGTGTGAGGCTGGTTGTGAAACTTTGTCTGAAAGTGAGAGTGGATGTGAGAATGTATCTGGGTGTGAGAGTGCATGTAAGAGCCTGTCTTACAATGTCACAGTGGATGTGAGAGGGTGTGTCTGGGTGTGAGTGTGTGTGCCTGGGCATGAGAGTAGGTGTGAGAGTCAGTGTTGAGTGTGTCTGCCTGGGTGTAAGACTGGGTGTGAGAGGATGAGTCCGAGTCTGAGTGTGAGAATGTGTGTCAGAGGCTGCGTCCTGTGTGTGAGTGTTTCTATTCATGTCTGAGTGGGTATGCGAGTAGAATTATATATATTTTTTTTACATTTTGTGAAATCTGCGGATCCACCTGCAGATTCACACTGGGCCGCGCTGAGCTCCACAAATGGATCCACGGATCTTGGAAAACGTTAAAAAATATATATATTATTTATAGCTTTTTGTTTACCAATTATGTATCACTGCTGCACATTTATACACTCCCCATGGAGGTTAGGGAACCTCTAACCAAACCCAATTATGCCGTGATGACCAGGCTCTAAAGGTCAACCCCACTACAAGCAATCGTACAAGGCCTTCGGCCGTGTGCAGCAGGGTTGCCCGCAAGGACTGTGAGTGGCTGCCTGATGGTGTCAGTTGCTCTGTGAATGGGTGTGTGAATTTGAATGGGGCTGTGAGTGGGTGCACAAGGGTCTGAGTTGGGTGCATAAGGGTCTGAGTGGGGATGTGAGTGGGAGAAAGAGATTAAAAGAGAGAAAGCGAGTGAGATAGTTCTTTAGGGTTTGATGGATGATATACTTAGAATTAGATCTTTCTGCACAAATTGACCTTTTTTTAAATGTATTTATTTTGATATATCCCCTTTACGCGCTATGTGGGACCGAGGGGGAGCCTCAAGGCCTCCCCCACGATCCCATTGCTTGAGCAAGCAGCTCCGTGCTTGCTGAAGCAAAGCTTTCATCTCCATTCCCTGCACCCATACCGGCACGCTTGGAACGGAGATGAAAATTCCGCCTTTCTGACAGCGGGGCCTGGTTGACCGGTCCCGCTGTCAGAAACCAGAGTGTTTGCCGGGGTGGGCACCCCGGGACAAAGCAGGATCCAGCCCTGGGGGTGGCGGTCCTCAGGGCCATCAGTCGCTTCTTGAGGGGGGCCACATGACTCCTCCCTCCCCTCCCCCCCTACAATTATAGCCCCAGGGAGGTGGTGGTCCCCAGGGCTTAAACGGGGTCTGGGACCTCACCACCAGAGCTAAGGGATCAGGGTGTCTGTACCCTGGCCTCTTTTATTTATTTATTTTTTTACATTTTTTGTCTGGGCCTCGCCTGCCGAGTCCCAGGATGGCTGCCAAGACTTCCTGGTGGAAGTGTTGACAGCCAATCAGATCTCAGTATGAGATCGGGAGAAGTCACAAATCCTTAGCGTCCCTATATATACACATTTTTTCCCCTTAATTTCTCAAAAACTACTAAACGGATTTACACCAAAACAAAAAAGACTTTCTGGGCCAGGACCTACCTGTCTTCCAAATTTGGTGCAATTCTGTCCAGTGTTTTCAGCGTTGTCACTGTTCAAAATTATTTTCAGCGCTGTCACTGTTCAAAATCCCTATGGAAAAATGAATGGGGAAAAAGTGTTTTGGGGACCCGCTCCCCTTTCTCTCACCTCCCCTTATACGGATCATCCCAAAACTTTCCAGACAGGAGCTCAAGTGAGCGTCCTATTTTCTTGGGATAATTCCGTGAAGATTTGTCAAGCGGCACCAAAGTTATTACCAAAACAAAAAACACTCTTTCTATAGAAACTTGGTCCCAACTATAACTACCTAGTGGTGACCGCCACTAGGTAATTATATATTAAGCAACTCCTACTATTCCATTATGCTTTAGATATATAAAGAATATTTTATATTTTGTTATAAAGCAACACTTTACACAATTAGTTTTATAGGAAAAATACCAAATTGAGCGTTTTCTAAAACTCATCCATATCCCATAACATAATTAATTCAGCTGGGTAGAGCAATAATAATACATCACATGTCATCCTTGAACATGAACACACATCTAATTCATTTTGCTCCTAGGAACATTCCGCTACAGCACATTTTGGTCCAGTGGGTGCTTAAAAATTGTCATGTTGGAATTTTGTTAGTATTTCTCAAGTTCACCACCTTCTCAGGACAAAGTTTCAAATCAGCATAGATCCTTCACCGTGTAATTCCACTAATTTTAAGAGAGTACACACTGGTAAAGAACCTTGCTTCCACATTTTGAAGATTCACTTCTTGACCATGCACTAGTTACTCAAAAGTACTATTAGGAGTGTGTAGACTGTACTCTGTAGCATATTCTCCTGCCTCTTGTGGAACCCGAACAGTAGTTAGATGATAGTCCCTGTTCTTGATTAGAATTATTCATACGAATCGCCCGTCAGTCAAGAGCATATCTTATTTCAGTCCAGATCCACCAGATAGAATGCATTCCCGAACAAGGCTTCTTTTTCAGAGAAGACCAGTCAATGATATGTTTTATTTAAACATGAATATATATAGGCAAAAGTGGGATAAGTAATTTGTAATGAAATACAATTAAAGTCTGTCTTATTTGTCACATTGAAACATTTTGATTTACGATACTAGGTTGGAATATTGTTGGCCATAGTCCTTCTGCAGGACAAGTTTACCAGAGAAAGTACTTAATGTCAATAAACGTGTCTAGATGGCAGCAGTCTGGTAGATGAGCTACTCTGTTTAATGTAAATTATAAAGGGAAACAAGTTTGAGTAATGAAGAGTGATCCACAATCTGTTTATTAGTTCATCCTAGGGCATCTCCCGATTGTTAATGCATTTGTTGCCGAGGGAAAATCGCCTTCTTAAATTATTGAGATGATTTATTGGTAAATGTAAGATGATTTCTCTTGCTTTTTTTCTCAACGTTTAGGCTAACCTTGAAAATCAGCCACGTTTATAAGATTTGTATGTTAGCTTAGGGATTCTTGCTCCTAATTTTAATGTTGAAATCAAATCTGAAGAGAGTAATGAGCTATTTGGCCCTGTTTGGGGGGACACATTTTAAATGGAAGGTTCTGTCATGGCAGTCATCACTGTCCTCAAGTAAAGGCTTCTCCTCATCGGATTGTTTTAATTTGTCAAATCGGTATGGTTGTTTATTTTGGTATTTTAAACCAACATGAATGTAACAATCTCATTGAAGAGATATTAGCTTTTAAGTCTAAATGGACACATTTTCTGGCCTTCAATCAATCGGGTATCAACTTTTTCTAATGAGTAAAGTGTGAACTTGACTACCTCAAATTGACACAGAGCAAATGCTATTTCCCCCTGACCTTTTGCTATTGTCAGAAGACATGACTGAATCTGTTATCTTGTTAGAGCTATGGTGAATATTTGCTTAGATATTTAATTAAAACATTTTGCAAATTGTATTTTTCCTCTGATAGATGTTAGATGATCCAAAAATCAATTCTGTGGTTTGAAAATATGTTTCTCTTTGAAATTTGTTAAGGGACTATATTGTGTAGTTGCAATGATAGTAGGGCTCTTTAAAGTTCTGTGATAATAACTACATAATAACAGTTACGGTAAACTAATGAATTTCTGCTGAGGCCTTGGACAGAAACATGTTACTCGTTACTTGTAGGAGCCACAGAGAGAAGAGAGATGTAAAGAGATCCATCTAAATTAAAGAAGCCATGTACAATAATTTTCTCTGCCTCCCACTTCTTTCTTTCCCCTTCTATCTTCTTTTGTAAGTGCTGTATAATTTCACTTTGTTCCACACCAGATACTAAATCTCATTCTTTTTCTCTTCATGAAGTTTAAATCCAAAAGGATTGGTGCTGGGGCGCGTGGGACTCATGGACAGTTTCAGACTGCTTCTGACGTGCTCAAGCAGTCAAAGACGGGAAAAATGGAAGGAGCAATTTCCGATTCCTCTTCAATCACAGAGCAAATTCCACCCAGAAAAGAGACCAAGGAGACCTCGAGTTCAGTACTTTATGACAATTTAGCACCTCACCGAAATCTAGAGGAAACAGCTGGAGAGTCTCGGGAGACCATGGAAGACAAACCTTCCCATCCCATCAAGGAAGCATCTACTGCGAAATCGAAAAATTCTCTCTTGTCTGACAGTCCCAAAAAGACCAAACCTAGAAAAAAACAACTTCAGTTGGCGGAGGCGGCCAAAAAAGATTCCCAGAAAATATCAAAGTTTTTCCAGCTTGGAGTAAAATCAGAGACCAGGACTTCTGGAAATATCCCAGAGGGGAATGGAGAGGTGGACTGTAATAACAGAGAGACACAGCCTTTGACTGCTCACCAGAACAATGCTCCTGAGAACAATGTCATCCTTGATTTGGAGGACACCACTGCAACATTTCATCATAGAGATAAGGAATCACTGACAGTGGGTGAAGATAGACAGTCTGGCACTGAATTTACATGCTCTGGAAAGACAGAGGAGACTCTTCTGATCAAGCCACACAAGAAACCAGGGACCGGGGAGTCCATAGACAAAGTGAAGAGCTATAACGTAGAGGAGCCTGAAGTAGAAAAAAGGTGAGGAACTGGAGTGCACTCGGGAGAATCAAGCTGCAGAAGGTTGGTAATATATTGCAGACAGCTGTTCTGTCTGTTAAACAAATTAATAAGGCTTGAAAAAGCAGCAGATCAACTTTCAAGCACTTTGAAGCTCCTCTCAAAATCACCACACACCTTTATGTGCTTTCTGCAATTCTGTTATTGTGCATTCCCCGCTCTCTTTGCCCGCTTATGAATGTAGCCTGTCCTACTTCAGAGTTACATTCTGCACATGCCACGTACTGGGATCCCTGTTCTAATCTGCTCCCCTTGGTGCCATACTTGGCAGTTACATCCCTGCACTATGCTGTCCTTGCCCTGCACCCTCACACCGTCTCCCTCCCACTATCACATTCGTTAGACAATAGAGTCCTCTTTTGAGCCCCCTTCTGCTTTTGTCCCTCCAGTGCTACCTTCTGCAGGCAGCGACACTGTACCTTTATCATGAGTGCTTTCATCCCCTCACACAATGACATGCTCTGGAATTACCGACCTTTGTTCTGTCTTGTCCCTCCTTTGGACTTTCGCTGTGCACTTCTCCTCTATGGCATGTCCTGCAGTCAGTCCCTAGACTATGATGTCCTTTGCTCTGTATAGGCATTGCTTCCAACCAGTGCCTTGTATCCTCAATACTTCGATCAGGTTCTGTTATTGAGGGGGCAATAGTAACAGAGAAATCATAGAAGAGAATCTGTAGAGGCTTGCTGGGCCTTAGCTGAGCTTCCGCAGCGCACCAGACCTCACAATTAACACACACACCCATGGGTTTAAAGGCTTTTGAAAGTACCCTTGGCTCTCCCAGTTTGGCCTAAACGTGACACTGGTGCTGCAGATACAGAAAAGACAAAGGAACATCCCAAAAAATATTATGCATTTATTATTACCACCATTAAAATGTTGAGAGGAAAATACCTATTTTAGGGGTGGGGAAATGAACCTTTCTAATCACCCCAAAACAGTCTGTTTGACATAGAAATAAGTTAACAGTTTTAGCAAAACTAAAAATAAAGGTAAAATCATCAAGAGTTTTAAATGGTTTTAAGGGCCCACCTGGGTACCTCCAACAGTCCGGATTCTCATACAGGGTGGCATACCGGACTATAACCCAGCAATAGGTCCCTGCACCGCTAAGGATACATAATTTGGGCTATAATCAAAACTAGTCAGATATTGTTTTGTCTGCTTCTGGTAGCCTTGCAAGTTCACCTACTCCAGACTCAGTCGGATCTGATAGCGCGTCCAGTCCTTATAAATTACTTATGCTTGGACACGCCGGAGGTCGGTGAACCTTTTGACCGGGTTGAGTTCTCCTCATCCAAAGAATTTTCGGATCTCTCAAATCAATAATCATTTATAATCAATAACCAATACTCGATTAGTAACCAAACAACAAATTAGATTAATAGAAAACAGTAATTTGACACACCATGACCTTTCAGTCATGAGTAACCACACCTGTTTATTAAAAGTTAATGAGTTTATTTCCCTATATTAAAGCTAATATGATGTAAGTAAGTCTCAAAATCAAATGATAAATATATATGAACATTACTGGCTGTCCATAACAGCAGAAGAAACGCAATCTATGCAAAACTTGGATTACAATGCACTCAGATATAGCAGTGCAAATCACTAATAAAAGCAACTGAGATTGACTAATGGCATACATTGATCAGCATAACAAGATTTCAATTCAGCACAGTGCATTAAATAAATACCTCAACTAACCTCTGATTAGCATTGGCATGTGGGGCTTCATGCAAAACTAATTTAGTCAACATAAATTTAGAAAACTTCTAGCTTGGGCTCTGTCAAAATAAGCAGTTGGTACCTAAGAAGGAAAATACAATGAATAATACATTTATCCTTTTATAATTAGCAAATACAATCAGCATTCAAGGAAAGTCTTTGTCCTTCAGGTACCAGTTCGATCAGCATGGGGCTTCTCCAAAGGAGGGGCAAAGTTAAAATCAAGTTTTCCTTGCAGCAGCAAGGAAAAACAGGGGCAAAAGTTATCGTATGGGCAAGACGGGGTAAAGTTAAAGTCTCTAGGGTGAGAATTCTTTAGAGTCTCTCTCTCTGGGATAGAGAAAAAGCATCAAAGTGTCATCAAAGTAAAAGTGGCAAATGGCATCAAAATGGCGTCAAAATGGTGTGTCTTCAAAATGGCGTGTCTTCTCTTCGTCCGGTGGGATTAAGTAAGAAAAGTTCAAAATTCTTCAGGTTCTTCCATTGGAGGGTCCATGGGGTGATTTCTCTTTGACCAATGAATAGTGTCTTTTCTCTTAATACTCATCTACGTGTAAGGTGTCCTTGGAGTTTTGGAACATAACTAGCAACAATGTTGCCAATTAATTCTGCATCAGTGTCTTCATTGTCTGCACCTGCAGAAACTGACCTTGAGCTTCAAAGGGGATGAAAGTTGCCTAGCACGCAACTTTGAGATAAGTGTATTAGTCATTCTGCTGAAAAAATACAGCTTTTAAAGATTCAAACACGTCTTTGTTAATACAAGTGAAAACTACGCAGTTAAAATTGAGACCAGGAAACTAGGCCAAAGCCTCTGCTAAATTTAAGCTAAGCATGTAACAGTTTCAATGAGAAGATCATTAAGTACAACTTCAAATGTAACATATTAGTATTTTTGTTGGTTTTCATGATTAATTAAGCTTGTTTTAAACTAGTGGTGACCTACTTCGTGGGCACATTTCTCTACACATTTTCTTTTTCTTTGCTAAAACACATTGCATATACGGTTTTTGTTGCATGATATATAAATATTGTTAGTCTTTCTTTTTCTGCTTCATCAGATCCTGTCAGCCAGCCATAGTGACGGAAACCGCTGGGGATTGTTGGAAATTCTTTTGATCTTTCCAGTGATGAAAGATAAACTAACATCATGTTTTCCTGCATTCCCCAAAACACCAAGACAAGCGTACTACTACTCTTTACTGCCTCAAAGCTCTGACCCCAGTTAGGGCACTAGGCCGACACCAGCCGCAGTAATTGAAGACAAGGATCCCGATTCACAAAACCCCGTGTGCACATTTTTCAGGTGGCAGAATACCCCTGGTAATTCTGTGTGCGTGGTTTCTGAACCCACATTCACAACACTGTGTGCTGCTCTGGGTAGGGCCAGTAAGTGAATACGCGGCACTCCTAGCTTCAGACGTACTCTCCATGCGCAACAAAGCAATGGGCCCTGTCTGCACTGGCTTCTATGCTCCATTTTGCCAGGGTGACTGGCCGCCTTTACTTTTCTGCTACTAAATCGGTATGTGCTCCTCTAGTCATGCAGTTGATGTATGGCACACAGAATTCTATAAAGCAGAAGGGTTGTTTCTGTCCCCACATGTGCCTGGTGCCTCTTTTGTGCGTACCTTCGTGATTGAAGGATCCCCTAGAATATGTACCTACCACAGACGTGGTACACCCTGAGCACAAAAAGTGCATGCATGAGCTCAAGCCTATTTGTACATTTTCCTCATGTATTGCACACATTAAAATTCTCACTGAGAATTAGAGGATTTGTAAAATACAATTTTGCGCCCAGTAAGACAGTGTTGTGTGCAAGAGTTGGCTTCCACCAGCTGCACTTGGTAGCAACGTGGGCCTTCTGTGCCTTTTTTAATCAGCACCTCGAGCCGACCTATCATGGCTTCAGGGAACAATGTTGCAGGTCTCCCAGGGAAAAAACACCCCTGATGGATTCCTCTTTAAAATAGAATTGCCGTTCCAGGGAGTAATTGGCATCGCTTGATGATGGCAGGAGGACAATCTCTGGGTCAAATTCCAAAAGGCAAGTATTGGTTTACATAGCTTATTTGATGGATATTTCTTCCTGCAGATTCACCATCTCATGAATCTCTCTGGGTGCCAGACTGGATCTGGAGAATTTGAAAAGTCTCCTGTGTCGATAGATGGCATGATGGCTCCTGCTTGACGTTGGTGCCTCTATAGTTGTGACGTTATAAAGCAGTATATGGTACCACCCTGACGTCAGTTCTGCACCTTCCAATGCTGAGCTGGAGTTGTTGTCCGTTAGAAAATTCTTAGAGTATTCAATTTTGCTGTGGGTAAGGGGTGATGTCACAGGAAAGAGGTCAGGCTGTTACATGGCTGCTTCAGATGCTCCTGAGGCTTTTTACGTTCTTGTACGCCTCCAAGCCTGGTGCCGATTGCGATTGTTTCCTTTGGCATCTGTGGTTCACGGGATGTAATGTACTCACACATCTGAAGGCTGTAACAAGTGCCACCACCTTCTTAAATCCCACTCCCATGATAGGCCTGGAAGTGCAGCTTTTCTTCTACAGAACTTTTTGTGTTCCAAGTTTGTGACTTACTGGGTGGAATGCTTGTCTTCAGGTTGTCATCCGTCCCGAGTTTGAGACACATCTCTGGTTGTTACTTTCAATCCCACTCCAAGTTTGGCCTCAACTTAATCTTCAGACTCATGTCCTTCTTTGGCGGAAATAGTTCCAGCATTGCTACTTGCCTCTGTTCTGGCCCAGGCACCGCTGACTCCACGACTGGCTTTTCTTTCTGCTGGTGCTGACCCCACTGAGGTGGCAACCTTCACCCAGGCTTTGAGAGCAATGCTATGCTCTCTCATGGCTCTGTCCAGTGTGTCTACAGGACGTTTGACTTTTCCTGAGGTTTTGTCTTTTGGAGCTGGTCGACCGACACCAATAATGTTAATGTTGCTTCAGCGTCTGTAGCCATTATTTCACGGTGGAAGGCCTCACCATGGGTTTCACTCTCAGCACCAATACCAATGCAGTCGATGCCGGGGGCCCTGGCTCTGTTTTCAGGACATGTGGGCTAGTCCTGTCATGAGCATCCCCAAGCCTTGTTCGGGCTTTAGTCAAGGTATTTCGTGCTCAAAAGGTTCATAGTGATGCAGACTCACTCTGTTCCTAATCAGACTCTGAAGGGTTACTTCTTTTAGTTTCCAGAACCATAATAACTTCATTGCTGCTGATAAGTTTATCCTTGTTTGCCCCTCTGAATTTCATTGAGTGGACTGTCTGTCTTTTAAAGTGATTTTGGGTAAGCAGACCAAGATTCTAGAATTGCTCTAGCCAGTGGCAGAGATTAAAACTAATGTTTTGGCTGAAATTCTGCAGACTGGTCCCTCAGTGTCGGAAGCCGTAGGGCCTTTTAAAAAACATTGTTCGAATCTGTCATGACATTTTCAGCAGATCAGAGTCTGCACTTGCTTCCATTGTTAGGTTGTTTGTTGTTATCTTGCATGTCCCCACCCCCAAACAAGCGAACGTTTTGTCTTCTCATCCATCAGCCCAGACTCCTGGATATATCACTATTGGTGATGGGTGCTCTTCTTCCTCTCAATTGGATATTGAATGTCTGGGAATTGAGTTGATGGGGAGAAAATAGTTGTCTTCTGGGAGCCTGGCTCTTTGCCTCTGTAATGCTATGTGCGTTTTGGTGCACTACACCCAAGTGTTTTGCAAGATGGCACAGTTGGCGGTTCTTTTGTCAGACCTCATAAGGGGTCCTTTTCCTGATGTGGTTCAGGATGATTCTGGGGCCGCTAGAAAACGCCTTAGATCTCATCTTGACACCATGGACCTGTATCTACCTACTTTTGACCACAAGAGGCGTGGTGTTTTCAAAGGGTACCAAGGTCAGAGGTGCCAATTTTCATCTTCATCCCTGGCTTTTTTGCTCTCAGGCCATATTAAATGTCTCCTCTTGGAAGGACTGTGCCTGAGGGAGAAAATAGTTTTCATTTTAGCACTACGTCTTTAGGACTTCTGTGGCCTTTAGTCTGCGTTGGAAGATCAATCTTTGTTTTCAGTGCCCATTTGCCAAACTACTTTCATCCTTATCAGTCTGCTGGCAATGCACAGTTCCAAACAGGTGATTGTTGATACACTGGAACCAACAGTTCTTCTATCAAGGGTAGGTCGCTCCCCCTGCCGCTGCAGCTCCTCCAAGTTCCCGAGTTCCTGTGTTCCTGAGACCCACCTAACTGTAAGTACCCCCCTCCTCCCAGCCCCTCACCCTGCCCCGCGCCACTCACCTTCTCTCCTGCTCCTGCTTCTTTTCCTCCTCTCTGTCTCTTCCTCCTCGCTCCCCCTCTGCAATCTTCTTCTGTGTTCTTCTGTTCTTCTCTTCTGTTCTTCTGTTCTTCCCTTCTGTTCTTCTGTGTTCTTCCGGTCTTCTGTGTTCTTCTTCTCTGTTCTTCTCGGTGCTTCTGTGTTCTTCTTCTCGGTTCTTCTGTGTTCTTCTCTGTTCTTCTCTGTTCTTCTCTGTTCTTCTGCTCTTCCGATCTTCTGTGCTTCTGTCTTCTGTTCTTCTGTTCTTCTGTTCTTCTGTTCTTCTGTCTTCTGCTCTTCCGGTCTTCTGTTCTTCTGTCTTCTGTTCTTCTGTCTTCTGTTCTCCTGTCTTCGGCTCTTCTACCTCCTCCGTCTTCTTCCCCCGAGCCTGCCCTCCTGCTCCTTCCTCATCCCCCTCCCTCACTCGCCTCCCCCTCTCTCACCCCTAGCTAACCCGTTCGCTATCTACCTCCCTCACTCCTCCTATCTTCCTATCTCTCTAGCTCCCTATCTCACTATCTAACTCCCCCACTCTCCACCTCCTCCTACCTACCTATCTGTCTATCTATCTATTTCCCTATCTATCGACTTCTCTATCTATTTTCTCTATCTATCTCTCTCTCTCCCCCCCTCCCGCCACCCCCTCTACTACCTATCTCCCTATCCTCTCACTCTACCTCTCTCCCTCACCCACCTCTACAACCCCCCCTCCCCTATCTTCACAACCCTACTCCTATCTCTCTCCCTAATCTCCAAACCTCCTAACACTCACCCTCCTCCACCCTAAACCCCCTCCCCCAGCTCCTCTCACTCTACCTGTCCCCCCCCTCCCTCGCGCTTTCCCGCCGCGACCTCCTGCACGCCCCCGCCCCCCAGCTCCCATTCGCCCCCAGCTGACCCCTCCCCCCCCCCCCCTACCTCTTATGGCGGCCGCTGCGCGACAGTGGTAGCGACCCTTGACCCAAGGGTAGGTCGCTCCCCCTGCCGCTGCAGCTCCTCCAAGTTCCCGAGTTCCTGTGTTCCTGAGACCCACCTAACTGTAAGTCCCCCCCTCCTCCCAGCCCCTCGCCCTGCCCCGCGCCACTCACCTTCTCTCCTGCTCCTGCTTCTTTTCCTCCTCTCTGTCTCTTCCTCCGCGCTCCCCCTCTGCAATCTTCTTCTGTGTTCTTCTGTTCTGTTCTTCTGTTCTTCCCTTCTGTTCTTCTGTGTTCTTCCGGTCTTCTGTGTTCTTCTTCTCTGTTCTTCTCGGTGCTTCTGTGTTCTTCTTCTCGGTTCTTCTGTGTTCTTCTCTGTTCTTCTCTGTTCTTCTCTGTTCTTCTCTGTTCTTCTCTGTTCTTCTGCTCTTCCGATCTTCTGTGCTTCTGTCTTCTGTTCTTCTGTTCTTCTGTCTTCTGCTCTTCCGGTCTTCTGTTCTTCTGTCTTCTGTTCTTCTGTCTTCTGTTCTCCTGTCTTCGGCTCTTCTACCTCCTCCGTCTTCTTCCCCCGAGCCTGCCCTCCTGCTCCTTCCTCATCCCCCTCCCTCACTCGCCTCCCCCTCTCTCACCCCTAGCTAACCCGTTCGCTATCTACCTCCCTCACTCCTCCTATCTTCCTATCTCTCTAGCTCCCTATCTCACTATCTAACTCCCCCACTCTCCACCTCCTCCTACCTACCTATCTGTCTATCTATCTATTTCCCTATCTATCGACTTCTCTATCTATTTTCTCTATCTATTTCTCTATCTCTCCCCCCCTCCCGCCACCCCCTCTACTACCTATCTCCCTATCCTCTCACTCTACCTCTCTCCCTCACCCACCTCTACAACCCCCCCTCCCCTATCTTCACAACCCTACTCCTATCTCTCTCCCTAATCTCCAAACCTCCTAACACTCACCCTCCTCCACCCTAAACCCCCTCCCCCAGCTCCTCTCACTCTACCTGTCCCCCCCCCTCCCTCGCGCTTTCCCGCCGCGACCTCCTGCACGCCCCCGCCCCCCAGCTCCCATTCGCCCCCAGCTGACCCCTCCCCCCCCCCTCCTACCTCTTATGGCGGCCGCTGCGCGACAGTGGTAGCGACCCTTGACCCAAGGGTAGGTCGCTCCCCCTGCCGCTGCAGCTCCTCCAAGTTCCCGAGTTCCTGTGTTCCTGAGACCCACCTAACTGTAAGTACCCCCCTCCTCCCAGCCCCTCGCCCTGCCCCGCGCCACTCACCTTCTCTCCTGCTTCTTTTCCTCCTCTCTGTCTCTTCCTCCTCGCTCCCCCTCTGCAATCTTCTTCTGTGTTCTTCTGTTCTTCTGTTCTTCCCTTCTGTTCTTCTGTGTTCTTCCGGTCTTCTGTGTTCTTCTTCTCTGTTCTTCTCGGTGCTTCTGTGTTCTTCTTCTCGGTTCTTCTGTGTTCTTCTCTGTTCTTCTCTGTTCTTCTCTGTTCTTCTCTGTTCTTCTGCTCTTCCGATCTTCTGTTCTTCTGTTCTTCTGTCTTCTGCTCTTCCGGTCTTCTGTTCTTCTGTCTTCTGTTCTTCTGTCTTCTGTTCTCCTGTCTTCGGCTCTTCTACCTCCTCCGTCTTCTTCCCCCGAGCCTGCCCTCCTGCTCCTTCCTCATCCCCCTCCCTCACTCGCCTCCCCCTCTCTCACCCCTTGCTAACCCGTTCGCTATCTACCTCCCTCACTCCTCCTATCTTCCTATCTCTCTAGCTCCCTATCTCACTATCTAACTCCCCCACTCTCCACCTCCTCCTACCTACCTATCTGTCTATCTATCTATTTCCCTATCTATCGACTTCTCTATCTATTTTCTCTATCTATTTCTCTATCTCTCCCCCCCTCCCGCCACCCCCTCTACTACCTATCTCCCTATCCTCTCACTCTACCTCTCTCCCTCACCCACCTCTACAACCCCCCCTCCCCTATCTTCACAACCCTACTCCTATCTCTCTCCCTAATCTCCAAACCTCCTAACACTCACCCTCCTCCACCCTAAACCCCCTCCCCCAGCTCCTCTCACTCTACCTGTCCCCCCCTCCCTCGCGCTTTCCCGCCGCGACCTCCTGCACGCCCCCGCCCCCCAGCTCCCATTCGCCCCCAGCTGACCCCTCCCCCCCCCTCCTACCTCTTATGGCGGCCGCTGCGCGACAGTGGTAGCGACCCTTGACCCAAGGGTAGGTCGCTCCCCCTGCCGCTGCAGCTCCTCCAAGTTCCCGAGTTCCTGTGTTCCTGAGACCCACCTTAACTGTAAGTACCCCCCTCCTCCCAGCCCCTCGCCCTGCCCCGCGCCACTCACCTTCTCTCCTGCTCCTGCTTCTTTTCCTCCTCTCTGTCTCTTCCTCCTCGCTCCCCCTCTGCAATCTTCTTCTGTGTTCTTCTGTTCTTCTCTTCTGTTCTTCTGTTCTTCCCTTCTGTTCTTCTGTGTTCTTCCGGTCTCCTGTGTTCTTCTTCTCTGTTCTTCTCGGTGCTTCTGTGTTCTTCTTCTCGGTTCTTCTCTGTTCTTCTCTGTTCTTCTCTGTTCTTCTCTGTTCTTCTGCTCTTCCGATCTTCTGTGCTTCTGTCTTCTGTTCTTCTGTTCTTCTGTTCTTCTGTCTTCTGCTCTTCCGGTCTTCTGTTCTTCTGTCTTCTGTTCTTCTGTCTTCTGTTCTCCTGTCTTCGGCTCTTCTACCTCCTCCGTCTTCTTCCCCCGAGCCTGCCCTCCTGCTCCTTCCTCATCCCCCTCCCTCACTCGCCTCCCCCTCTCTCACCCCTAGCTAACCCGTTCGCTATCTACCTCCCTCACTCCTCCTATCTTCCTATCTCTCTAGCTCCCTATCTCACTATCTAACTCCCCCACTCTCCACCTCCTCCTACCTACCTATCTGTCTATCTATCTATTTCCCTATCTATCGACTTCTCTATCTATTTTCTCTATCTATTTCTCTATCTCTCCCCCCTCCCGCCACCCCCTCTACTACCTATCTCCCTATCCTCTCACTCTACCTCTCTCCCTCACCCACCTCTACAACCCCCCCTCCCCTATCTTCACAACCCTACTCCTATCTCTCTCCCTAATCTCCAAACCTCCTAACACTCACCCTCCTCCACCCTAAACCCCCTCCCCCAGCTCCTCTCACTCTACCTGTCCCCCCCCCCCTCCCTCGCGCTTTCCCGCCGCGACCTCCTGCACGCCCCCGCCCCCCAGCTCCCATTCGCCCCCAGCTGACCCCTCCCCCCCCCCTCCTACCTCTTATGGCGGCCGCTGCACGACTGCGCAGCGGGTGCGCGCAGCGGGCACGCCGCTGGCGCGCCGGAGGCGCGCCAGAGGCAAGCCCGTCTGCGCCCGTCCGCGCCTGGCCCGCGCCCAGCGCCACGACCCCTGGTCCCCAGCTCCCCCAAGCCCCGCTGATCCGCTACGACCCCACCACCCTCCACGCCCTCAACCCAGGGCGCTCCAAAACCTGCTTCCTAGCTCACCCCAAACGCACCCATGGACCCTTCGCCTGCAACTCCTGCAAACGCATCTTCCACCACGCAACTACCACGACCACAAGCCCACGCGCCATCAACCACCTCAAGTGCATCCTGATCAACGCTCGTTCCGTCCACAAGCACGCCGTTGAACTTTGGGACCTCCTGGACTCCACAGCCCCGGACGTCGCCTTCATCACGGAGACATGGATGAACGCCTCCTCTGCTCCAGACATCGCTACAGCCATCCCCGAAGGCTACAAGATCTCCAGAAAAGACCGCACCAACCAAGTAGGAGGAGGTGTCGCCATCATCTTCAAAGACTCCATCAGCGTCACCACCTCCACCGAAGACCCCCCCCTCGCCGCTGAACACCTGCATTTTCAGATTCGCACCGACCCAAGGACCACCCTCAGAGGATCCCTCGTCTACCGTCCTCCCGGACCTCGCGCCTCTTTCAGCGACGCCATCGCCGACTTCATCTCCCCGCACGCTCTCGCCTCACCGGACTACATCCTCCTAGGCGACCTCAACTTCCATCTGGAACAAAACAACGACCCCAACACCACCACCCTGCTCGACAACCTCGCCAACCTCGGCCTCAAACAACTGGTGAACACCGCCACCCACATCGCCGGACACACGCTCGACCCTATCTTCTCCGCCAGCAAACACGTCTTCTTCAGCCACACCTCTGCCCTACACTGGACCGACCACAGCTGCGTCCACTTCACATTCCGACGCGAGACCTCCCACCTCCGCACTCAACCCATCCCTCATCGACAGTGGAACAAGATCCCTGAAGAGCAACTCTTCTCCGCTCTCGCCGCCAACCAACCCACCCTCACCACCGACCCCAACGACGCAGCTCTCAACCTCACAAACTGGATCTCCAACTGCGCTGACAACCTTGCTCCCCTCAAACGCACGCATCGACAGACCAACACCAAAAAACCTCTCTGGTTCTCTGACACCCTCAAAGAATCAAAGAAAACTTGTCGTGCCCTTGAGAAGGCCTGGCGCAAGGACCACACCGCTGACAACATGACCGCCCTCAAGAACGCTACACGCGAACACCACCACCTGATCCGCACTGCCAAAAGGAACTTTTTCACCGACAGACTAGACAAAAACAGCCACAACAGCAGAGAACTCTTCAGCATCGTCAAAGAGTTCTCCAACCCCAGCGCCAGCGCCAACGCCGTCACGCCCTCACAGGATTTGTGCGAATCCCTCGCCACTTTCTTCCATCGCAAGATCAGCGACCTCCACGACAGCTTCGGACACCAGACCCAACCATACACCACTGAACCCGCTTCCCCGGACATCACCCTCAACAACTGGACCCACATCAACACGGAAGAAACCAAATCCATCATGAACTCTATCCACTCCGGCGCCCCTTCGGACCCCTGCCCGCACTTCATCTTTAACAAAGCCGACGACATCATCGCCCCGCACCTCCAGACCGTCATCAACTCTTCTTTTTCTTCTGCTACCTTCCCCGAATGCTGGAAGCACGCTGAAGTCAACGCCCTACTAAAGAAACCTACGG
This sequence comes from Pleurodeles waltl, assembly GCF_031143425.1. Taxonomy (NCBI): domain Eukaryota; kingdom Metazoa; phylum Chordata; class Amphibia; order Caudata; family Salamandridae; genus Pleurodeles; species Pleurodeles waltl. Next base: position 1,133,338,448 of record NC_090446.1, on the reverse strand, counting down.
CTGACCCAAGCGACCTGAAAAACTTCCGCCCCATCTCTCTTCTACCTTTCCCAGCCAAGGTAATAGAAAAGACCGTCAACAAACAGCTGACCACCTTCCTGGAAGACAACAACCTGCTCGACCCTTCACAAACCGGATTCCGAACCAACCACAGCACGGAAACCGCCCTCATCTCAGTCACAGACGACATCAGAACCCTGATGGACAACGGTGAAACAGTCGCCCTCATTCTCCTCGACCTCTCGGCTGCCTTTGACACCGTCTGTCACCGCACCCTAATCACCCGCCTACGCTCCACCGGGATCCAAGGCCAGGCCCTGGACTGGATCGCCTCCTTCCTCGCTAACCGCTCCCAAAGAGTTTACCTCCCTCCGTTTCGCTCAGAACCCACCAAGATCATCTGCGGCGTACCTCAAGGCTCATCGCTCAGCCCGACACTCTTCAATGTCTACATGAGCCCCCTCGCCGACATCGTACGCAAGCACGACATCATCATCACCTCCTACGCCGACGACACCCAACTTGTACTCTCCCTCACCAAGGACCCCGCCAGCGCCAAGACCAACCTACAAGAGGGTATGAAGGACGTCGCAGATTGGATGAGGCTCAGCCGCCTAAAGCTGAACTCTGAAAAAACGGAAGTCCTCATCCTCGGCAACACCCCGTCCGCCTGGGACGACTCCTGGTGGCCCACGGCCCTCGGCACCGCACCGACCCCCGCAGACCACGCCCGCAACCTCTGCTTCATCTTGGACCCTCTTCTCACCATGACCAAGCAAGTCAACGCCGTGTCCTCCGCCTGCTTCCTCACTCTCTGCATGCTCCGTAAGATCTTCCGCTGGATCCCCGCCGACACCAGAAAAACCGTGACCCACGCCCTCGTCACGAGCCGCCTGGACTACGGCAACACCCTCTACGCCGGGACCACAGCCAAACTCCAGAACCGCCTGCAACGCATCCAAAACGCCTCGGCCCGCCTCATCCTCGACGTACCCCGCAACAGCCACATCTCCGCACACCTGAGCCACCTGCATTGGCTCCCAGTCAGCAAAAGGATCACCTTCCGTCTTCTCACCCACGCACACAAAGCCCTCCACAACAAGGGACCGGAATACCTCAACAGACGCCTCAGCTTCTACGTCCCCACCCGCCCCCTCCGCTCCGCTGGCCTCGCACTTGCTGCCGTCCCTCGCACCCGCCGCTCCACGGCGGGTGGGAGATCTTTCTCCTTCCAGGCGGCCAAGACCTGGAACTCCCTCCCCACCAGCCTCAGGACCACCCAGGACCACTCCGCTTTCCGGAGACTCCTAAAGACTTGGCTGTTCGAGCAGCGATAACCCCCCCTTTCCCCCCTAGCGCCTTGAGACCCGCACGGGTGAGTAGCGCGCTTTATAAATGCTAATGATTTGATTTGATTTGATTTGATTTGGAAGAGAGTCCATTTCCTCTTGAAGAGTCTTGCCCTGTGTTTGGGTATTTTGGTGTTGCAGATGCATATATTCTTGAACCTCTGAGTCGAAGTTATTCATTGGGTCAAGACAAGAGCTCTTCAGCAGTTGACACGGTGAGGGGCATCACTCAGTTATACCACTACCATATTTGTTCTTTGTACTACTCTTCAGTCATCTGGGGTTACCTCTTGTTTGGAGGGTTAGTTCATTTCCACAGATGGTATTACCTGGTTTTTCTGTGACCAGCTAAGGGTAGAGACGACACAGTATATTTCATTATGCTTTTTACATATGGGCACTTCCCTTCTTACAGAACATATGTTAATGAATTGTACGATGCTAATGGATTGCATCTTTTGCAGGCCATGATGGGGGCATTTTTTGAATATGACCACAGTTACGAGTTGTGACTCCCTCCGTGCTGTCCTTCCCTTCACATTTGCTGAGGGGTCTTTTCTCCTGTCAAGCCTTTGTGTTTTCTATTGCTGTTATGGGCTTCTGTGGGGCCTGCTCCACCCTAGTTTTGGAGTGAGGTTTCTATTCAAACCGCATTTAGGGGCCATATGGATGTTGTATTTCATGCCTGTTCTTTCTGGGCTATGTTTTTGATCTCATCTCTGGTGGGGAAGGGTTGGTTGGGGGAAATGTACTGCCCACCCATGCCTGGTGTTATGTGGCGTTGTTCGCCTTAGAAATGCTTCGGTTAGCGGGTGATCTGTATGCTATACATTAATGGCAAAAGGGTGGTGTGTACACTTTGTCATTTCCTTTTGTTAAGCATTTGGGGACATCGGGTCACTTGCAAGTGGACAGGCCTTTTCTTACTATTTAAAGTGCCACCAGTTGGTTTGTTGCACAGTGCGATTCTGTTCTTTGTACTATATCATTGTTTCCAGCTTGGGGTTGAAGAGCTGTCTGCTTGTATGGCCCATATGGCACAGTTCTTGAGAGGTAAGCCACATACCCGCCTCCTAGGGTTTAATGGTTTGGAATCGGAAGGTAGAAGTATTTATGACAAGAATAACTTACCATTGGTAATGATGTTTCTGGTTGATACTGTACCTGCGGATTTCTCACCATCACTTGAATCCGTATTCTGGGAGCATCATCCATTTAGTCAGGTTTCTCTCACTTTTGTCAGTCTCAGCTTCACCCCCGAGTGTGTTTCAGTTCTGTTATGGTGCCAGATGCGGCTCTGTGATGCATCTGGGGAGGCACCAGTGCCTAGTGGGAGTGAGGATGCCACTTGACAGTGCGGGAGGGCCATTTCAACTTTTCCATAGGCAGTGCCTGGGAGATTGATGAGGTGAGGAAACTGCAAGTAGTTAAAGTATCCACCAGAAACGTAGTTAGAGGTGTCACGCAGTCCATTTACGAAATTCTAGTCGAGAGGCTGAAAAGTGCAAATTATGAGTCACTCCCTTTAACTGGTCTCCAGACATAACACGGTTCTAGACCGGCACCATAGCCTTGCTATGCAAGCTTCTAACTTCCGGTCCCTCTGTCACATATCCTGTTCTGTGGTTTCATCCTGCATTGTAGTATTGCACTCTGCAGTCACAGACCCGCTGCCATTCATTGCTCAGTGTCCTTGTCCTTCAGTCTCATGTCCGGTTCTGTGGTTAGACCTTGTACAGTGTCCTCCTCGCTCTGGATCCTTAGTGCTTCCCCAAGTTCCACACCTTGTTGTACGATATCTTTGCGCTATATTCTTGGTGCTTCCACACATCAGTGCCACATTCTGCAGTCGGAGGTTTTGGACTAAGGTAGCTTTGCTTTGTATCTTTAGAGCTTACTTAATAAGTATAACATTTATGTAACCAGTCATCCCAAGTGACCTAGAAATGTCTTTCTCAGGACCGAGGCTGAACCAGAAAGAGAACCCAGCATCCAGAATGAAGCGCTGCGAGGGAAGAGACCAGGGCCAGAAGAGGTAGGTCAACAAGGCAACAGAGCGTGCTTTACTGATGCTTCCCACCAGCTATTTGAACACATTCACAGAAGAGATTAGATCGTGTTAAACACGTTCTGGTTCCCTCTGTCTCGATGTGATATTCACATGAGTTTGCACTCAACATACTTGGGTTTCCCAGCTGTTGGCAAGTGTATTACCCTGTGCTCCTCTCATTTCACTGCGGATGCAAAGATTCGGGTACATACATGTTCCGTGTAAAATGTGCTTAATTCCAATGTATTTTCCTTAGGTGTCTGTGAAACTGCAAGTTATTAGTTTGTTAGTTATGTTTTGGCAGGTATATTACAACATGCCAGAACATATATTAACATGCATGTTATATGTGAAGGTCCTGTTCTCCATCATGGTTATTCTCTTTAAACATCTCACATATCTCTATATATTCATGTTCTCTCTCTCTGACCTCCAAACACAAACCACTTGACCACTTGACTGGTTTTCTTGGCCATGACGGGACTGGGCCGTTTTGAAGTTCGTAAGGCGGCAGTTTTCAGTCCTGGTATAGCCAGACCAAATTAACCCCATTTGCTGCTTTGGTTTTTCAATGTAAAATAGCATTTTACAGTGGAGTTTTCAGACAAATGTACTTTGATATAATTGATTTGGTTCAAATAACCTGCTTAAAATCTTGTCATGTAGGCATTCTTTTTTTCCTGTAGTAGTTTCCAGATATCAAAGCTATTACTTACAGTTGTGTTCTCACTCATCCACTGAGACATTCTGCCTTTAACACTTTCAGAAGGAACACCCACGGAAAAAAATAAGCTTCCTTCTTGAGAGGGGTGAATTCACCTCTATGGTTTTAGTAAAATAATGGACTTTTTACCTATAAAATAAATAAATGAAACGTCCATTTAATGGCAATGCACAGAACCTAAGAGTATAAATATTCATGGCTTTGCAACAACCACAACTGTTACACAGGCAACTGAGTTGAACGTAAACTCTTTTCAATATAGAAAAACCTAACCAGGATTATCTTCTGAGGCTCCCAGTTGAAATCCTCCTTACATTTCTGTGTACTAGCCTTATTCTTTTGAGGAAACTTGAGGCTCTAGGGGTGAATCTTTATTGAAAAATGGAAACGGAGTTTCTTGCTCTGGGACCAAATGCCATCTCTTCAACACTTACCATAAAACCTAAGGAGAACAATAGCTGGATTACCATTTCGGTGTATTGTTTGAAAACATCCTTGTCTCGAGCCATCCCCTAAATTTCACCTAAGTGATTAGCCTTTCAGAACTGAGTCATCACGTATTTAAACACTTTTGTGGAGTCCTGTGGTTGTAAGGCCACTCCAGAAGGCAGACAAGCGGACCACTGCTTCCTTTCTAACCAGAAGGACTTAAGGAAATTCTAAACTTTTAAATATTCTGACTTGGTCACATTACCATTCTTTGATATAACAGCTTTATCCAGTTCTATTGTAGGTCATTCCCTTCCATTTTGTGGTGACTGTAGGAAAGTGCCCCTTTTGACATGGTTACCCCCTCCACACACACAAACACACACTTTTTGCTTGATATCTGATGCTAACTTCACTGAGTGTGTACTGGGACCCTCCTAACCAGGCCCGGCACCTGTGTTCTTACCCTAGACTGTACCATTGCTTCCACAATTGGCACACAGCTAAGTCCCTTGTAAAAGATATCAGTGGTACCAATGGCCCCGTGGCCAGGGAGGGTCTCTAAGGGCCGCAGCATGTATTATGCCCCCCTAAGGGACCTCTCAACAAACACATGCACACTGCCATTGCATATTGTGTGTGTTGGTGGGGTGAAAAAGGTAAAGTTGACATGGCATCCCTCTCTGGGTGCCATGGCCACAAACCACTGCCTGTGGCATAGGTAAGTCACCCCTCTAGCAGGCCTTACAACCCTAAGGCAGGGTGCACTATACCATTGGTGAGGGCATAGCTGCATGAGCAATATGCCCCTACAGTGTCTAAGTCCATTCTTAGACATTGTAAATGCAGTGTGGCCATATTGAGTATATGGGCTGGGAGTTTGTCAATACGAACTCCACAGCTCCATGACGGCTTCACTGAATACTGGGAATTTTGGTATCAAACGTCTCGGCACAATAAACCCACACGGATGCCAGTGTTGGGCTTATTGAAAAATGCACACAGAGGGCATTTTGGCCTTCTGTATTTCACCCAACCCTTTGATGTGAGGCTGACCAGTCTGTGCCAGCCTGCTTCTAACTGACAATTTTCTGACCCCATTGGGGGGGGGGAGCCTTTGCGCTCTCTGGGGTCAGGGACAATTGGAGGTGATTCACACCTCCCCCCTGCAGGAACAGCAACACTTGGCAGTGAGCCTCAAAGGCTCCTGCCTTTTGTTACACTGCCGTAGGGCACCCCAGCTAGTGGAGGTGCCCCCCTTCCCTGATCAAGCCCCCTTTTTGGTGGTGGGTTACTGGGAAAATTAGTAAACACTAGGAGGAGTGTCCACCCCAGCTGGGACCATCCCTAGGGTCCCCAGAGCTGAGGTTAGCCCCTCCTGGCAGAATCCTCCATCTTGTTTTGCAGAATGTTAGCCAATAAGGTTAGGAATGTGCCCCCGCACCAGAGGGAGTGGGCACAGGAAGGGTGTAGCCACCGTCCGGGACAGTAGCCATTGGCTGCTGCCCTCTGACTCCTGTATGTCCCTATATCTAGGGGCACCCCTGAACCTTGTTCTTCAGATTCCTGGTGACTTGAAAGAAGGACTGAGCCACTCAGCCGAGAAGACTCCAGATAAAAAAAAATGAGTGGGCCCCAACCCTACCAGCCTATCTCCAGCTTCAAGACTCCTGCTACAAAAAAGCGACGCATCCTGCAGGGCAGGCAAGCTCTACAGACCCACAGAGGACTGCCTGCCTACCCAAGGACCAAGATCTCCTGAGGACAGCGCCCCTGTCCACAAAGAAACCTCTAAGAAGGACTCCAGAACCGTGAGTCATTCCCACTCTGCACCCAACGCCTGCGGCCCGTGTCATGGTGGCTCAGTGGTCCAGAGAAGGTCCCCAAGTGATTCCGACCTCAAGTCCACCCTGGGTTGACCCCTCTGACCAACACGACGAAACCTGACCACGACCGGCTCAAGTGAAGATTTCCCAATGCCTAAAGGTACCCCTGCACCCACAGCCCCCTGGCCTTGGAGAACTCAACCCACGGTCCAGCAATGTCAACAGGCTTTCTACTTACCTGCCCAGCCATTGGGTTCCTTCAGCCGACTCCGTGGACCAAGCCTGCAGCCTCGTTGTGACCCCTGGGGTTCCTCCAATGCAAAGCATTGGGCGCCCAACGCTGTGTTTGCACCCTGCACCTGGCTGCCCTGTGCCGCTGAGGGTGTGTGTCTGGCACTGACCTGTGGCCTCCTCCCCCGGTGCTGATCTAAACCCCCCCAGGTCTGTGCCCTGAACCACGGGTACTTACGTGCAAGCTGTTTCTTTTTTAAGTGCCCCCAGTCTCCACAGGATTCCATTGGGCACCTGACACCTACTTTAACCTCTGCACCCGGCTGGCACTTTGTTGTGGTGGTGCACCCCTTGGTGTCTTGCTAAACTTTGCTCTGTGGGCACCCTAACCTCCGAAGACTGGGATCGTAAGTCACATACTTACCTGCAAATTGTGTTGTTACTTTTCCTCCCGTACGACTGCATTCCATTCTATGAGAAATTGCACTGAAATTGAAAAATATTACTGACCTGTAAACTGTTTTACCTATGAATTCTAAACAAAGTATATTTCCTACTTGAAAGTGATACATTCTTGAAATGGTACTTACCTGCAACAAAGATCCTTTTAGTTCTAGAAATAAAGTAATAAAGTATATTTTTTTTATACATAAAACATTGGCCTGGAGTTAGTCATTGAGTGTGTGCCTCATTTCCTGAATGTGTGTACAACAAATGCTTAGCACTACCCTCTGATATCCCTAACTGCTCGACCACACTACCACAAAAGAGAGCATTAATATTATTTACTTGAGCCTCTGTAAAGCCTCGGGGATCCACTGGACTCTGTGAACACTATACCTTACTTTGGTATAGTATATACAGGGCCAGCCTCCCACAGTGGCGATCAACCAGTCAAATTGTTTAAATCTTAACATAGCAGTTCCTCCTTCTGAACTAGAATGTTGCTCACAGAACCTAGCATATTTCAATATATAACAACTATGTCAGTCTTTAACAAATGTTGTACCTCAAAGCAAACTAGTTTTTAATCTTCCACAGAATAATGAAAAGGTATTGTCCTCACTTTCCCAAAAACCCACTTGTCCCCCAGGTTGTCATCTGGTCTTTACAGAAATATTGCAGACCTTCTGCCTAAATTGTGAGAAAGGCATGGGATCCTAACCTGCAAATGCACAGAACAGTGTTTTCTCTCATTGCCCACTTTTGACCTGCCCTTGATTTTGTTGATATTTGGGAATGAACACACTTATTTTATGCTGCTATCTGAATATTTAGATCACTGCTAGAACAAAGCATTGAACACTACACCTCTGCCAGTAAACTAAGCGATTGCTCTCTCAGCCTATCAAAAACATGCTACTTGACACATTTCTTTCTGTGTTATAGAAAACTAATACACAAAATCTTCATACTTGGTCATTTTCTTGATAAAATTGTTTCTAAGCTGCGTTCCCATTGCAGAAAGCCCCCTCTCATTTATTGTTGTGCCTGAACCTTTGGGATAAATCTGAATTAAATATTCCTGTGCAACAAAAGCGCTAAATTCACATGTCTCAATGAGCGAACTGTCTTCAGTCAATCCACCAAATTAAATTCCTTTGTTCAAGGTCCCATGATGTTTAGTAAACAATCTTAATCATTATATCTGATAGAGACATCGAGTTGCAGATACCTTACCTTAGAATTTCCCCCCGGCGTCAGTCTGGATCAGAGAATTTTCTCAAGCAGTACCCCTGCATGTCGGTAGATGGCATCGATCGGCTCCTTGTCCATTGTCCACGGCTGATATGATGTTGCGCGTCCTATATAGGTGCCACCCCAGCGAGCTGACATCAGTTCTTTTCCTTCTGTGCCAGCCTAGCTCTGATCTGAAAAAGAGCTACCCCTCAGTCGCTTTATGACTTGTCTTTTTGACTTTGTTGAAGATTTTTGAGTCTTGACACTCCTGGTGCTTCGAGAATGTCTTTGCGTAAGACCGGATTCAAGCCCTGCAGATCCTGCCATTGGGCGATGTCCATAACTGATCTGCAGTCGACCCGAAGTTGTGCTCCAAGTGCCGGACCATAAATCCCAAAGCTTTTAGGGAGTGGTCCTTAAAGCTCATTGCTGCCTGACGCTTGGGTAAGTTGAGGCACAAGAGGAAGTTGAAGAAGAACAAATTCGTCGGGTGATGAGTTGAGGGAAGAGGAGCGTTGTCGTTCTAGGTCTCCATCCTTGGAACCTGCGTCTGGTTAGGTTCTGCGCCTCCCAAGTTCCAGGGAGCCAGAGCAACCCTGCCCATCTCAGAGAGTTTTATGAGGCCATGCACCTCATTTTTGGGTAGTCTGACCATTGCACCCTCGGGCTCCGAAGTATCGGAAGAGGCCCTCTTGGGTTCTGCACCAGTAGCTTTGGCCCCAGCTTCAGCGGGCACCCATGGACGCAGTTCTGGATCTGAACCGGCATGAATTGTACCACCTCAGTCTTCTCCAGTGCCGGTTCTGACATCAGCGCTCCCGATCCTGTCCATGTCGCTTGGTGTCAGCACCATACTCGTTGCCGACTCCGACACTGAGCCAGACCGGCATTGCATGACGCAGACTCTGACTTCAAAAGGGGCCTTGCCCACTTTGTCGGATCCTGACCCTTATACGTATGGATTGGGGTACAGTGAGGCATGGAAGGGGTCGCTGGACCATTTAGAATACCAACTCCAAGATTCTGTGGACTGGCGAACGGATCTGTCCCAAGCCAATGGTCTGGATACGCTTTCTCCCTGTACTGTGGCTATGGAGGAGGGAGCGTCGTATTCCATGGTGGTGCAAAGCGTGGCAGAGGTTCTGAGCCTAGAGCTACCTTTGGTTGCAGTCAGGACTAATCTCCTGACAGAGGTGCTTCAGTTTGGGGCTTCATCCTCTGAACCTCTATTGCCCTTTAATGAAGCCCTTACTGATGTCCTGCTGAGTTCCTCGTCCAGACCCAGCACAGGGGCTCCTGAAAACGGGACTATTGCCTGCCGCCATCGGCCTGCGCTGAACGACCCAGCATTCCTGATGCAAAACACCACCCAAGAGCTTTTTTTTGTATCCAAGCCTCTACATCCCAGGGCACATTCCCTTCTGGCCCCAAGATAGGAAATCCAAGAGGCTGGATCAACTTGGGAAGAAGATGTTTCTTCCTTCAGCCTAGCATTGCAGCCCATAAACACCGCCTGCCTTTTTTTTAGCTGTTACTCCCACATGCTGTGGGATATGGTTGTGCAAGTGCCACCACAGGTCCCGGAGGAGGCCCGGCCTGCACTCTCTGAAGCTGTTGCTGACGGGAGAGACGCAGCAAAGTTCATGATTAGATGTGGTCTGGACACAACCTATTCACTGGGCAGAGAGGTTGCTTCAACAGTGGCCCTTAGGTACCACGCCTCGTTGAGGAAATCTGGCTTTGCCAGGGATGTCCATTCTAACCTTATGAACATGCCCTTTGATGGCAACCATCTCTTTGGAAGGAAAGCAGACTGCGCTCAAGGATTCTCATGCTACAGCCAGGTCCTTGGGCCTTGCAGCTGCCCATGCCCCCTTCAGTCTACTTTTTGCCCCTTTCGTGGCTACGGAAGAAATGTCCCGCCACACCCGTTCCTGCCAGCCACCACGCTGTGCATGCTGCACAACCTCTACATGGCCATGGAAGTGGGATCCACCGCCCTCTTTGATCAGGGAGCAAGCGGTTGGGCCAGTCCTCCGTCCTCCCCAATTCCCTGCAGTTTTTCCAAACCTTCCTAGTTTGACGATTAGGAAGTGGGGGGTACTGTAACCAGAACCCTGCTCCCTACATTAGCTGCCCCCCACCCCACCCAGCCAACAGGCCAGAAGACTCTGCCAAATCTGTGAGAGTCTTCTAGTCTGCCAGTCGAGGAAGAGTATGGGAGCAGGCCGCATGGTTGCTGGGCCTATTATGTCCCACATCCTACTGTCCAGGTCATTCCCTCTGGGGAACTGAACCACCTCAACAGTGATAGGACCGAATTTTTTATTGCCTTTATCTGTTTCATTAGTGTCTTTGCCCACACTTTTTATCTTGGGATCAGAGGTGTCCACCTCTGCTAACCCTATTTTACCTAAGGCAACCCCTAGCTTACCCAAAGGGATGACCCACAGCTTGAGCAAGCCCACCTTGCCCAACAGGGTCGGGGACCTATCTTGCTATTTAGCATAGGGTCAGACCACCATTCCGGTGATGGTGCAGCCATAAAGGCTAGCACCCAGCAGAGGCCATGGACTGCTGTCAGTGCCCAGGACCACACTTTTAGCTCCTCACTGACAGGTGAAGAGGCTATGTTACAGGTTTCTTTGGCTTCAGGGTGCCTGTCTGCTGTTTTAGAGTGGGGGGTGCTACATCCTGTAGCAAGTACCCTCCTTTCACTCTCTTTTCTGTTAGCTGAGGAGCCACCAACTCAAGCTTAACAATTGCCTGACTAGTCAGGACTTCTTCTGGGTCAGGCTGGGCTTCACAAGAGCCAACTTCGGCGATCTTCCTTACTGGAGCTGAATCTCCTTGGTTTACTTGAACTTTGGCTAAAGGTTGCCCCCCCCTTTTTTTATTCTGTTGTTTCCCCTTTCTCTTCTGGGGCCTACCTGCAGACACTGCATGGGCAGCACCCCAGAGTCCTTGGGAGAGGGCTGACACTGGACCATCCCCTCTTTTGGGTTCTGACCAACGTCTAGGTGGTCATTTCCATGGAGACAATCAAGGGAGAGGTCTGCACTGACTACCACCCTTCTCCAACTAAGGGACCCAGCTATTTCTAGGGGCACTAAAGCTACAGGCCTATTAGTGACCTCCACTGGGATGCCCCCTACCCTGGCAGTCTCACCTGGGATTTACTGGTTTGAGAGTACCAACATCTCATGCACAACTGTGTGACTGGCACAAGTATACCTCAGGGCAGTGACTGTGATTCCAACTTACATGTTTGTCCCACTTTCCTGTTAAAGGCTAAGAGGACCTCCTTATCTGAGGAATCATCCCCTATGGCTACACAGGCAACCCCTCGGGGTTTACTAGTGGGGTGGTGTTTAGGACAAGCAGTGTCCTTTTTGTGATGACCTGTTTGCAGCCATGGCACCATGCCTTAGTGGCATTCCAGTTTGTACCCTGGTACCCAGTTTTGTTATGTGAGGTGTCTTGAGATCCACCCTCCCGAATAGATTTTTGGGAGCCTACAGATGACTCATTTTCTTTATCTCTAGGGTTGTCCACCTTTTTGACTTTGGTGTGGGGGCTTCCCTGACTTTTATTTGGTCACCCCACCAGTCCTAGTCTTGGACACCCTAGTTCTAACCCAGTTATCTTGGGGAGAGACTGGCCCTAGGTCTACCAAGTATTAGTGCCACTTTTCCTTCACACAATTACTCAGCAGATGCTCCTTCATTATTACATTTTAAAGCTCTTCGTAATCATGCACGTGGTTGCCTTTTAACTGAGCACCTAGTGTCTTCACCGAGAAGTCCACAAAATTAACCCAGGACTGACTCTGGGTTTTCGAGTCTCCCTGAATTTGATTCAGTACTCCTCAGTAGTCAACCGACATCCCTCAGTCAGGGTAGCCGTCATGAATTCATATGAGGTTGCATCTGCCTCATTCAGTGTGGGGAGTCTCTCTCTACAGTTTCCTGAGAACAGTTCCGAAAGGAGAGTTCCCCAATAGTCTTAAGTCCTCTGGAAACACAGGCCCTCTCATAGGCTGCAAACCACTGGGTGATATCATAATCCTCCTCATATTTGGGGACAATCGTTGAGGATTTTGGGTCATAGTTTTCTACTCTGCCCCTATTTATGATATTGCTGCCACCATTCATGGGTGCTAAACCCATTTCATTTCTTTCCCTCTCTGTTTGTGGGATCCTGTCCTTCAGGGAGATTCCTAGCCAATTGCTTTAAAAACATCTCCTGTTCAGAGAGCCTATATCTGGATCTGGGAGAACTTGTACCATCCTCTCTAGGTTGGTGTTTACTGGACACTCTGGGTGCAGGTTATACCCTTTCAATTTGGGGGGAGGGGCACCTAGATTCACCTCCTCACTTTCTTGAGTTATCAGATGAGTAGCACTCTCGGAAAGATTGGCCAGGTCATACTCTTAAAAAAATAAAAAAAATAAAAACTTCCTCCCCCAAAGGAAACTATAAAAAGCCTAGAAGTATGTCTGGACTCCCGTTTATTGATGGAACAGCATGCTAAAAAATTAGCTGCTTCTTGCTTCAATCTTGTAAGAATGCTCAGAAAAATCTTCAAATTTCTCCCCTTTCCTGCCAAAAGACTTATTATTTGAGCCCTTATATTATCCTGCCTAGACTATGGGAATGTTTTGTTCCTGAGTTTTCCCATCTGTGTATTAAGGAGACTGCAGATAGTGCAGAATTCGGCAGCCCGGCTACTCATGGCCATCCCTAGAACTGCATCGGCCAAACCAGCCTTAGCCTCCCTTCATTGGCTTCCCATCCAGCATGGATTAATTTGAAAGCTTTGTGTATGGTGCATCAAGCTCTTCATGATAGGGGACCTTCTCTTATCAAGCGTATGATCATGCCCTACACTCCCCAGAGATCCCTTAGATCTTCATCTGCTGCTCTAAATAACACCTCCTGTGTTAAGAAAATAAGGAGGTAGGTCCTTTACTTTCAAGGCAGCTAATCTATGGAACTCCCTCCCCCTGGCACTCCGAATGGACAATTCCAAACTCTTTTCGAGGTAAATTGAAGACTACTTTTTCCATCATAAATTTCCACTGTGATGCCTTTGTCTTCTTTTTAGCGCTGGGAGGCCTTCGGGTAGCCATACGCTTTATAAATCCATTAAACTAAACTAAACACTGACAGAAACTCCTGGAGCCTTGCAGAGGTAGGGTTTGAACCTTTTAAAATCTGTTTTGCTTTACAGAGGGCCCTCGGGTCTTTGTGTGAAAGCTGAAGGTAAGGGGGTGAGTGTGAGAACCACAACCCTGTCCTCTGAGGTACTCATTACTTTACTAATAGTGGGGACCATTTTGAGCTAGTGGAAAGAAAAAAAAACAACACACGTTTTTGCTGTCCTAACTTACGTAAGTTTTTAAGTTTTACTGTTAAGCTACAGAGACCTAACCAGGGCCCTAACAGTTACTTTTAGGAATTTAGAAAAATATCCAATTCAAAAAATGCGATTTAACTGAAGGCACTTTTTGGATTTACTTGTGTAGTCACTTATTGACCACTGGTATCAACAAATGCAAAGTTGCAGATCCCCCTGCTGCCACCAATGTAGAAAGCTGTTTTTCTATATTGTGTATTAAAATGAAGCACACTGTGCATAGAGTCCAGTGGATCCCCAAAGATGTGGAGAAGCAGAAAAAGATAGGTCTAGAGCTCTATTTGTGGTAGTGTGGGCCAGCAGGTAGGCTTTTGAAGGAGTTGTGTTAAACATTTGTTGTACTCACAGAGGCAATAAATGAAACACACACTCAAACAAATACTTTATCAGGTAAGCAGTTTGTTATTTAAAAATAATTTGCTGTTCCAAAAAATCGACAGTGCAGTTTTCAGTCTTCGATGTTAACCTATGAAAGGAAAACAAGAATGCAGCTTCTTAGGTAAGTACACAACTTACAACCCCAGTCTTCAGGGTTTCAGGCTAGCACTGGGCAATGTTCAGGTTGGTACCAAGAGGGCACCCACAGCAGCATTGGAGGGGAGTGGGGTGGCTGGGTGCAGAGATCAAAGTTTGAGTCGGTGCCCAATGTTAATCAATGGAAGGTTGGGGGAGGGGGTGATGTTGAAACACTGCTCACAGGTAAGTAACATTGGTGGCAAAGGTTGGTCTCTGGGGGTTGAGGCGAGCACTGGGTGTGGTGGGGGGTGGAGGGTCCCCAAGGCAGAAGCAGACTTATACCCTCAGTGGCACAGGGGCAGCCAGGTGCAGAGTGCTAACATAGTATCGGGCGCCCAATGTTATTCAGTGTCGGAGATCACTTTCAGAAATAGGCTGCAGGCTTATGCCAGGAAGCCGGGAGGGGCCAACCCACAGCTGCCCAGGTGAGTTGAGAAGCAAGGGGTCATAGGGACACCAATGGTTCAGCTTCCTAAGGCCCAGGGTCTCCAGGTGCTGGGGTGTCTTTAGGTGTCGGAATCAGCTTACCAGGCAGGTCGTGGACAGGGGGAGCCCTGGGATTTGGGCTGCAGGCATCCCTGGTAAGTTCGGCATGAGTCAGCCCACGGCCGACTCTTGGTCAGAAACGCCGGAGAACCTTCACTGGATGAGTAGGCCACTTGGATTCGGGCCAGGAGCATCGGTGCAGTGGTCACTTCTGGTGTTGGGTTTTGCAGATCCTCAGACAGGCTTCCTCTTCTTTGAAGATGGTTTCTTCTGGACTTGTCCACTCTCCGGAGGAGTTCTTGGTCTTTATCGAAGGCAGGCAGTCCTCCCAAGGCTTTGGAGGCCGATGGGCTGCAGGACCATTGTTTCGGGGTGCAGGTTTCTTTGAAGGCAGCAGACAGGATGGTAGGGCTGGGGCCAAGTCATTTGGTGTCTTCAGTCTTCTCTGCTGGCTATGGGCTCTGACTCCTCTTAGGTTGCAGGAATCTGATTCTAGGGTTTAGGGGTGCCCTCTAAATACTGAATTTAGGGTTGTTACCAGGGAGTGCCAGGTGGTAACCAATGTGCTATTCACCTCTAGGGTGACTACGCCCTTCAAATGACAACTTTCTTTGGGAAGTGGAATAGCCCTAACCCTTTTCTCCTAATTCTTTCCATGGCCTAATTACTTCCATGCAAGATGGAGGAATTTAAAAAGTAGTGTCAACTTAAGCTTGTCCACCCTTGAGTGATACTGGCACGAAGTGGGCATTCCTTCTAATATACCTAATTCTCCTCTCAGTCCTGCTGCCAAAAGTGGAGCCAGGAACTGGGGGTCAGCCTCCTCCCAACATTTAGAGAGGCCTGGGTCACATTTCAAAGGCAGCAAGGCCTTTGAAGCTCCCCGCCCTGGAATGTCCATCCTGCTTGGGAGAGGAGGTCACACCTCTGCCCAGAGCAGGCCTTTGCTCTGAGCCCTTGAGGGCGTTGGCTCTCACCTCAGGGGCCCAGAACTCTGTCTTAAGGTTGCTGTACTGGTTTGGGCCAGTCAGTGCCCACACTTGGAGTTGATAGGTTTGCAGGGGCACCTCTGAGGTGCCCTCTGTGTGCATTGTATAATAAATCTATCACTGGGGTCAGTGAATATTTATTATTCTGAGATGTTTGATACTAAACATCCCAGGCTTCAGAGAAGCCATCATGTAGCTTGGGAGCTCGTAATGACCAGTGTCCAGCACAAGCATTTAAAATGGCTTCCCTGGTTACTTGCTATGTCTGAGAATCGACAGACATGACATGGGAATATCTGCTCATGCAGTTATGCCGTCACATGCAATATAATTCACCCTGCCTTCGGGCTATAAGGCCTGCCAGAGAGGTGAGTTTCATATAGTCCATGCAGTATTAGGGGACATGGCACACAGGTTGTGTGGCATGTCGTGTTTTCATTTTAGTTCTGCACCAAGGTATGCAGTCTGCAATGGCAGCACTGTGTGCATGTGGTGAGAGAGTCCCTGAGGGTGGCCAAATTTGTGCTGCAGCCCTCAGGAGCCTTCCTTTAGTACCCCCATGCCCTAGGTACCAGGGGTACTATGTACTAGGGACTTACAGTGGTAGCTAAATGTGCTGCCAATTGCAGAAATAACTGAACAGTTTTAGGGGAAAGAACACTGGCATTGGGGCCCTGGTTAGCAGAAACCCAGTGCACTCCAGTCAAGGTTGCATCCAAAAACCAGGCAAAAAGTGTGGGTTACTGTAACCAGAGCCCAGCTTCCTACACCCTTTTTGGCAGTTTCCATCTCGATGTGGGTACTGGTGGGCATTGTGTTCTCCAACATTGTTGACAGTAACTGTTCCTTCAAAGCCTCTCTTGGAAGTGTCCTTGTCTGTGTGACCCTGCTAGCAGTATCCTTTTCTGATAATTCTTATTTGCAGTGTCCATCGTCTTGTGGCTCCTGGTGGCTGTGTCCTTCCTGCTGTTTCCTCCAGTATTCTTCCTGGTACTTGGTCACAATACCTTTGTTTCCATAACCCACGGGTGCTTTTGTCCGGTACTGCCCCTGTGGCATTTCTTATTCATGACCAGACTCTGCAATAGTGTTTTTTCTTGTATGGCCCAAGCCCCGAATGGCAGTGTGATTTCCTAATGATGTGATATAGTAAATGTTTCTGTCTGTGGGCAACACTTGGGTGTAGTTATTGTTGGTGGACCGGTTCACTTTTCAGTAATTCTACCTCTGGGACTATGATTACCGCAGTGATTCAGACTTAAGCCTATTATCCATGTATTATTTCAGTTTGTGTACTTGATAGCTTGGCAGTAATTCGGTGTAATACATGTGTTAACTGTACAACAGTTCATTCTGTTGGCCTGCTTGCTATGCAGTAATACGGTCCATATTTTGCCTTCTTTAGGATTCACCAGCCCCTGAGATGAAGAGGCCGCGAACAGAAGCTAACCCCTCTTGTTTAGCACTAGTGGACACCAAGGCTGGAGGAAGCCTACCCAAGAAGAAAGTGACCTTTGACCCAAATCTGTCCTCGGAAGACAAGGAAGGAACAACAAAAACCATCCAGCCTGTGGCCAAGGGAGTGTCCCTCAAGGATATTGCAGATATTGTGGTTAAATATCTAACTCCGTTCTTCAAGAACGACCGCTTTGCTTCCAAGGTATGTCCTTTCTTGCTCTCCATCTCACTTTATGGGAGGATAGGCGCAGCACAAGAAACTACAGCTATCATGGGAGCGGCTTTGGGTAAGAGTTGCCTCTCCATTGCATCCATCAGTAAGGATTCCCAGCTGAGTGGGGATGTTCTCTTACTGCCTTTAAAAAAAAAAAAAAAAATCCCAACTTGTACAGGAAAGCAAAGACACATTCAGTGGTCATATATGCAATCTAGTAACGCCAGAGACAAAACAATGAACAGTTTAGAAGATTTACCCAAATTATCTGGCTTCCGTCTAATGTTCTAACAGCGTGTCCTCCCATAGAGCAAAGTTATAAATCAGAGACGTAACTTGGTGTTCTCACATGTCCCCAACAGGCATCCCTCACACATCAGTTGCTGCCATATCACCGTCCCCCCATCATCCACAACCTATAGCTAGGTGGTGTGTTATTCTCACTCAGTCCCGGTGGGTCGCCACTAAGCGGTCTACCCTGCTGGGCACCCATGTCTCACCTTCTCGCCTAGCAAGGTAAACCCTGAGAGGGCCTTATAAATCTTTTGGCCGTAAGGTAATTGGCACCATCAATGCGTGAATCTCAGTGCGTTCATTACAAACCCCTCGGGTCCATTAACCATTCATCGACCATGGGTGTTTTTTTTTGTCTTCCCAGTTCATGGCGACGCTGAACTTGGCACCCCATTCTCCATAAGCAGTTTAGCCTCTACGTATTGATCTGTCATCTTGTCCAAAACAGGATAGCCTGCCAGTAGTTACAAGTGATGGGGTATTCCCATGATAAGTGTAAGAACCCAGGATGTTCCTCCCTGCAGTGTATCCAACTGTAATGACGCATGGGACCAATTCAATGTTGTCAAGCTGGGGTATGATTGGCCCTAAGCAAGTATTTAAAGTGAAGTCGTTTCTGCTAGTAATTCAGGGATATGCCCCCTATCTCATTGTAACAGTTAGAGGTTCACCCAAGTCTGTTTACCACGCCCACCTGGACACCTGTGCCTAACTCGTACAATGCATAGGCTCACAGCCAAGACACCCACCATGTCACATCTAGAGCAATAATCGCGTGAGTTTGTGCTGCCTACCCTGCCTCACTTAGAAGCAGGAGATGGAAGCCAGGCAGTAAATAAACTTTCTGCAATGAGACTTATGACGCAGGGCTTACCTTTCTTAAGCTTTTCATTGCCATTATAATTCTATGGTGGTATCCAATATAGGCCAGTGACGCTGTCAGCGTCATGGTTTGGGCCTTGTAGACTGCATGCCTGCATGAGGCCAGATATACATAATTAACAGACTTAGATCCCACCCTTTCCCATTCGCCACATGGTAGAACCGGATGCAAGCATGTATTTGGCTCCTTGTCCTTGGTAATGGAAAGTGTTATAATGCTAATCTTGTGTTATGTATACTATGCTTACACCCCTGGTCATGCTGACCTACCCACTGTAAAATCTCAGGTGCTGGCTGCAGGTCACTGGTCCCTTTTGAATTGGAGCTGCTGTATTTGTTCAACCCGAAATTGATCTAAAAGACTAGCAGGATTTTTGTTCATCTGCAAAGTCGATCCAAATGTCAGAGGCTAGAGCAAATGGTGAAATACATGCTGATAGTACAGACATGTACATGATGTAGGGCATTAAAACTGGTCCTATCTTCATGTCTTTAACATTAATACCAAAAAAATGGATTGATTTCTGAACAATGAATGTTGAAAACGTGAAGGTAATGCATGTGAGCTCTTTAGTTCCTCTTTTATTTCATGTGTTTTACTTAACCTTGCATTCCCCAAGAGTGTCAGCTATGTCATCAAGTTGTGTGTTCTGTATTTTTTCCTGCATCTTATTACTCTTGTATAATGCGTACTTTAAGTCGTACCAGGTGTTTTAGGGACTTTGATTGAGAGCTCTGGCTCTGAGGCTGAAGGCTAAGCAAAGTGCCTGTCAGTGTGGTGGCCTCTCTGCAGAGCATATAGAGAGTGGTCATGTAATCTGATAGAGACTTCTAGTTGCAGATTCCATATCTTAGCATTTCCCCCAAGTTTCAGTCTTGAACCGGAGATTTTTCTCGAGCAGTACCCCTGTGTGGCGTCAGGTGGTGTCCATCTGTGGTGGCGTGCGCGCCGGATATGATGTCATGGGACATATATAAGCACCACCTGGCACGCACAGGTAACTTCTTTTCTTTCCGCGCCAGCCAGTGGCGATCCGAAGAGAGCTACTCCTCTGTGACTTTTTAACTGTTTTTTTTTTTCTTCAACGTTTTGTCGATGAATTTGAGTGTTGACACTCCTGGTGCGTTGCGCTGTTGTCACGGAAAACCGGGTTCAAACCCTGTGGCTCCTGTAAACAGGCAATGTCCATGACGGATCCACACCTCGTATGCTCGTGTCTGGAGCGCGACCACAACCCAAACCCAAAGTCATGCTCCGAGAGTCGGGCCATGAATCCGAAAGCTTTGAGAGAGCGGTCCCTAAAGTTCTTTGCGGCCTGACGCTTGGTTCGGCGTCAAGACGAAGGTCCCGAGGTCGGTTGCAGAGTCCCCGTTCTTCATCGTCCCACTCCAAGTCCTCGGAACGGTCGGGTAAAGCGAGGCACAAGAAGTCAGTGAAGAAGAACAAGCATTCTTTGACTTCAACTCATCTGTCAGCCGTCGATACGAGAGAAAAGGAGCATAGTCGCTCCAGGCCTCCATCCTATGAGCCGCTGTCTAGGTCGGCTCCACACCTCCCCAGGTTTCTGGGAGCCAGAGCGACCCCTGGCCAACTCTGTGAGTTTTACGAGGTCATGCGCCTGATGTTTGGGCAGACTTACTCTACCGGCGCACCTTCGGGCTTCGCAGGGTAAGCTGGTGCCTCCTCGGGTTCCACACCGGCGGCTTCAGCCTAGGCTCCAGGGGGCACCCATAGATCCATTCCTGGATCCGAACCTGCATTGGTCCTGCTATCATGACCTTCCCTAACAATGGTTCCGATGTCAGTGCTCTAAACGCTGCCCGTGACTGTAGGAAAGTACCCTCTTTTTGACATGGTTACCCCCTCTTTTTACCTGTGTGTTCACTGGGATCCTGCTAACCATGGTAGCCCATGCAAAATGTGTCTGCAGGCCTGCCATTGCAGCCTGCATGAAAAGGTGCATGCACCCTTTCACTACAGGTCACTTCACCAGGTCACTGTAAGTCACCCCTAAGGCAGGCCCTCCTAGCCGAGAGGGAAGGTTGCAGGCACCTGTGTGTGAGGGCACCCCTGCATCAGCCTCACTCTGGACTTCGTAAGTGCAGTGAAGCCATTTCACCTGTGTCCAGCTACATGATGGTAACTCTAAACCTGTGCATGTTTGGTATCAAACATGTTGGAATCGTACCCCAATTATGTTGCCAGTATTGGTTGTATGATTCCATGCATTCTGGGAGCTCCTTAGAGGCCCCCCAGAATTGCTCTCACCAGTCTTTCAGGGTTTTCCAGGCAGCCTGTGCTCCTACCACCCTCCAGACTGTTTTTTGCCCTCCTGCTACTTGACCAGCTCAAGCAGAGAAAGGCAGAACAAAGGATTTCATTTCGGAGAGGGAGGCAACACCCTCTCCCTTTAGAAATATATGTTACATGGCTTGGGAGGGGTAGCCTTCCCAAGCCACTGGTGTGCTTTGAAGGGTACATTTGGTGCCCTCCATGCCTAAACCGTTTTGCACCAGTTCAGGGACCCCCAGTCCCTGCTCTGGTGCGAAACTGGAGATTGGAAATGAGTGAACCCTCCCCTGTCCATTACCACCCCTGGTGTGGTGCCCAGAGCCCCTCCAAGTGGCCACTTGATTCTGCCATCTTGAATCCAAGGTGGGCAGAGGCTCCTGGGAGCATCTGAGTGGCCAGGTAAGGCAGTTGACGTCACAGCCCCCTTCTGATAGGTGGTCACCCTGCTAGGCGACCAATCCCTCTTCCTGGGCTATTTTAGGCTGTCCCTCTTGGGTGGGTCCTCAGAATCGATGTGGAAGGTTCCAGCAGGATTCCTCTGCATTGTTTATTTGAACTTCTGGCTACCGGGACTGCAACTTAACCCTCGAGGAACTGACAATCTGCAACTCCAGCGACGACTCCGCTCTGCAACATTGTTTCTCCGGCTCCTTCCAGCAATTACAATATTTTCCTAGCTGTGCATCCTCTGAGGGCTACGATTCTTCAGTCTGCACAAGCGGCAAGAAGGGATCTCCCTTGTAGTGAAGGAGTTACTCCCCTGCTTTCGCAGGCACCAACTGCAACGATGACCGGCTGTGTGGATCTTCTCTTCTCCAGAGCTGCGTGGATCCTGCATCACAGGTGGTAGGCTGGAGTGGTCCTCTTGGTCCTCTCTACCAGCTGTCCAATGTGGGAGACAGTAAGCCCATGCCTCTCCTTGCAGGACAATACCCCTGTGCATCGCAACTCTTGCAGCTACCAAAGCTTGTTTGTTCCTCCTCCAAGGGCTCTTCAGGCTCTCTTTAGCCCCGGCCCCCAGTGCTCCATCCTGTAAAGTCTCCTGCCTTCTGCTCCTTCTGCTCCAGTGACATGGTACTCCTCTTCAGGTGTGCTACGTGGGCGTCACTGCGACTCCTGTGCCTGCTACCCGTGGGTCGCCTGTGAGGACTGCCTTCTCTTCTTGTGGCTCTCCCAGCTGCTGAGGGTCACCTCCTACTTATCTCCAGTTTGGGACTGCCTATTAGTATTCTAGTATTTGTGTTACCATAATAAAGTACCTATTTTTGTAACCCTGTGTGGTTCTTTCATATATTATAGTGCTGTGTGACTATAGTGGTATTGCATAAGCTTTGCATGTCTCCTAGATAAGTCTTGGCTGCTTAACCACAGCAACCTTTAAGAGAGTCCTGGCTTTCTAGACACTGCCTACATTTCACTAATAGGGGATACCTGGGCCTGGTATAAGGTGATAACACCATATGTGCTCACCACGCACCGGGCCAGTTTCCTACAGTCTCTATCCTGGATTTTGGTGAGAATGACTCTGAGGCTGCTGGGCCTCCTGCTTCCTGTTGGTGTCACATGCCACATGTCATATGCGGCCTCTGCAGTGGGACTGGAAGTTCCAGTGGGCGCAGCATCAAGCAAATCTCTCTGACATGGCCCATATCTCGGAGGGGACTGCACAAGATCTGTAGTGGTGGCTTTTGAACCGTGATTGGGTCAGGGGCAGATTCCTTTCCCTTCTCCAATCATATCTCACAGTAGTCACAGATGCATCACTCCTTGGATGGGACGACCACATGGGAGAGGTGGAGATCAGAGGTGTCTGGTCTTTGGCAGCGTCCTGGCTCCATATCAACCTTTTGCACACACTGGTGTTGAAAACATTCCTTCTCTCCTTCAAAGGAAAGTAGTTCAGATGTTCATGGTCAACACCGCTGCCATGTGGTGCTGAAACAAGTGGGGTGGGGTTGTGGGCCCTTTGTCAGGAGGCCTCTGGACATGGTTGGAACATCAGGGAATTTCCCTGATTGTTCAACACCTGGCGGGCTCTCTGAATGCCAGAGCGGACAAACTCAGCTGACAATGCCTGATCGATCACGAATGGCATCCCCATCTGGAGGTGGTGCAAGGTCTCTTTCAGCACTGGGAAGAGCCTTGGTTAAATCTTTTTGCCTCTGCAGAGGACACGCAATGTCAGCAGTTTTGTACGTTGGAGTTTCCAAGGCAGCACTCGCTCGGCAACGCTTTTCATCTCGAGTGGAGCTCAGGCCTCCTGTGCGCCTTTCCACCCATACCACTTCTACCCAGAGTTCTCAAGAAGATCAAAAACGACCAGGCCCAGCTAATCCTTGTGTCTATGGACTGGGCACTAAGAATCTGGTATCCCACACTATTGAGCATGGCCATCAATCCTCCGATCAGACTACTTCTTCGGGAGGATCTTTTGTCACAGCAGCAGTGAAGGGTTCTCTACCCGAACTTGTCCAGTCTCTGCCTTCTTGCATAGAGATTGATCGGTGGCAGTTAACATCTTTTGACCTTCAACACGAAGTCTGTAACATTATCTTAGCAGCCAGGCATCCCGTCATCAAAACGGTATGTGCTTGTTGATGGAACAAATTTAGCAAGAGAGAAAAACAGCGCATAGCCGACCTGACTGTAGAAGTAACGACATACGGCCTCCCTTGAGGAAGGAATCGACGCATCGCTCCCTTTTCTAACGCACGCTCGCCCATGTGGCTTTATTTTTGACACTAACCAGGTGCAAAATCATTGTTTCTATTGTTTCTATTGTTTTCTATGGCGTAAGACTTATTCTTTTGAAAATTCATATTTTAACTTGTGTATGTTGGAATTTTGTCGTTTTGGTCTTGTTTGATTTAGATAAATATTACCTATTTTTCTAAACTGGTGTGGTGTCCATTTTGTAGTGTTTTCACTGCATTACTTTGTGTGTCACTTTTTACACCCCCTGCATCCTTCTAAGGAAGAAGAGACTCCACAACCTGGACCCAAAAAGAGCATTGGTATTCTACCTTGATCGTACCAAAGAGTTCCTGGTGGATGGATCAACTCTTTGTTGGGTATGTGGGTGTGAAGAAAGGTCGGGCAGTGCAGAAGAGTACCATCTCTAGATGGTTTGTTCTCTGCATTAAAATGTGCTATGCATTGGCTAAAAAGCAACTTCTGGAGGATTTGTTTGCTCACTCTACCAGAGCGACAGCTGCAACCACTACGTTAGCACGTGGAGTTCCAGTCGTGTCAGGCAGCAACGTGGGCATCCTTGCACGTGTTCACCAAACACTACTGCCTGGATAGTCCGGTCCGAAGGGACGGGTATTTTGCCCATTGGTTTTTGCAGGACTTCCTAGTACGGTCTTGATTTGTAGATGCTCTTCTGGGGATGATATTGCTTGGGTATCTATTCTATGGTAAGGAATCTGCAACTAGAAGTCTCTATTGGATGATCAAGTTACTTACCTTCGGTAATGCCTTATCTAGTAGAAACATATTCTAGTTGCACCTTACCGACCCACCCACCCATCCTTCCAACTCTGCAAACAGATTTCTTGGGACAGGGACTTCTCTTTCAGGGCCCTAGTTTTGCCACACCAGTGGTCAGTGTTCTTCATGGCTCTGCTCTTCTGGCATAGAACTTCGTGAAAGGAAACTGACATCATATCCGGCACACATGATGCAGATGACGAACGCGGAGCTGACCGATGCAACATGGTGGCGCGCAGGGGTACTGCTCAAGACAAATTTCCAGATCCAATCTGACACCTGGGAAAATTTCTAAGGTAAAGAAACTGCAGCTAGAATATGTCTCTAACAGATAAGGCGTTACCAAAGGTAAGTAACTTGTTCTACAGTTCCAATTGAAATTCTATGTAAATGTGTGTGGAGGGGGGTACACAGATGTCAAATTATTTAGAAGGCAAAAGAAAATAAAGTGCTTAAATGTGAGTGAATGCAGTGTATGTATGTTTAGGTGTTGTGATGTGAGGAAGTGCGGTCGAGGAAGT
Organism: Pleurodeles waltl; assembly: GCF_031143425.1. Classification (NCBI taxonomy): domain Eukaryota; kingdom Metazoa; phylum Chordata; class Amphibia; order Caudata; family Salamandridae; genus Pleurodeles; species Pleurodeles waltl. Next base: position 1,133,313,595 of record NC_090446.1, on the reverse strand, counting down.
GCGGTCGAGGAAGTGCGGTCGAGGAAGAGTGAAAAGAGGGTGCTGAAGAGGAAAGTGATGAGGTTGAAGATGCGCAAATGGACAAGATGTGCCGAGAAAAAAGCATACATATCTAACATAAAGCACACATAACTGAACGAAATACTTCCACAGGCCTCAATAATATTTAACATAGTCTCACAGTTTCAACATTTTCAATGTTAATTATTTAATCATTGTTGTTACTCATTTATCTTAAACAGCTAGCAACCCTTGACAAAGTCAATAGTGGTGGCAGATTAAGTGTGTCAATTGTGTTCTATAAACATGGATACAAAAACATCTCAGAAATTAAAATACCGGTCGGTTGGTACACTTTGGGAACCACACAAACCTATTTTATATGTTCCCTTTTGGAGAGCCCCCACTTTTTTCATCCCATTTAAAGACCTATCTGCACATATTTCTATATAACAGATTGCAGCCAGCAGCTGTGGGTGCTTCCCAAAGGCTGGTTAGAGCATTTTCTTCCAAAGTCGATGTGCATTGAGTGCAAGACACACTTTGAAATGGCCTCAAGTTGTAGCGCTGTACAATTTGCACCTTAGAGTAACTGTTGAACATATTAATGCAGTAAGACATGGAGCAGTTTGTAATGTTTTTAATATTTCAAGACAATATGTTGCTACAGCTTTTTTTATACCTTGTTTTCTCACTAAATTCATGTGCTTTAAAGTGCAACATTTGCCATTTTTTTCATATTTTTTTTTCGGGGGAGGCCCCTCAAATCACGTTTGTCGATTTAGTTTGCTTGCTTCCCTTTCTACATAAAGGCCATACCCACCTTTTACAATCCCACTGCTTTCAAATGTCATCAGCTGCTACTGACGGAAGCGCCCGTCCCTACGTAGGTGACCAAATTCTGGCAAAAATATTTTGGTTAGGGTCCTCTGTATCATACATTTCATGGTGAGTGGCTAAATAGAGTTGTGGTGAAGTTGAAGAGCTGGTGAATATAAGCATGTGTTCCCCACCCTGTGTCACAGGAAGCGCCACACCAAACCTGTACCGGGCACAGTTTTGACTTCTCTCTGTGGCCAGGGCAAACCCAGAGAGAGTAAGGCTGTCAGTAAAGGTCTCTCCATTTGATCCTGCTTGGGAATAAGATAAGGAAGACAGACATCGGAGTGTAATACTAGTAGGCTGTGAAGTGGCATTGCACCACATATTAGTAAAGTATGAGACCTGTGACCTCAAACCCACCATGGTCATAGGGAAATGTCATTATGTTCAAGGTTATCCTGGCAGTGCCATTGACCCAACGCAGCTTAATCAGAAAGGGGTTGAGTATGATGAAGAAATGTCTGTTGAGGGAGATAGAAATGTTCACCAATAGATAAATAAACTTGGGAATGTTCATAAGTAGATAAAGAAACTTTGGGAGGACCACCATTTAAAGCAGTGCCACTATACCAGCAAGAGATAATGAGAGTTTCGTCCAGATATCAACCTGCTGTGGTAACTGGTCTATGGCGGGCCATAGTTAGCCAGATGAGAGCTCACCTCTCTATATAGTACTACCTCCAGGTATCTTACGGAGTCCACTACCCACCTAGTAGGGTACTCTAAAAGAACACATCTTTGTACACTTGGCAAGCAAAAACATATCCATTTTATCTCAGTCAATAGGTATACCCGAGTACTGACCAAATCTGATAAATTTCCTAATCAGAGGGAAACATAAGCCTCTGGATTCCTCATATAAAGCAGGATATTCGCTGCATACATGGACATCAATAACTTACCAGTGTGGAAAAATAGTCCCCTATGTATGTGTTCTTGTAGGTGGCGTGCGAAAGGGTCCATTGTCAGGATGAATAGTAGAGGTGACAAGGGGCATCCCTGGTGGTTACCCCTGGCCACTTGAAAGGGTCTGAAATAAACCCACTGACGTTGACTCGTGTACATATTGGGGGTCATTCTGACCCCGGCGGGCGGCGGGAGCCGCCCGCCTGGAGGGAACCGCCAGAATACCGCTGCGCGGTCAAAAGACCGCCGCGGGTATTCTGGGTTTCCCACTGGGCTGGCGGGCGACCGCCAAAAGGCCGCCCGCCAGCCCAGTGGGAAACACCCCTCCATGAGGATGCCGGCTCCGAATGGAGCCGGCGGAGTGGAGGATGTGCGACGGGTGCAGTGGCACCCGTCGCGTATTTCAGTGTCTGCACAGCAGACACTGAAATACAAAGTGGGGCCCTCTTACGGGGGCCCCTGCAGTGCCCATGCCATTGGCATGGGCACTGCAGGGGCCCCCAGGGGCCCCACGACACCCCTCACCGCCATCCTGTTCCTGGCGGTCGGAACCGCCAGGAACAGGATGGCGGTGAGGGGGTCGGAATCCCCTATGGCGGCGCAGCAAGCTGCGCCCCCATGGGGGATTCCCAGGGCAGCGGAAAACCGGCGGGACACCGCCGGTTTTCCTGTTCTGACCACGGCCAAACCGCTGCGGTCAGAATGCCCTGCGGGGCACCGCCAGCCTGTTGGCAGTGCTCCCCCCGGCCCCGGCGGTCCTTGACCGCCGGGGTCGGAATGACCCCCATAGTAACTTAGTGAACAGCATAAAGCCCTTTGATATGCCATAACTTTGAAGCGTTTCCCTTACAAAAGACTATTCCAAGGAATCAAATGCCTTTTCAGCATCTAGAAAAGACCACCTCTGCCCTAAACTCCAGGTTTAGTTGGTGTAAGACGGCAAACACTGCATGTAAATTGATCACCGTGGATCTATGTGGCACAAAGTGCGGAGAAACTATTTTCTCCAGTAGGAGGGACTGTGTTCACAATCACTTTGACAAGGATTTTATTGTCACAGCTAAGCAGTTATTGCAACAGCTACAGTGGTTCCTTCGATGTTTTGGGAGTACAGAAATAACTGCTTCATGCAACGTCGAAGGCAATTCCTCATCGGTCAGCGCCTCTGCGTATGCATCCAAAAGGTGAAGGGTTAAAATATGTTTATGGGCCTTTTAAAAGTCGGTTGTCAAACCATCCAAGCCTGGTGCCTTCTCTCCAGCCAGCGCATTGATTGCTGAGATTATCTCCTCCTCTTAGAATGGGTGACCCAGAAACTGCTGATAGCAGTTATCCAACCAGGCCAAGACCACCTCATTCAGATAGCTCAGAAATTAATCCGACAGCTCCTGGGCTCGGACCATATAGAGGGGTGAATATTAATTTCTAATTTCTGTCAATATATCTTCACTGTCAACTAGGGTCTTGCCATTCTAGGTCACAATACCGGGGACTGGTTTGTCACTGGTCCCTCCATAGGAGCCATGCTAAGGTTTTATGAGGTCTATCCCCTTCTCCATTTTGCCTACTAAGCCATGCTTTCCTAAATAGTGTACCTCTCTGTCTTTTAAGCCCCTGTATTGTTGAAGCAGCTGGTGCTGGTCTTTGACGTGTGCCTGTTTTAGAGCCTGCGGCAGAAGGCATTTTACAGGCTTGAATTTTTGTTAGTTTTGCAACATGCCGGTGTGTATCCCTGAGAATCCCTGCATGTTTTGCTACTGTCACCCCTCTGATATAGGACTTAAATGCCTTCCCAAAGTGTGGCATATTTCTCCACATTGCCCTTGTTTTTCTGGCGATATTCCAATGGGGAGTCTGTTGGAATCTGCCATCATGGCCAGCACAGTCGTGAACTGGGGAACAATAGCCGCAACCTAACTGGGGAGTGATCAGACCATGTGCAGGGCAAGTACACTGCGTCTGCAGTGCAAGTCCCCCATTTTCAGTGAAGAGCCAATAGTACAGTGTAGGAAGCTGGCTCTCTTTATAGTGTACTAAAGTGAAGTACACTGTGCAGAGAGTCCAGTGGATTTCCAGAGGTCTGCAGAAACAGATAGGTCTAGTGTTCTTTTTGTGGTAATAAGGGCGAGCAGTTAGGCTTAACAAGGAGTTTTATTAAGCATTTGTTGTAATCACAGAGTCAATAAATGAGACACACACACTCCAAAAATAAATCCGAGACCAATTAAAAAAAAATAACAGTTGTTTTTATATATGATTTAAACCAAAGAACTTCGTTATAAGGTAAGCAGTTTTTAAATTAAAAATACGTTGCGGTTTCAAAGATCGACACAGTGCAATTTTCAGAGTTCTTCAGTATTACCTTATAAGATGGAAACAATAATGCAGTTTTGCAGGCAAGTACACGACTTACAGTCCAGGCTTTAGGCTAGCACCAGACAAGGTTCAGGTTGGTGCGAAGGGTGCACCAACAGTGGCACGGGGACGGCTGGGTGCAGAGGTCAAAGTCTGAGTCGGTGCCCAGTGTTAGTCAATGGAGACTGGGGAGGATGAAGACACTCTGCTCCCAAATAAATACAAGTGGTGGCAGAGGTTGGTCTCCAGTGGTTTAGGAGAGCACAGGGGTGGCCACAAGGCAGCACCAAACTTACACCCTCAGCGGCACAGGGGCGGCCTGGTGCAGAGTGCCAATACAGCATCGGGCGCCCAATGCTATCCAAGCGAGAGAGAGGGGGTATCTCCTGCAGCGCTGCTTACAGGTGAGTAATGCGGAGTAAAGGGTCGATCTCTTGGTGCTGAGGTATGTACACGGGGAGGCCACAGCAGCATCAATCTTACACCTTTAGCAGCATAGGGGTGACTGGGTGCAGAGTGCTAACACAGTGGGGCACCAAATGTTATTCAGTGGCAGAGATCACTTTCAGAAATGGGCTGCAGGCTTAGGCTGGGAGAGGTCAACCCACAGCTGCCCAGGTATGTTGAGATGCTGGGGGTCGTTGGGATACTGACGGTTCAGCTCCACAAGGCCCAGGGGCTCCGGGTGCAGGGGTGTCTTAAGGTGTAAGAATCAGCTTACCAGGCAGGTTTCAGTCAGGGGGAGTCCTCAGATTTAGGCTGCAGGTGTCGCTGGGGAGTCCGGCAGGGGTCAGCCCACATTGGACTCTCGGTCAGAGGCGCTGGGGAACCTTCACTGGATGGGCAGGCCATTTGGACTAGGGCCAGGGGCATCGGGTGCAGTGGTCACTTCTGGTGTCGGGTTTTGCGGTTCCACAGGCAGACTTCCTCTTCTTTGAAGATGGTTTCTTCTGGACAGGTCCGCTGTCCATTGGACTTCTTGGTCTTTTTCAAAGGCAGGAAGTCGTCCCAAGGCTTTGGAAGTCGCTGGGCTGCAGGAAAGCGTCTTCTGGGTGCAGATTTCTTTGAAGGCTGCAGACAGGCTGGTAGGGCTCGGGCCAAGTCAGTTGGTGTTGGGTCCAGCTCTTTTTAGGTTGCAGGAATCTGATTGAAGGGTTCAGAGTTGCCCTCTAAATACTGAATTTAGGGGTGTTACAGGGGTGTGCCTGGAGGTAGCCAATGGGCTGCTCACTTTTAGGGTGACTACACCTTTCTGTGGCAACTTCCTTTGGGAAGTGGCATAGCCATAACCTAATTGGCCTAATTCCTTCCATGCAAGATGGAGGAATTTAAAAAGTAGTGCTCCCTTCAGCTTGTCCACCCTTGGGGTCAGGCTGGCATGCAGTGAACACTTCTCCTAATTTACTTAATTTTCCTGCCAGCCCTGCCACTAAAAGTGGGGTCAGGAAATTGGGTGGAGGGGGAGGAGTTGGGTCGTCGACCTCCTCCACCATTTGGAGAGGGCTGGGTTGCATTTCAAAGACGGCAAGGCCTTCGAAGCTCCCCGCCCACGAATGTCCATCCTGCATAGGAGCGAAGATCACACCTCTGCCCAGAGCAGGCCTTTGGTCTGAGCCTCCAAGAGCATTGGCTCTCACCTCAGGGGGCCTGAACTCTAAGGTGGCTGTACTGGTTTTGACCAGTCAGTGCCTACGCTACGAGTTGGTAGGTTTTGCAGGGGGCACCTCTAAGGTGCCTTCTAAGTGCATGTATTAAAAAATCCATCACTGGATTCAATGAGAGATTATTAATATGAGATGTTTGATACCAAACATCTCTCTGGTCAGTGAAGCCATCCTGTAGCTGGGGAACTCGTAATGACCAGTGTCCAGCACATGTACTAAAAATGGCTCCACTGTTAACTTGCTATGTCTGTGAATCGGCAAAGCATATCTGCTCATGTAGGTATGCCCTCATATGTAATATAATGCACCCTGCTTTTAGGGCTGGAAGGCCTGCCACTAGGGTGACTTACATATATTGCATGCAGTGTAAGGGGACAGGGCACACATGTTGTGTGCCATGTTGTTTTTAGGGTCGAGCCTGCGTCGCATGCGCTTGCAGATGTGTTTCGCTAAGTGGGGCGCTTTAGTAATTAAAAAGGGCTCAGAGCCCTGTCCAAGTCACGTCAGTGTTTGTCATTGGCTTGTGGGCTTGCCTGTTAGAATCTGCTTGATTCCGTTAGTGGAAGGCATGCATACGTCATTCCTTTTCCGATGGATAGCCCTCCTAGAGTGCATCGACCAAGTACAGAAAACATGCGAGGCTCGCTGTTTTCTGTCCGGCTTGTGGACTACTTTTTCTCTATTTTCTCAGCGCGATCTCGCTTGGCAGAAGTCGAGCGCTTTACATAATATCGACCCTGTTACACAGTTAATTGCACTTTTTTCGGTCAGTACATAAATGCACCGATAGGTTTCATTACCAGTGAAAAGTCGGGTTAGGAGTTTACAACGCTATCAGCTCTAACACCAGCAAACGCAAGACCCGTTGCATTGCAAATGCTTGTTTCATTTTGGGTCTGCACCAAGACACGCAGCCTGCAAAGACAATACTGTGTGGACTTAAAGTCCCTGAGGGCGGCACAGTCTGTTTTTCAAACCCTCAGGGGCCTTTATTTGGTACCCCATGTCCTAGGTAACAGGGGTACCATTTACTAGAAAATTACAGTGGCAGCTAAAGGTTTACTAATTGGGAAAAATGACTGCAGTTTTGGGGAAAGAGATCTGGCACCGGTGACCTGTTTAGCAAGGACCCAGTGCACTTTCAGTCTAAATTGCATGAGAAATCAGGCATAAGGTGTTGGGGGGGGGGGGGGGAGTGACCATGTCAAATAAGGCAGTTTCCTACACACAGGCTCGAAGAGGATTCATGTGGTGAGGAATAGAATGTATATACTTTGGTGGTGGGCATGTGCATCGTCATAGATTGCTTAACCCAAACAGTTCTATTATTTCCTCCAGTACCTTAACTGATTGTCTATGATGAGAGCGTTGCGCACACCAACTGTTCAGCTTGGATTTCAGAACTAAATTGAAGTTTTTCATCCTCATTCCCCAGTTAGCCAACCACTCCTCCCCCCCCCCCCCCAACCAACCATCAGTGACGTATTCCAAGAATACAAAGCTCCCTTGATAATCCCAACTAATAAAGTAAAACAAGGTTAGATATAAAACTGTTGCACGTGATACACACTGTGTAACTCCAAAACATTTCTGGCGTGCCTCCTGCACTGTTGCTGTAAAATTGGGGAAAATGCATATTGTTGTACGCTGATGTGACAGAGGGTCTTGCTCCCACGTTAGTTGCAGAATGGGATATTGTCTCGGTCACGAAAATTCAACAGACTTGCAATTATTGGCCTCTGCGGTGCCCCAGGGAGTGCCCACTGGCCAGTGAAGGATTCCTTCGCTGAGTTAAGAACATGTTGTAGAGGTTGTTGTGGCCAAAAATATCTGTGATGAGTTTTTCAACTTATATAGCCGTCGTACCTGTGTCGGTGGACTCTGCAACCTCCAAAATGTGCATGTTGTTCAGTCTTGACTGTGCCTCCAAAATATTGGTTTTCACTGCCACTGCGAGAGTCCACTTCTTTAGTTTGGCCTTGGTTTCTGTTAGGTAGTGTTCCATGTCTGAGATCCTCTGCTCTGCACCATCCAAATGGACTGAGGGCCTGATTACAACTTTGGAGGACGGTGTTAAACCGTCCCAAAAGTGACGGATATACCACCTACCGTATTACGAGTTCCATAGGATATAATGGACTCGTAATACGGTAGGTGGTATATCCGCCACTTTTGGGACGGTTTAACACCGTCCTCCAAAGTTGTAATCAGGCCCTGAGTGTCTGCCCATCCACTCAGTCAAGCGGTTTAGTCGGTTTGCCATGGCATCTATTTTAGTATCACTAGACTGAAGGCTGGACTTAAGGTGTAATAAGAGGGCGGCTGATGTATCTCAGGGCCTGGCACGTTTGAAGTAGAAGCATTGTGTCCATTCAGTGCATGGTCTGTACAAGGGTTTTTCCTGCATCAAAAGACAGATTGCCCCATCTGGAGTCACCTTTGTATCCAACCATACCCTGGAGGGCCTAGATATGATGACAGAAAACTGCAGGTTCCAGCCAATCGAGAGTGACCGCAAAGTGCCCAGGCCCATCGCTTACGGTGTTCTTCAAACAGTCTGTACAAAGAAGGTGGCTGTTTAAAAAAAATATATATAGCTGGTGCAACTTGATCACTTCAGACACAATTTAGAGAATACCCCACCATGTCAGGAAGGAATCAGAGCTATAGACACCCAGACCCAAAAAGCCTAAACATTCAGTTCTCAAATGGGGAATAAGCAGAGCCCTGCCCACCAAGCAGAAGCTACTCACACTGCAGGGGGCTCCATCCCTCTGCACCCTGCAGCCAATTCGATGACCGCATCAAGGATGTCTGTCTGCGGCTCCCTCTCCAAGGCTAGCTCAGCGGCCCTCGGCCATGGAGGCATATGCTGTTCATAGTTCTTTGGAGATGTGAGTTGTCTGTGTTGGGCGGTGTAGGACACTGGCTCAGTTTATGGTATACACCTATGGTGTGGCACCCTATACTGAGTTCAGGCAACCCTTAGTAAGAGTGAGTAGGTGTCCAGATAGCAAAATCTCTCTTGGGGTAGCTGAAGCTTTTCCAGGAGGAATGTTAAGCACTTGCAATATCACAGTAATCTACTCACAAGAAAGAACCACACACAAGTGTTGCAAAAATAAAGGATACTTTATTACAACACCACTAGTAGACTAGCATTTGTATATCGCCCTTTGGAGATATCTGCACACAGTATGTACGCAAAATAACTATCAGAAATAGCATAAAAATACACAGGGCCCTATGGGAGGGCCAAACCATATACTAAAAAAGTGGAATGTGAAATGGTGACCACAAACCAAGGTAAGTGTGGTATTTAGCTAGGGGGTAGGGGCAGAATAGAAACATCAGAGGTAAGTACAGTAAGTTTCCCCAACAACCAGGTGCAAGGTAGTTACCCACCCAGTTGTCCCATAGGCTAACACAGAGAGTAGTGGTTGGAGTTCATGGAATTCAGGACTCTTTCTAGTAGACCCCGAGGAAACCAGCAGACAAGAGGAAGGATGGAGAGTGCCCCTTCCCCAGGATATCCAGAAGACAGGAGTACCTACACCAGGGACTTGGATGCAGAGGAAAGAATGGACTCTCTCCAAAGTCAGTGAAAGCCTCTGATTGTCCAGCTGCTGCCAGGACCCGTGGACCAGGCCGATGGAACCCAGGGGCAGATTCCAGACACCCTTGGAGATGCCCAGATGGTGCAGGTGCAATGACCACCCTCCTGAAGGTGAAGTTCCTGCAAGTCGGTGCAAGAAGTCCAGCTGCGGGGTTCAGGAGCTGCAGAAGATCCCAGGATTCACCTACAAGCTGTCCCTTGATGGTCGCCGAATTGCAGGAGGGTCAGTGGCCAAACGCAAGCAGGAGCTGAAGAAATATTTTCAACGTTTTGGGGACCAGCAAGGTCCGGGAGACTCTACCCAGGAGAAGGAGTCAAGGCTGGCACTCAACACGTAGAAAGACCAGAAGTTGTTGGAGCCCCCGCGAGTGACCCACTGGCGATGGACACAGGGAGTCACATGGAGGCCTCAGCAGCACAACAAACCAGAAGTCCCAAGTCACAGGAGTTACAGTACAGGGGCAGATCTTGGAGTTGCAGAGTTCTGGAGGTCGGGGCTTCTTGGTGCCTCAAGATCTACTGGAGGAACAGTTGCACAAGCGTTGGCAAGTGCAACAGTCATGATGTACATGAGTTCCAGTTCAGTGGCAGATGCAGGTGCCCACATTCTCCTAAGTAGGGTAGACGACAGGCAGGACCCCGAGGAAGCCACAGACTCACCACTTGTGAAGCAGAGTCTTCAGATGTCCGTGGGGCAGCAGACCACACCGGCTGGTTGACGTTATCTTGAGGTGCCTGAGGATGCGGGGGAGAGATTCCTTCACTGCGAGAGAATCCTTTGTGCTTCCAGGTGCAAAGAGAGTACTTCTGACCCTGGGGGGTTGCACAGCCTTGGATGTTGCAGAATTCTTGCAAGATCCGAAGCAACAATATTGAAGTGGGAGGCTTCCCAGGAGAAGCAGATGTGTTTTGGTTCCAAAGCAGACCAGCAGCGGTTCCAGAGGCCAGGAGCTGAAGATGTCTTGCAGAGAGTTCCTTGTAGAGTCTTGCTTGATGAATCTGAGGACCCACCTATGGGTGAGCCCTTAAATAACCCTAAAAAGGAGTTGGTCACTCTCTGAAGTGACCCACCTAATGGAGGGGGGGTCGGGGGCCAAGGATATAATCTTCCTGTCCTAACCAGTCAGATGCTCCCAGGGGCCTCCTCCCATCTTGTTTCCAAGATGGCAGAATCAAGTGGCCACCTGGCAAGGATCTGTGCTCCTCTTTAGGGGAGGAGCTGGACAGCGGGGTGGTCACTCCCCTGTCCTTTGTGTAGTTTTTTGCCAGAGCGGGAACTGGGGGTTCCTGAACTGGTGCAAACCGGATTATGCAAGTAGGGCACCAAATGCGCCCTACAAAGCAGCCTAGTGGTGCTCAGAGGCCACCCTACCCAGCCCTTAAACACCTAATACACAGGGGGAGGTGGTCACACCGCTCCTTTGCAGGAAATCCTTTGATCTGCTTCTCTGGCCTGAGCCTGGCTCATCAGCAGGAGGACAGACAGTGTCTGGGGTCAGCAGCAGCATGGGCTAGCACAAGTAAGGCTGCACAGGCAGAACTGGGGGATCCTCTAAGGAACCCCAAGAGTACATGGTATCATGCAACTAATACTGGAGTTGGTGTAGTGGCATGATTCCACCATACCTAATTTCAGAGAAGCCATTATGTAGTTGGACCACTTGTGTTGACCAGTATCCACTACATACGTTAAGATGGCTTCCCCACACCTAGAGAGTCCAGGAAATGGAGCCCGGGGTCCGTAGGGGCACCCTGCTCATGCAGGGGTATCCTCAAAATTAGGGACATGCACCCTGCCCTTAGACTGAAGGGCCTACCAGAAGAGTGCATGCACCATTTCACGCAGGCTGCAATGGCAGACCTGCAGACACAGTTTGCCTGGACCTACATGGGTGGCACAATACATGCTGCAGCCCATGGGGGACCACTGGGAAGTGCCAATGCCTTGGGTACCTAAGTACCATATACTTGGAACGTACATAAGTGCACCATTATGCCAATTGTGGGTGTAAAAAGTTACCAAGCAACCAAATTTAGCGCCACTGGGGACCTGCCTAGCAGGATCCCAGTGCACTACAGTCCAAAACATACGGACACCAGGCAAAAAAAAGTGTGGGTATTACAACCAGAACGCTGCTTACTACATGTGTTGTGGAACCAGCCCAGAACACCGAGCAATGACCCACCGCCCCTCCAGTTCCTGAGGTAGACACCTCGGGCCACGATCCACTACAGCATCAAACAGCAGCACGTCACCAACAGCGAAAGCAGCGATCCCACACATGATAATTAACCATTAACTGGTTTGACAATGCAGCTGCCAAAAATGCTATGGTAGCATTTTAAAACACACTGCAAAGCTTTGTGGGGCAGGGAATTGGAAAATGCAGAAATATGTAGCCCACTCTGTTCTGGAAAATTATTTTTTATTTCTTCAGTTTCATTTTCTTTGTTTTGATGTTTGTTACCTTCTTTCGATATTTTTGGTTACTTTTTCTCTTTTTTCTTCTTTCTCTGTTCTGTTAGCTCTTTCTTTTTTCTTGTGCTTCCTTTCTCTCACTTTACTTCTTCGTATTTCTTTATTCTTCCTATCTTTATTTTTCAGGTTCTTGCTGTCTTCCTTCCACTTTTTTTGTTTTCTTCTCTCCTTTCATCCTGTACTTCTCTCCCTTTTCCCTCCTTTCTTCCCATCTTTCTTTCTTAATCCTTTCTCTCCTGTTTTTTCTTTCCTTCCTTCTCTTTCCTTTTTCTTTTCTGATCTTTCCTTAACTTCTTTCTTTCTTACTCTCCTTTATTTGAATGTGTCTAACTTTTTTCCTCTTTCCTTCTTGACTTGTTTTTTGCTTGTTTTCCTTTTCTTTTTCCTTCTCTTTTTTTGTATCCGACTTGCTCTTTCTTTATCTTTTTCTATCTTTTATCTTTCCTCCTTTACTTTAATGTATTCTTTTGGTCCTTTGGTCCTTTTCTCCTTTTTACCTTTTCTTCCTTTCTTTTTTGTTCTTCCTCTTTCTCCTTGTTATTCTGCCTTTGCTCATGTTTTTCTCTTGTTCTCCCCTTTTTAGTTTCTGTTTCTGTTGTTCTGGTCTTTCTTCATCTTCCTTCCTCTTTTTCTCTTCTGTTCTCACTTCTTCCCTTTTCCCTAGCGCTCGCCTCAACTTTCTCTCTGTCCTTCCCCTTCTCTCTCTTATTCATTCCTCTTTTCCCTGCTTTTCATTTTTGTATCTTCTCACTGGCTTTCTCTCTCTTCCTTTCTTTCCCTTTTCCTGTCATTTTTCTTCCTCTCGCTCTTCCTCATTGTCTTTTATCCCCTCACATTTCACTTTCTTTCCCTCTTCTTCCTTTTTATTTCTTCTTCCCCTTTTCTCTCTCTTCCTTCCTGGCTTCTTACAAATTAATTCAATAAGATATTGTTGTGTGTCATTACTGTCTTACTGCTGTACAGTGTGGCGGTCACTGCCAGTATGTTACCTATAAGGTCTGCATAGGCCTCACAAAATGTGCTTTTGTTAATAGTCCTTTCTGCTTTGACTCTCAAAATTAGAGCATTGTCATCTCCTCTATTGCATGACAATGAGAACATACATTTAAATGACACTCATTTCTCAGTGTGATGCAAAAACAACTGACAGTACTGATCCTAACATTTGGTGTAATGCTAATGGTGCATTAATGCTATACACTCACTGGAGCACATCTGGGATACTCTAGGAGCAGCGTTTACGTTACTTGGACTTTGTGTCCTTATTGAACACTCTTAATTTAGGCAGTAGCTCAGAATGATTTTAAATAACCAGAAGTTCCTCTCACCTAAGTAAAAGGTTGGTGACCCCTGTTCTACACTATTCACACTAGTTCATTTGCAAACCAGAGTCTAAAATGGCTTTGTTTAATTTTGAAGCTCTAAACACCAACATGCATATTTGAAACCAAAAGGCTACATAGCTGTAACTTTACTATCAAATCTGAAAATAAGCTTTTGTATAGCCAATAAGTCTGGTGTTGGGTGTTAGCTTTTTGCCTTTGCCAGTGCTTATTTTGTCATTATTTTTGGAAAATTTTATGTGGGAAGAGTTGCTGGGCCCTCGCCAATATAAAAAATATTTGCTAAAAGTATAAATTTTTTTGGTCTCAAAAAGCACTCGTTGCCATAGTAGTCTGTAGCAGTCGAAGTGCATTACAAAAAGTATGGGAACTGTGATGTTGCATCTAATAGGGGCTGGGACAATGAGTGTGGGGGCAGAGTCAAAGGTGTGGCTAAAAAAAACATTTTCTCCTTCAGGTAGCTACATATAAAATAACTCACTGCTCAAATGAAAAATACATTTAAGAAAGTTAAGTTAATCAGAGGTAAGCAAGCTATTGTGTGTTATGAAACATCTATTAGTTAATGCAATTAGAGGTCTGTGTGTAACCAGAAGGCACACAATAACATCTTAGTTGGTGCAGTGGAGAATTGTGGCTTTTGTATTGATAGTGCTACGAGGCCCCAGTCTGTGACAGAAAGCACTGAGAATGTGTAAGTCATTTTGTTAAACGTGCCTTACACGCAGAATAATTGTGCAAAAAAGGAGAGAACCCAATAACCCTAACCTGACCTGGCCTCTTCAATCAGGGCCTCATCAGGACTATCGAAGGGCAACGTCGCCTCTACAAAAATTAAAAACAGGGAGACTAACTAAAAATGTATTTACACGATGACTAACGCAAGAGACCTATACTATGTACATCAGTGCTGGATTATCACCACCGAATCCCTGTGCACAGAACTACTTATTTCAGTGGGACACCCACAAATGCTCCAATCTAGTCCAGCTGCTTAAGTCACGCGGACAGATATACCGGCGAGATTGTGTTCTCTAATTGGAGTCAGCGTTACAAAAAATCACTTTGTATGCACTACAAAATACCTTAAAAATGTATATAGGTATTTGACAGTTGCTTGTACGGGAACCATCAGTCATCGCAATAGAGTGGATTACAATCACAACTTTGAAATTATGGCCACCAGTATCTTGTAAAGAAAGGTTGTTGGGCACAACCCTCTACTGACGGTATGGTCAGTCTCAAGATTTTGAGTAGCTAGATGATGGCCTCAGTTGAACCATGTAGAAAATGTGAATTTGATTTCATGTGTGTAATGTTTTGTGTTGTAAATATTTGGTATTTTGTTTGATTCACCAATGAGCCATTTTTCTGCCTTGCATATAATTAGTTGAAATACATATTGGAATGCCATAAAGACAGCATTGAGCACTGTTTTTCAAAAATAGTTATTAAATCTATCTCTACCTTTAGACCATTCCTTTGTTTATATATTACACGCAGTATAAGACACACTGCTACCAAATGTGCATAAAGGTTTCAGATAAAATGGTGCTTTCAAAATATAGGTTTAGGTAATAACCCAGATTGTACGTAATATTTTCTTTTTATTTAACTGCACTGGAAATCACACACTACACAGCTCAGTTGGGTACTCCCTTGCACTACCAGTCGGAAAGAATAAATCTTTGTCATCACAAAGCATCATGTGATTAGATCAATTAAACCACTACCTGCTCCCAAGCCCCTTTTACATTTGCAGATTAACCAGTTGTGTGCATCTGCATTTATTTCAGGCGAGGAGGCACCCTGACAAGAAGGCCTGTTTATTGTTAAGCTGCTTGCCCCTTCCTCAGTCTCACAGCACTTGAGACTCCCTGAATGAAACTTAAGCTGAAGCATTTGCATGATCGGAGTTTACCGTCCTGGGACGGTTGTCTTTTCATAAAAAGTAGGCAAACGTTTTTTCGTAAATTAAAAAAGTAGGGATATATTGTGCCCCTTTGATCCTGCCCACTTCGGTCACTGAGTCTCTGGCACTGAACGGAAACTACTTTGTGTGCCCATGTGCTCCTTGTAAAAACAAAAAAGCAGAATGTGGTCACTCGCAGTGAAGTTAGCCAGTGGCTGAAATGGGCTAACATATTGACCCCTATTCTATGCTTTAGCAGGCAGAAGAAAACTGTGATTGATGCTGCAACAAACAATATACCTTTTTAGTAAAATCAAGAGGTCTTGGATAACGTCTGTCCTAAAAACGGAAAGCCGGGCATGGAAATTTGTGGGAAGGGGGCAACATACTTCAGTAGGTAACAACACACTGTAGAAATGCATTTGAAATGTATCCTTTTATTGGACCCGAGGCAGAAAATTAAGCCGCTTTAGGTTAGTAATGCACACATATTTTTTATTGGCTGTTCAAATTTTATGAATAATTTATATTGTACTTCTGCACTCTGAGATGCTGAAAAAATTAGAATATGCATGTACTACAACTGTGTTTTAGTATACTTAGAACACATTAAAGGTGGTGGTTTATCACAATACTTATTATGTAATATGATGGAGTGTATATCAAAGGCGTTCCCTACAAGTTAGAAATATCCTCAGGTATTGTTTATAAGTGGTTGACAGCATTTCACCTGCGGAGAACAGCCTTACAATATTTTATTTTTAGTAGATATGTCCAGTACTAGATTAAAAGTGACTTCTGTTTTTGTCTAACCTGATATTGCATTCTTAAATTATTACAGGGGATATAAACCTAACTGAATAATTTGTATTTCCATTTCTACCGAAAGGCCTAAGAAGTAGTAACATGTAGGATGGTAGCAAACAATGCAGTGAGGTAGAAATCCCATAGATTACGTAGGGACTGGAACTGCTAATCGGCACTTCCTGGACAAAAGGAAGCCAGCAGAGTGCTCAGCACAAGAGACCACTTTTATGGGTCATCACAGCACAGATGAACACAGAGCTCTAACTCGGAAGTAGGCGTCTGGGTTGGCTAGCCAGATAAGGTATTAGCATAGTTCAGGTGGACGCCCACCTGTACCATACTCATAAAATATAGGATTGTTCAAAGAGTCCTCTTTAATCTATTTCCTTCATGTAACTTCATGCCACGTAACACCCTTCTCCTATTCTTCATGTGTAGGAATTGTTCAAGGCCTTCGCCAGGCAGCTCACCCACTTCCTGTCCAATGAGAAGAAGCCCCTGCGGAAGAATGGTGAGATATCTTCCAGGTCTGCATAGTGTAGTTGGGGCAATGACAACATTTTCTTGCACTTCATACTCTTCTTAGAATAGTGACAGTTTCCAAGCTGCACACTCTTTCTGGGGTAGTGAGGCATATTTCAACACTGCACACCATTCCTGAAGAAGTGGGGCAAGCTCCAGTGTTGCACACATTTTATGGAGATGTGGAGCATGCTTCAGCGTTGCACAGTTTGTAGAGAAGTGGGGCATGCTTCAGCTTTGCACACAGTTTGATGAGAGTTTGTAGAGAAGTGGGGCATGCTTTAGCTTTGTACACAGTTCGTGCAGAAGTGGGACATGCTTCAGCATTGCACACAGTTTGTAGAGAAGTGAGGCACGCTTCAGCATTGCACACAGTTTGTGGAGGAGTGGGGCATGCTTCAGCGTTGCACACAGTTTGTGGAGGTGTGGGGCATGCTTCAGCGTTGCACACAGTTTGTGGAGAAGTGGGGCATGCTTCAGCGTTGCACACAGTTTGTGGAGAAGTGGGGCATGCTTCAGCATTGCACATGCTTTGTGGAGAAGTGGGGCATGCTTCATCGTTGCACACAGCTTGTGGAGAAGTGGGGCATGCTTCATAGTTGCACACAGCTTGTGGTGAAGTGGGGCATGCTTCAGCGTTGTACACAGTTTGTGCAGAAGTGGGACATGCTTCAGCATTGCACATGCTTTGTGGAGAAGTGGGGCATGCTTCAGCGTTGCACACAGTTTGTGGAGAAGTGGGGCATGCTTCAGCGTTGCACGCGCTTTGTGGAGAAGTGAGGCATGCTTCAGCGTTGCACACACTTTGTGGAGAAGTGGGGCATGCTTCAGCGTTGCATTCAGTTTGTGAAGAATTGAGGCATGAATCAGCATTGCGCAGTTTGTGGAGAAGTGGGACATGCTTAATCTTTGCGCCCAGTTTGTGCACAAGTGGGACGTGCTTCAGCATTACACACAGTTTGTGGAGAAGTGGGGTATGAATCAAAGTTGCGCAGTTTGTGGAGAAGTGGGACATGCTTAAGATTTTGCGCACAGTTTGTGGAGAAGTGAGGCATGAATCAGCCTTGCGCAGTTTGTGGAGAAGTGGGACATGCTTAAGCTTTGCGCACAGTTTGTGGACAAGTGGGACGTGCTTCAGCATTACACACAGTTTGTGGAGAAGTGGGGCATGAATCAACATTGCGCAGTCTGTGGAGAAGTAGGACATGCTTAAGCTTTGCGCACAGTTTGTGGAGAAGTGAGGTATGAATCAGCGTTGCGCAGTTTGTGGAGAAGTGGGGCTTGCTTCAGCATAGTATACAGTTTGTGGAGAAGTGAGGCATGAATCAGCAATGCGCAGTTTGTGGAAAAGTGAAGTATGCTTCAGCGTTGTGCAGTTTGTGGATACGTGGGGCATGCTTCATCATTGCACACAGTTTGTGGAGAAGTGGGGCATGAATCAACGTTGCGTAGTTTGTGGAGAAGTGGGACATGCTTCAGTGTTTCGCACAGTTTGTGGAGAAGTGGGGCATGAATCAGCAATGCGCAGTTTGTGGAACAGTGAGGTATGCTTCAGCGTGGTGCAGTTGGTGGAGAAGTGGGGCATGCTTCAGCATTGCACACAGTTTGTGGAGCAGTAGGGCATGAATCCGCATCGGGCACAGTTTGTGGAGAAGTGGGGCATGCTTCAGCATTGCACATGCTTTGTGGAGAAGTGGGCCATGCTTCAGCATTGCACACAGTTTGTGGAGAAGTGGGACATGCTTCAGCTTAGCGCACAGTTTGTGCAGAAGTGGGGCATGCTTCAGCATTGCACATGCTTTGTGGAGAAGTGGGGCATGCGTCATTGTTGCACACAGTTTGTGGAGTAGTGGGGCATGCTTCAGCATTGCACAGTTTGTAGTGAAGTGGGACATGCTTCAGCGTTGCACACAGTTTGTGCAGAAGTGGGACATGCTTCAGCATTGCACATGCTTTGTGGAGAAGTGAGGCATGCGTCATCGTTGCACACACAGTTTGTGGAGAAGTGGGGCATGCTTCAGCATTGCACAGTTTGTAGTGAAGTGGGACATGCTTCAGGGTTGCACACAGTTTGTGGAGAAGTGCGGCATGCTTCAGCGTTGAACACGCTTTGTGGAGAAGTGAGGCATGCTTCTGCTTTGCACCCACTTTGTGGAGAAGTGGGGCATGCTTCAGCGTTGCATATAGTTTGTGGAGAAATGAGGCATGAATCAGCGTTGCGCAGTTTGTGGACAAGTGGGACATGCTTCAGCATTACACACAGTTTGTGGAGAAGTGGGACATGCTTAAGCTTCGCGCACAGTTTGTGGAGAAGTGGGGCATGCTTCAGCATTGCACACAGTTTGTGGAGAAGTAGGGCATGAATCCGCATCGGGCACAGTTTGTGGAGAAGTGGGGCATGCTTCAGCATTGCACATGCTTTGTGGAGAAGTGGGCCATGCTTCAGCATTGCACACAGTTTGTGGAGAAGTGGGACATGCTTCACCTTAGCGCACAGTTTGTGAAGAAGTGGGGCATGCTACAGCATTGCACATGCTTTGTGGAGAAGTGGGGTATGCGTCATTGTTGCACACAGTTTGTGGAGAAGTGGGGCATGCTTCAGCATTGCACAGTTTGTAGTGAAGTGGGACATGCTTCAGGGTTGCACGCAATTTGTGGAGAAGTGGGACATGCTTCAGCGTTGCACACAGTTTGTGCAGAAGTGGGACATGCTTCAGCATTGCACATGCTTTGTGGAGAAGTGGGGCATGCGTCATCGTTGCACACACAGTTTGTGGAGTAGTGGGGCATGCTTCAGCATTGCACAGTTTGTAGTGAAGTGGGACATGCTTCAGGGTTGCACACAGTTTGTGGAGAAGTGCGGCATGCTTCAGCATTGAACACGCTTTGTGGAGAAGTGAGGCATGCTTCTGCTTTGCACCCACTTTGTGGAGAAGTGGGGCATGCTTCAGCGTTGCATATAGTTTGTGGAGAAATGAGACATGAATCAGCGTTGCGCAGTTTGTGGACAAGTGGGACATGCTTCAGCATTACACACAGTTTGTGGAGAAGTGGGACATGCTTCAGCATTGCACACAGTTTGTGGAGAAGTAGGGCATGAATCCGCATCGGGCACAGTTTGTGGAGAAGTGGGGCATGCTTCAGCATTGCACATGCTTTGTGGAGAAGTGGGCCATGCTTCAGCATTGCACACAGTTTGTGGAGAAGTGGGACATGATTCACCTTTGCGCACAGTTTGTGCAGAAGTGGGGCATGCTTCAGCATTGCACATGCTTTGTGGAGAAATGGGGTATGCGTCATTGTTGCACACAGTTTGTGGAGAAGTGGGGCATGCTTCAGCATTGCACAGTTTGTAGTGAAGTGGGACATGCTTCAGGGTTGCACGCAATTTGTGGAGAAGTGGGACATGCTTCAGCGTTGCACACAGTTTGTGCAGAAGTGGGATATGCTTCAGCGTTGCACACAGTTTGTGCAGAAGTGGGATATGCTTCAGCATTGCACATGCTTTGTGGAGAAGTGGGGCATGCATCATCGTTGCACACAGTTTGTGGAGAAGTGGGGCATGCTTCAGCATTGCACAGTTTGTAGTGAAGTGGAACATGCTTCAGGGTTGCACACAGTTTGTGGAGAAGTGCGGCATGCTTCAGCGTTGAACACGCTTTGTGGAGAAGTGCGGCATGCTTCAGCGTTGAACACGCTTTGTGGAGAAGTGCGGCATGCTTCAGCGTTGAACACGCTTTGTGGAGAAGTGCGGCATGCTTCAGCGTTGAACACGCTTTGTGGAGAAGTGAGGCATGCTTCTGCTTTGCACACACTTTGTGGAGAAGTGGGGCATGCTTCAGTGTTGTATACAGTTTGTGGAGAAATGAGGCATGAATCAGCGTTGCGCAGTTTGTGGACAAGTGGGACATACTTCAGCATTACACACAGTTTGTGGAGAAGTGGGACATGATTAAGCTTCGCGCAGAGTTTGTGGAGAGGTGGGGCATGCTTCAGCATAGCACACAGTTTGTGGAGAAGTGGGACATGCTTCAGCTTTGCGCACTGTTTGTGGAGAGGTGGGGCATGCTTCAGCATAGCACACAGTTTGTGGAGAAGTGGGACATGCTTCAGCTTTGCGCACAGTTTGTGGAGAAGTGGGACATGCTTCAGCTTTGCGCACAGTTTGTGGAGAGGTGGGGCATGCTTCAGCGTTGCACACAGTTTGTGGAGAAGTGGGACACAGTTTGTGGAGAAGTGGGACATGCTTCAGCGTTGCACACAGTTTGTGGAGAAGTGGGACATGCTTCAGCGTTGCACACAGTTTGTAGAGTGGCGCATGCTTCAGCACTGTACGGTTTGAGGAGAAGTAGGGAATGCTTCGGTGTTGCACAGTTCTCTGAGTGGTGATGCATACTGCAGTGCTGCACAGTGCTTCAACAGTGCACAGTCTATTAGATTGGGGCACACTGTTCCGGAGCCAGTGATGCACCTTATGGCTGTGAAATGCTTTTGCAATGGAAGGCGCTTTCAGGAATATCCAAGGTAGCAAGGTCTGTCTAGGACAGAAAGTGTTTTTGCGGTAGTGCGATGTCTTGAGGACTGTTCAATGTTTTGAGACAAACGTAGGCTGGGAAAGTAGGATGGGTTTGGAAATCTTGGCAGTTTGTCACCACACAGAGTCAGTCCGATGGGCAGGAATAGTACTTAGCATTTACACACTTACTTAAATTCGGCTCTGCGTACTTGTAAGCAGTATGCGAACTGTTGAGTGTAGTCCGATAGAGGGTGGAAAGAGATTATATAGGATTTTCACGTATGTATTGTAGTCATTCATAACACGTTTCACAAAACATGTATTTGATGCCTAACATTGAGATATATCTGTTTACTGGGGCATTTCCTGAGAGGCTCTGAAAGGCTTCTAGGCTTTGGGTGGGTTCACTTGGGTGTCAGAGAGCCCATTACCACCCAGTCCTACCAGCCTTTCTGAGGAAACCGCCTACTGGGAAATCCAAGACCACCGGTGATGCTGTGATTTAAACTTAAGTGTTCACAGTCGTCTTCTCTGACCTGTCCATCTCTCTCTCTTTGGACTTCTCTTGCACCATTTTCGAGACTCTTCCACTTCATCCTCTACAGCCTTTTTGTCTTCCACTTTGATTTCACCTTCACTACAAACGGTCACGTTTTCATTCACCCCCTTGTCTCCATGTTCTTTCCCTTTTGCCCTTCCACTTTTGTACCTTTCTAACACCTCCTCTCGCTTCATTTCTTTCACTCTTACCCTTCCCACGTCTCTTCTTTCTTTCTCCTTTTTCATGTTTGTTTCGTCCTTCCATATCCTCCTCATCCCCTCTTCCTGCTTTTCTTTCTCATCTTCTCTACATTCCCTTCTCCGCATTGTCTATCTTCTCCGTTCCCATTCCCCCCCCCCCCAATCGTTTCTCCCTTGATCACATTCCTGCTAATTTGGCCCTTTTCAGTATCTCGTCACTTCCTCCCAATCTCTATACTCTACCTTCCTCCTCTTCACCTTTCCTTCTTTTCTTCACATTGCTCTTCCCACTTATTAATCCCCTGCTTTTCTCCTCTTCTGTTTCTGCATTCTTTATTCTTGCCTCACTTTAATCTTTCCAACTTCTCCCTTCCCGTTTTTCTTTCATAATCCATCTTTCATTCTTACCCCCCCCTTTTTTGTCTTTTCTGCCTTTTTTCCTTCCCTCTTATGTTACCTGGGTCCTTTTCCCCTTTCTCCTTTCTACATACCTGTGCTATCCCCTTTCTCTCCACCTCATTCTTTCTCATTTCCGTTTTTTCCACCTTTTTTCTCTAATTTCATCTTTTTCACTGCCCCCTTTCTTTTCCTTACTCTTTCTGCTTCAACTCTTTTGCATTCCTTGCACTCACTTTGTTCCTTGTTGCCTTTCTTCTCTTCCTCCATCTCCTACACAATTAACTACTTTCTTCCTTCTGCCCTTCCCCACTTTTCTTCTCTTTTTGTCCTCCAGTGAAAGAAGATGCCCATCGACTGATTAAGCAGTTTTTCAAGACCCGAGCAAAGTGTGAGAGTGAGGAGGACTGGCAACAGGTGCTAGTCTCTGATGCCCAATAGACAAGCTTTGCCTATCGAAATTCATACTCTAGCTGCATCCAGCCCCCTGGACCACGAGTCACTTTGCTTCGGAAAGTTGTTTGCCTTGGACTTCTTTCTGGCTTCTGCAGGCTTCTGGTCCTCAAGCTAGCCTCTATTGGTGCCAACATGCCACGCCATGTAGCTGATATTGCCATAGTCTGTTCAGCTTGATATGGTGAATGATAGTCACACCAGCCGCTCTTCCTTGTTGAAGAACTGCCTCTGGAGCCATTGCTAGAGTTTGTAATGCACCTTGTGAACACCAGCCTGTTCAATAAGAGCTAGAAGTTGCAATATACAGATGCCATAGTGCTAATAGTGGTAGTGCACCTTGTGAAGACCTATCATATGTGGCCACTTCCATCTCTGGTGACACGTCATGTGAAGACCTGCTCCATGCAGATTTGGTTAGTAGTGCACCTTGTGAAGCCCTGACCTCTTGGCCACTGCTTGTGAAGACCTATCCCATTCAACCACTGCTAATGCACCTTGTGAAGCCCTGCCCTACTATGTATGGATCCTGCACTGCTAGTTCTGGGAGTGCACCTTGTGAAGCCCTGCCCTACCGCGTATGGATCCTGCACTGCTAGTTCTGGTAGGGCACCTTGTTATGACACAGTAGTCGCTGCATGTGGCCACAGCAGCTACTCATGGTTTTGGTAATCAGTGTTGTGAAGACCTACCTGCAGTGCCAGCTGGAGCTGGCCATGCACAGACTCTGCAAAGCTGTGCTGACAGTGCGCAGATCCTGGACTAATGAAAACCTGAAAAGCCCACCGTAGGCAGTGGACAGATACTGTTTCTTCTGAAGACTTGCTCTAGCGCCATACAGTGCACAGATTCTGTACTTTGTTACGAACCCTACTGCAGTCACAGCCCTTCCAGTACACAGATTCTGTACTTTGTTATGAACTCTACTGCAGAGACAACCCTTCCCGGGCAGTGCACTTAAGACTGGAAAGAAACACAGTTGGGAGTTCTTTTACAGTCTTGTCTCTTTAGTTCCCCCAGATAGTCTTTCATGAACTAGATTCTTTCTTGCTAGCTTTCCTTTACAAGCCTTAAGTTAAAAGCTCTACTGGGGTGCCTAGTGTAACCCCCAAAGCTCAGGGAGTATTCAATGTTCCTTCTTACCAGGGGAGGAACTGATATTTCTGTTGTGAATGATCCTTCTGAATGTCGCTCGTTTAGTGCCTGTTAGTATTTATTCTCAGGAAAGAGAATGTGTTGGTATTGACACAGTAGGCAGCCACCCATTGGTCATATTCAAACTTCACATGTGCTGTTTTAAAACAAATCACCATTCCGTGCTAGGTTTGTCATGGTTTGTGTCTCCATATGGGTTGGAGATCATCATTAGCCACCACCAGACATTGATGTGCTTGAAACTAGAAGACTGGGTATCATTAACACAATAAGATTTTTGTCATGAAAACTACTCAATAAAGTGATATGTTCCCATTTTTCCTTTATCGTAATTTGACTTTGATTTATTTGCTGTGCTGAATTTCCTCATATTTCACTGACGCATCTAATCTTTCCCAGTACCTCATGTAATCAGAGGAATTTGATTTTCGTTTGATTTTATTTCTTATGAAGTGCAGTGGTTACTAGGAAGGCTTCCTGGGCTTATGGGGCAAAACCATCAAAGGAAGGAAAAGGGCAACACACAAGACGTTTAACTCTTGAGTTTTCAGCGCCCTTTAAAGGTGTTCTGTGGCACTCTTTTTCTTAATTTCAGTGGTAGCATATTGTATAGTTGAGGGCCCCATAATCTAAGTCATTACCTGCTGGAATGACCATGTTTAATTATGGCAGCCTCCAACATGGGTCGGAACATAGGGAGTGAAACAGAAGGGGAGCCCAGAGAGTTCAGGAGTGTAGAAAACACTGTCCAGCACGCGGGGTGTCTCCTCTGCAATGGCAGAGGAACGTCAAACCCCTACCACCCCACCCCAAGCAGCAGCGGAGCTGCAAACCTTAATGAAATAAAACCGTAATAAACAGTGTTTATTATTGTTTTATTTTTAAGGGGGCGGGCCATGGGGGTGACGAGCAATGAGGGGAGGGCACAGAGCACTCCTCTCAGTACGCATGTATGTTTGGCCAGCCGTCTCCTGCCGGCCAAACACACATGCGCACAAGGGCTCTCTCCAACCTGGCACTGCGCTGCTGAGTTGCAGAGAACAGGCCCAGCCTCCCAGTCTGCGTTGGAGTGCCAAGCCAGGGCACTCCAGCCAATCATACCGCTGCTTTGAGCAGCGTCATGATTGGGCAGGGCAGGCTGGGAGCCTGTGCCTGGAGTGCGGCGGCGACTTTAAGTTAAGTTTATTTTTTAAAATAGATATTTTTTTTATTTTTGTTTTGCTAGCCCCGCCACTTTGCCCAGTCGCCAGCTGCGACTGACAGCACAATGACCTTCAAAACGTATTTGCTGCTCCTCTGCAAGCCAGCGTAGTTCTCTCCGTGCCTGAGAGACACAATCATATTTTTTTAAATGGTAAATAAGATGAACAGCCTCTTTCTGAACACTCTGCACCTTTTTTTTTGTTGTAGGTTGATAAGTCAACATATTGACTAATGTGTGGTAATCAGGTATTGAAGGTAAGCAAGCAGCTCTCACTGAAGCACTGCGGAGGAAAGGTAGTAAACTTCTAAATAGATGTAAAGTGTTCAAAGAGTCACTTCAGAAAGCATTTACCTGTGAATTCGTGTAGATACCTGGTCATTTTCCCTTTTAGCTACACTCCATTGCAGTTAGTTGTTTCTAGCACCTCAGTTTTATTAGCATTTAATTTCAGATACTTCTCTAGCATTTAATTTTTCACACATTCACATGCTTGATTTATTCCACATCGTGAGGATGAAAATCCCCGGTAACCTTAAATTGCATTTAACTGTGTTAAAATGCCTATAGGCCTCAACAAGTGTTTTAGTGGCACAATCACCTCATTTGAAACAACCCAAACTTAAATCAGTGAGGTGGAAGTGCTAAGCTTTCCTGCTACCCGCCATGGCTCACATTTATATTGCACATTGTATGTGAGGGAGTCCCCGAGAAAAGCTCTGTTTAAACGTTTTGTGACCTTGTCCTTTTACTTTTCTAGCCTACCCTAGAATTGAACCAGCCTATATGCAGCTTTACGAGTGTTGCAAGTTGCTCTCAACATCATTTTGTACAAAAGTTCCATGTTCTCGGTACACCTCTCCTGTATCTCCAACAGTAATCATGACTGACATAAAAAAATATATTTTCAAATCGTGTGAACTGGAAAAACAAGGTACCTACCTTTGGTAACACTTTTTCTGGTAGAGACTCTATCTAACACAGATTCCTCACCTTTTGACTATCCCCCAGGTGCCAGACTGGATCCAGAAACTTTTCAGCAGTACCTCTGCGCACTGGAGGTAGCACCATGCGGCTACGCAGTGATGCTGTTCCACTGTGTGCAGAGCCTAAATAGGCACTACTCCCACACCTGATGTCAGTTGCTTTTGATGTTGTCTGTGCCCCAGACGCAGAGCCCCACAAGCAAATTGGTAGCAACCAGTGCCCAGACTCCTAGACTTGTGATTTTATTCATGGATTTGGAGTCCAGTTCACAGAACAGGGAGGATGGGAGGATCTGTGATTAGAAATTGTCTGTGCTTGAAATGCATTACCAAAGGTAGGTAACTTATTCTTCTGCTAGAGACTTCTAATTGAAGATTTCTCACTTTTACAATAGATACTAGAGCAGTGCCAATTAAGAGGTGGGGCTGTGAATTGTTTCAAACCAAAAAGTCCTAAATGACCAAGTGGGCAGAATGCCCCTCTCAGTGGACTTGGCCATCCAGACAGTAGTGCTTCGCCTGGAGTGATGCCCACGTAGCTGCCTGGCAGATGCCGATGACGGGAACTCTGCATGCCAATGCGGTGGTAGCAGCCATGGCCCTGGTGGAAGGAGCTCACAGTTCTTCTGGAGTCTGATTTTTGGCCAATGCGTAGCAGATCTTAATGCAGAGTAGAAACCAGCAGGAGACAGTCCGTTTCTGTATGTCCTAGCCTTTTGTTACTCCAGCAAACCGCAGTATGAGCTGATCATTATGGGAAACAGGGTTGATGGTTGATGGGGTGTGAGCCCTGGTCAAGCAACATCCACAGTCCCCTTGCAGGGTGAACCACAAAAGTCACTCTATTAACCTGTGCTTAACCCTGGGTAGCTTGGCACAAAAAGCAGCCAGGCTTAACTTAAAGGCACTGTGTAAAATATTTATGCAGCACACACTCAATAATAATGTAAAAACACAATAAAAATCCCAATCGATTTAGAAAAATACAATATTGTATAATACATTATTTGACACCAAAACCATCAAAATCCAATTAGTTGACTTGGGGTTATGAATTTTTAAAGTGCAAGGTTCAAAATAGCGCTTGAATGTGAAAAGTGACATCTGGTCGCGCTAGACCGGGGCAAAGGTAGAAGTTAAGGCTGACCGCGATGGAGCGCGGTTCGGATACATGAAGTGGCTCAGGAACGGTCAGTGCTTACCTCCAGACTTAGCAAAGTTTTGAAGAAAAAGTCTCTGAGAAGGTAGAAGTTCAGTAGGGCAAGGCTGCAGGAGTGTCTGAGAAGGGAGCATCGTCGTCAGAGCCATGGAGCGAAAGTGCGGTGAAGATTTCTACTTTTTTCGACTTAGTCGTCGAGGTGGAAGTCAAAAATGTCTAGCAGGGCGAAGCATAAGGCTGTAGCCAAAGACAGTTCCACAAGGTTGAATACCTCTTCGGTGAAGGACTGCTGAAACACATTTGCTACAATGGTGAAGAATGTAGTTGGTGAAGCCCCGAAGTCAATCCAGCCAGTGATGAACCTCGGGCGGATAAGCGAGCAGGTTGGTCTTGTTCTCCTACTGGTTCTCAAAGCACTTTTTGGTCAGATTTTGTTTAAGTGTTCAGTTTTGGAAATTTGCCATCTGGGCACCTTTAATACCACAACCAAGGGTCCAGGAGTGAATGGAGACATCTTTGGGGGGGGGGGGGGTCAGGAGTTACTAAAGCCGGGTCCAGGTGCAGGTTCAAGATGGTGGGAGTCTATTATGTCCCTGTGGCTCTGAACAGGAGGCCAGCTAACTAGCCTTTAGAGTCACTTCTGGAATTCCTGGGTGCATGTGAAGATGCAGGACTGGCCTTTGAGGGTTCAAGACAGGCTCCAGGCAGCCAACCCAAGTCTTTCCAGGTACAGCGGCAGTCTGGCAGAGCGCACAAAAGGTCATAGCAGTAGGCATTCCTTTGAGAGTCCTTCCGCAGGTCCAGTAGTGAACTGAAGAGTGGGACTGAGACCCCTGCTCCTAGAAGGTGGGAGAAGTTTCCAGAAAGGTTCTTTGAAGTTCCAAGAGTTTCCTGCCTCCTCTGCCCTGGCTCCTAGGTGACTCCACTGACAATTCAGGGTTATTAAGCCTATTGTGTGGTGGCAGAGCACAGACTATTCAGGTGCAGTTGGGGCTGTGCTCACCTACACTCTCCACCCCCTGGAAGTGGAATGGCCATTCAGACACTGCTAATCCCACTATTGTGTGACTTTCTGGGATAAATTCACAAAGTCTCATCTGCTAGTTACACCTCGTCATGTGACCTAAGGCAGGCTGCAGGCACAGAAGGCGAAGGGCAGGAAAATGCTAACTTTGTAAAAGTGGCAATTTCAAACTTGTAAGGACAAATTTCACTTTACCGTTAAAGAGGGTTTATCGTTACAAGTTCATTGTTACCAAATGTGCCATATCTACCTCCTCTCATTTAGGAATTACAACTTATTAAATATAATAAAGAATCCCCAATGTTATCCCATGAGTGGGGGAGGAGGCCTCACAGTAGTGAAAAACGAATTTGGGAGCTTATCACTACTAAAACATGTAAAACTTAAAAGTACATGTCCTACCTTTTAATTTACGCCCATCCTTGCCCTAGCGGCTGCCTAGGACCTACCTAAATCGACATGGCAGTGGGACACTGCTTTCAGGCTGCAATGGCAGGCCTGGAACATATTTTAAGGTGCTACTTAAGTGGGTGGCACGATAAGTGCTGCAGGCCCACTGAGAGCATTTAATTTACAGATCCTGGATATATGGTATACCAATCTGCAAGGGACTTACGCGAAAATTAAATGTGCTAATCAGGTATATGCCAATCAAACCATGTGTAGGCGAGTGAATACCCGCACCTTAGCTTTAGCACTGGTTA
This sequence comes from Pleurodeles waltl, assembly GCF_031143425.1. Classification (NCBI taxonomy): domain Eukaryota; kingdom Metazoa; phylum Chordata; class Amphibia; order Caudata; family Salamandridae; genus Pleurodeles; species Pleurodeles waltl. The sequence continues at coordinate 1,133,284,774 of NC_090446.1, read as the reverse complement.
GTAGTGGAGTGGTAAGGTGCACAGAGTCCAAAGGCGAACAAGCAGAAATCCAGCAAAAAGTAGGAGGAGGAAGGCAAAAGGTTTGGGAGTTACCCTGTGGAGATGGCCATTTCCAACAGTCTTCTATCCATGTTCTCTGGTATGATTGATATAAAAGCTCAGGGCTCTCTTGGGGTCCAGGCGGTGGGGGGGATCTCTCCTCCTCCTTAGAGTGTTGAGGTGGAACATACAGCGCCAGCAGGGTGATGGTTTGACCGACTTAGAACAGCTTCTCAACATTCGGCAAGAAGTATGCTTGCAGCTGCTGAACCAGTTTGTGAAGAAGGTTATGTGTGGAGAGTGAACACAGAGAGCCAGAAGTATGTGAGGACCAAGTCAAGGTCCCACTGTGGCATGAGAATAGGAGAGGGGGTAAGTGTTATAGGCCTTTCAATAACACAGATCCCAACCAGTGATTTAAACCATGAGGGCAGGTCCAGCAACCGAACTGTACCCTTTAGCCTTTGTCGGGCGAGAGACAAAACAACAAAACATCACATAAGTTGGCTTGGAGTGAGCCAGTGTGGTGTGTGCCATACCAAACTACAAATTTGTCTCTACACTAGTCATATACAGTTTTTGTTGAGGGACGCCAAGATAAAGTTAGCCGGCGCAGGAGGAAGGTCAAAGGTGTTCATCTGTCGCTGCTCAATCTCCATGGTTGAAGGTGGGTATTAGAAAGATCCAGGTGCAGAACCTTGCTCTGTTGCTGCAACAGCTTGTCCTCCCAGAAGAGCAGCCTAATTACAGAACAGATGCTCAAGCTCTGGAGCTCTCGAGACCATACTCTCCATACCCAATATGGGGCCAATAGAATGACTTGGTCTCAGCCTGTCCTGATCTTCTTCATGAACTCGGGGCAGAAGAGTTATTGGTGGTAAGGCATACAGGAGTCCCAAGTTCCAATCTAGGTCGAGCGAGTCTCCTAGCGAGAGACACTTGGCAAACTCCAATGCACACACTGATGACATTGTGCATTCTCAACAATGGTGAATAGATGGAACCATGGTTCTCCCCAATCACAGAAGAGACCTAGCATCACCTACAGGTGTAACTGCCACTTGTGATACACTAGGCATCACCTGCTGAGTTTGTCCGTCCTGACATTCAGAGATCCTCCTAGGTGGTTCACCAGCAGGAAAATGCCTTGATGGTCCAGCTATTTCCAGAGGTGTAGTTCCTCCTGGCATTAGGCCCTTGACCCCACTCCGCCCTGTTTGTTGCAACACCACATAGCAGTGGTGTTGTCTCTGTGCACCTGTACAGGCCTTCCTTTGATGGGACAGAATGAAGGCATTGGCCCAGAGCTCCAAGAGTTTAATAAGGAGCTGGGCCTCTGCTAGAGACCTGAATCCTCTTATCTCCACCTCCACCAGGTGGCCTCCCCAACCCAGAAGTGGTGCATCAATCACCCCTGTCAGCTTTGGGTGTGGTAGGGATAGGGGTCCGCTGCTGTCCCGGTCACAGGCCAATAGCCACCAGTGCAGATCTGTTGCAGTCTCCTCCAAAACCTGGATGTAGTCAGAGGATGTCTCTATGACGCTGGGCCCACTGATACTTCAGATCCCACTGCTGAGCCCACATATGCCACCTGGTATGCTTGACCAGCAGGATGTAGGAGTCCATCATGCCCAGCAGTCTCAAAGTCGACCTCACTGAGATCCAGGACAGAGGATGGAAAATTGTGATCATAGCCTGAATGTCCTAAACTCTTGGGGAGGAAGGCACCAAATTGAACTGTATTCAGAATGTCCCTGATGGAGAGTGTCTGAGAAGAAGTCAGGCTGACTTCGGCTCATTGTCAGTAAACAATGTCCTGAGATACGCGAAAACTGGTATTCCTGACCTCCAAAGGGCGAGAGAGGCCACCACCATGTTTGTGAACACCCAAAGGGCAATGGTGAGAAGGGGGCGCATGTCAAACTGATAATGCTCCTAGTCTTACCTTGAACTGCAGTTAAATCTGCGGGACTGCAGGGAAAGAATATGAAAATGTGCATCCTGCAAGTCAAAGGATGCCATCCAGTCGTCCGTGTCCATGGCAGACATGATCTGAGGCTAGCATGAGTGTTTTGAATTTGTCCATTTAGAGACTGAAGGTCCAAAATAGACCTGAGATCCCTGTTGGTCTTCGGTACAAGGATACAGTGAGAGTAACAGCCCTCTCCTATTTTGGAGTCGATACCCCTCTAGGGAGAACCTTTGAACAGTAACACTTGCACATCTTGCAGCAAAATGGACAGATTTTCAGAAATCCACTGTGGTGTCGGAAAATATTTAGCTGGCAAAAAGAAAAGGTGGGGATTGCTATTTTGAGCGATTTAGAAGGCCCATCTGCTGGACGTGATGGATCAACATGCCCACCCATTGGGGGTTCCTGTCCCCCAATGGGTGGGCATGTGCCACCAAGTGAAAACCTAAAACGATTCGGTGGCTGTTGCAGCTAGGGGAAAGGAGTGGAAGGACAGATACCCCCGTTGGCCTGCACATTGTCTGCGAGTCCAGTGCCCTGTAAATGACCGAGGTGACTGCTGTACCGGTTAGGGAAGCTGCCTTTGCCTATACCCTAGACTTCTGGAATACCTTTGGAACTTTTGGAATTACTGTGGTAACTGCATGGCAGGGATCAATCAATAGATCCAAGTAGTGCACTGTGGCTTTACTTTTTAAAAATTTTTTTTATAAAGAGTGCACCAGCACACTCTGCCTTCTCGCCGAAAAGGTGTGACCCATCATTGACCATAATCCTGTTTAAATTGTATTTCCTTCTGGTAAATGTAATGTTAGTTGCTTTGTATTACTTTGAATGAGGGTGTGATGCCAGTTCTTCTGGTTTGCTTATGACTTTCAAATAAAAATACTGTAGTTAATAAAGGCCTTAATCCATGAGGCAGGCCTTTAAATCCCAGAAAACCCAGTCGAGCAAAGACACTTATGTCCGTGAAGTGTAACACTGATGCCAAATGTCTTTCCCAGTGGGATCAACATCAGCGTGGATAGCTTATTTTATCAATGGCCTCTTGCAAATCCATGTAAAAGACATCAGTGTAGGTAGGGGAGAGAATGCCACCACCATCAACTCTATCCATCCTAGATCTGCATCAGCTAAAAACAGCTTCTGCTGGCATGTATTCCTTTTGTAGAGGCACTAGGTCAGAGTCTGGATGTCTGATGACCAGCTCTGCTTTTTTAACCTCATTGCGCAACATTGGTTAAAATTGAGCTGAAACCAGTTCAGTGTCTGACATCTGTATCAGTACTGGATTCTCTTCCTGCACCCGCATCAGCATCAACATTGAAGAGTCCTTCGCATGTGGAAGAGTCCACAGCATGTCCTGGAGCTAAAGTGGTAGGCTGTACCACTCTCTCTATGGGACCCGAAACAGGCACCAAAGGATCAAATTGCACTAACGACAGATCCGCTAGTGGTAACACGACTGAGCGCCTGTGTGATTCCCTGGGGCCCAATGGCATGCCAGAGGGAAATGTAATTGAGCCAAAAATCTGCCACATGGGTTCCTTGAAGGCTTCAATCGGCTGTGCCATTGCAGGCGACCCTGGAAGCTTGGGGCACGCTAGCATCAGCTGAGGTATTGGATCAGCAAACGGAGACATTGACAGTGAACAACTCCCGTCATGAGGATCCTCACGCCTGCTCTTTGGGTTCAGTGTGGTGGGATGGCATCTGTTGTCTGCAGTCATAGCATTGTTTGAAACCTGTGGTTTCTGGCAGGGGCATCACTTCTTAGCACACTGGAATTTGTTTTCCAGAGGTTTTCGGGAAACCGACAAAATAAGGAGCAGAGCTCTGGTTCTGCATTGGAAGGTGCTGAAAGAAAGGAACTAACATCATTCTATAAGGGTTGCACTTGTATGCGGGGTCTGCTCTGTCAAATATGGAGCTAATGCCAAACCACACAGCACCACTTAGTGGTGTGCAGGAGCACTGCTAAGAGACGTTTTCTAGATCCAGTCTGGCACCTAGGAAGTATTTTAAGGTGAGGAATCTGCGGTTAGAGGTTAGAAGTATCCATAAGAAATGTAAATATGCAACAATAAGGGAGGATTGCATGTGAATGTATGAAATATATTTAATATATGTATATAGTACTTTTCTCACACTGGTGGTATGAAATTTGAAATATGGTTTACTCCCTGGGAGGTAGGAGCGCTTAGCACTTCCACCTCATTGGCTAAAGTTTGTGTTGTTTCAAATGAGGTGGATGTGCTACTAAAGAAACACTGTTGTTGAAGCCTGTCACCATTTTAACACACTTTTCTGCTATTTAAAGTTGCAGAGGATTCCCAGCCTAACAACTTAGAATGATTCAAGCATGTGAAAGATACCAGTGCTGCATAACTGGAGTTACAGGTAAGTAACTGAAGGTTAGATGGTCATTTTAGGTTTTTCCTGCACAGTGCTTGTGAAGTTTCTTTTATTAAAGGAAAGAAAAAGATCTGAAAAAGGGGCTTAGAACCCACCCCTTGCTTAAATGAACTTACCATTCGTCGATTCCAACGTCAATTTACGTGCTCCTGATTGGCTAGCACATCGGCTGCTTTCACTTCCTGCTCTGCTTTGCCATCCATGCAGAGGTGTGGAGCTTGGACCAAGTACAGCTTCCAATCACAGGCTACTTCCCAGTGTCCTTCCACTCGCTGCTCAATCTGCAGGTAAATTTTTTTCATTTTAAATGAGCACATATGCATGCGTTTTCAGGACGTCGCTGTTCTCCAATCTTGTTGTCACCCTTCTCCCTCTCGTGCCTGCAGATATTTTTTTGGAATTTTATTTTATTGCAGTAAACTAGACATCTTTCAAATTATGGGCAAATCACTTACTCTCCCCACGCCTACCCACATGACTGCCCCACCCCCCGACCAACACCACCTCCTGCCTGTCACTGCTTGCCCCCTGCTGAACTCCCGTTGCTGTACACGGATCCCCTCCCCTGACCCTGCATGTCCTATTTTTTGTTTGCATTTTTTTTTTTATAGTGCAAACACCACCGGAAGGTATTGGTGCGTTTTACATGAACACCAGTTACTTTACACAAGAACACATTCATTAATGTAGGCAAAAGGAGATTAAGTGATTTGCCCAGAATCACACACTGTTGAGCCAGCACGGAGACTTAAAACCAGTTTCCCAGCTCCATACAAGGAGTTTGGTTTACAAAACCCAAAAAGCAGACACGTGTTGCACACAGCATTATTCAAGAACCGAGATAACTTCTGTCGTGTTGTAAATGCTGCATGCTATACAGTCTCGTATGTTCCTTCCTCCCAGCATTACACCAGTAAAATGTTTGCACTCCGCGCAAATGTTAATGTCAAGCACTCATTCTGCACATGCACTGTATGACCATTGTTCATCTTTTTGTTAACGTATGTGAGGGTTTCACTAGAATTGCATGTGCTTAGTCCATGATCGTCCTGATGTTCAATGTTATTCTGTACAAACAACTTGATCATGAATCATCTTCCTGGCATGCCAAGCAGAATCACATCCCTAACCTCAGTTCAACAGTTTGTGATTATGGGCAAATCACTTAATCTACCCATGCCTAAACACAACCTGCTTTTCCCTTTTTTTTGCCAAAATTGTTTTGCAGGTTTATATAGCGCAAACACTACCCAAAGATATTGGAGCGCTTCACATGAGCCCCAAGTACTTTACACAAGGGCACATTCATTGTGTCATTGACACAGGGAGATCAAATGATTTGCCCAGAATCACAGGCTGTTGCGCAGATGCCGAGACTTGAACCCAGTTTGAACCCAGTTTCCCAGCTACATAGTCGGCAGCTTTGGCCCTTATGCCACATTCTCTCCCCAGAGGATGCCACCTCCTCTCCCTAGCCTTGGCCTCAGGTCAACATTTTGTGCTTACTGGTAAATCACTTAATCTCCCTGTGCCTCAACACAACAAGCGGCAAAGCCAATATGTTTTGCCTATGCGAAATCTATTGGTTTCAACAATTTTTGTTTGGCCATGTTGCACAGCAGCGCTGCCTGCTGTATATCATGCCTTAAAGTTTTTTAAAACAAGAGCTATCACACGGACAATGTTGACTGTGTCTCAGTCCAGATTTTTTAACTTTAATACATGATGCATAGTGTGCGACCAGTAGATATGAGACCAGTAAATACTTTTCTGAACAGAACTATGTTACAAAAAATATATCTGTTTGGAAAATTCAGATTCGGGGTGGGTCACAATCCGGCCTACCTCATACATTTTCATGAAGTAGGTCGCAAATTGGAACTCAATTCAACTGGAGACGGTGATAGGGATTGTGGCCTGCTTTAGTCAGCAGACCACCATGTCTGTGATTGTCGTTCAGTAAAATAAACAGTTTTCTTGTAATGCAACCTCTTTCCCTTAAAGATAACATGACTCCTTTTTTTTTTTTTTTTTTTTTTTAAAGATTGAGAGTTGCAGACTACTAAATTGAGTTTTGTACATTGCAAAAAAGCATTTTTGCAGCCGCAGTCTCTGAATGGAAGCTTTTGAGATCACAAAATTCTTTGTTCATCTGACCCCATTTTCTTGTGTCCCATTCCTTAATGTACTGTTTCTAAGCAAGTGCATAGTTTTTCCACTGACCTTGCAGACTAGATATGCATTGTTCATCAAAGAGTATTTACGATACAGTGATCTTATGCAGGACAGGATACACATAAATACTAAATAGCATTGTGGGAGTTGTAGTGACCCAATTTCACTGACTGTGTAATGCCCTCTTTAGGAAAGACAAGACTTTCTGGAGAACAACTTCCCCTACTCACGCCTCCTTTACTCACTGTAGGAGAAGTAGATAGTCACAGTCTCAAAAGCAATGGAGAGATCCAAGTGGATCACTCCAACTGTTTAATCTTTTGTCCATAATGACCCTCCTTTAATTTACTCTACATGGCCTCGAGTTACACCCTGACCTCTGTGGAAATCCCAGAATGCTTTTGACTGAATCACTTTGTTGGAATATTTCAAACTTTTTATTGGATGTTATCCTTAGTTGCCCATTGGTAAGAGGGTCCTCTTTAAAGCGCTAATGATTGTTCATTGGGTCATTCCTCTCAATGGTTCCTACTTCTTATCTGCATATTCGAACAGCTGTGGTCAAAACATAACCTGCAACGTATAAAGAGGAACTTGAATCATCAGCAAACACATAGGCAGTAATCCTACAGTAAGTATAATGTGGAATATACATCATCCATTAAGTACAAAGTTATTGCCAATCTCTCAGGAATTATATATCTGCCCAACCATACGCCCGGATCCTTTGCTTACACTCAAATCCCCTCAATTTATGAATGTCTCTCAGCCTTTGCTTGTTCATCTCGGCAGTGACAAACCCCATGACTGCTGGAGTTGTCCCAACCCTCCAGTATTCCCAACAGGGCGATTTTAAATTCTGGATCTAAGGTTAAATGGATGATGGAGGCTAAAGCCCCATTTATCTGCTGCCAGTAGCTCCTTATTACTGGGCATTCCCAGATAGTGTGGGAAAAAAAAAGTCCCGCTAAGGTCTCCATATTGCATGCACTTGCAGTTAGGGGCCTCGCTTAACTTCCTTAGACTGTCCGGGCTACAGTAAATGTTCTAGTATGTAATTACTCTTAAGTGTGTGGGGATTACAAGTACTCAGGCCACCATCTTGGCCTTTTGCAATTTTTCATCCTCGATTTCCCCTGCATCAATTTTCCACACGGATTTCAGTCCCTGCAGTATACTTGGGCTGTTTCAGTAAGAACAATCTGTGCAGTCTTGATATCCCTTCTTTGGACAGTTATTACTCGACATCTCCACAACCCGAAATGTAACTTTTGGTGACACAGCCATCTCGGAGGCAGCAGCAGCAAATGAATGGAACAAATTACCAGTCTACTTTCATACTAACACCTTACATTACCCTTAAGGCATTTCTCTAAAGAAGTTTCTTTTTTAAAATTAAACAATTGCAATTTTAGCATCCTGAGTTAGTTATGTGTTCTACAGTGTCAAACTCAGTGGAACAAGCACTGCATGAGTACCAACATAACATTACTCTTACCCACTCTCATCTTTGGTAGTACCTTTACACCTTCTAGCATGACCATAAATTGATCTGGGCCACTTCATGCATGTCCTACATGGCACACTTAGTTCCCTGCATGCACATACATCCTTAACAGTTCCCAAACCATGTGGATCAGAATCTGCTTCTCTTGTGCTTACAAATTTCCTGTTGCAAGGCCTTAGCCTCAACAGCTTTTGAATTTTTGGATCTCTCTTGACCTTTTTGATGTTTTTCAATTTTTCCCCTCTTTCTTCTTCCTTCTTCTTAGATAGCTTATGTTGCAGAGGTTTGGCTTTCAGCCATGCACATCATGCCACCAAGCTTTTGCAGCGGTTGGCCTCTGCATCTCTTTTTTGAGGAATAGTAATCTGGTGCACGACCAAGCACTTTGTGCTACCATCAAGACAAGGGCTCTACTAACCTGCCAAGTATACATACGGAGTTAGGGTGCTCCGATCTTACAGAGAACATTGGATTTGATCATTAAGAACAAGAGCTAACTGGCGGACATATCCTTTTTCAGCTTTTGAGGAAGCAACATACCGTAACCATGGGCCTCCCCCTCTTGCGTGAAGGCCATCATAACAAGGTAGGGTTCAATCAAATAACCGGGAGGATGGGGGTTTGGGTGAGGAATCTGTGTCTAGATAGACTCTACCAGAAAGAACATTACCGAAGGTAAGTTAGTTCTTCTGATAGAGACTTCTAGACGCAGATTCCTCCCCTTTTGAATAGAGAGCAAAACAGCACCTATTAGAGGCGGGTCTCTCAATGGATTCAAACCAGAATGTCCTGCAGGACTGAGTGGGCAAAGTGCTCTGAGTGGGCAAAGTGCTCTGAGTGGGCAAAGTGCTCTGAGTGGGCAAAGTGCTCCTCTCAGCGGACTTAGCTGTCCTGACAGTAGTGCTTTGTGAATGTATGGAGGGACCCCCACATAGCTGCCTGGCAGATGTCTCAGACAGTAACTCCATGTGCTAACACAATAGTAGCAGCTTTGGCCCTGGTGGAGTGGGCTCACAAGCCTTCTGGAGGCTGCTTCCTTGCCACTAAGTAGCAGAGTTTAATGCAGATCATGATCTCGTGTGAGATGGTCTGCTTTTGCACAGCCTTGTTCTTCTTCACTCTAGTAAACCCCACAAAAAAACTGATTGTCCACTGTGTAGTCTTTACTGCAATCAATGTAGAAACTGAGTGCTTATTTGAGGTCAAAGCAATGGAATCTCTCCCCCCTCCTTAGAGCGGTGAGGTGGAATATAGAAACCTGGCAGGGTGATGATTTGGCTGACCTTGAACAGCACCACAGCTTTCTGAAGAAAGGAAGCTTTAGTACATAGAACCAGCTTGTGAGAAGGTCAGCTTTATTATATGGTGTGTTTGTGTGGCCTCACCATGTAATACGCTTACCAACCCCTTTGGGACCAGTTGGTTTCTTTTGTTAAACCTTCAGTTTATCCCTGGGGAGCTGTGACTCTGAGCACCCAGGCTTGCACAAAGGAACAAGTGTAAAGCATTTAAACAGCACCAAAACGAAGTAGAAGAAATACACTATACACTTATCAAATCCGACATCAATTTATAAAAATAAATTATATTTTTGTGCAATTTTGACACAAAAACAAAAAGATACACTGGTGGGTTCCAGAGATACAGACTTTACTAGGTACAGTTAATATGCACTTTTTTACTTAACAGTAGACGAGCATTGGCAAATTCAATGAATTTGACACAAACTTTTTTTAGGTGCATTGTAGTTATGTAGTTACGTTAGGCGACCAACTCCAGCAGGGAGCCAGTCAGGGGGACCAGTAAGGCTCTCAAACACTTACATCAGGAAGAAAAGTAGTAGTCAGTCCAGTTCAAGCGTCGGCACCTTCTTGCCATTGACTTATATAGAGTGGTCCTGATGCAAACGATACAGGATGCTGAAGATGCTCAAGGATGTTGAAGATGCTGTGATCAGTGGGGGTCTTTCTATGGCTACTCCTTGGTCCACGGGCCTGGTGAGTTGATCTTGGCTGCAGGAGATCAATGTCCTTTGAAATCCTCTTTAGCCTGTCAGAAGTCCAGTCGCCACTGGGCTACCAGTTGCCCAGACAGATGGTTTCAGCGATTTCCTTCTTTTGGCGGTAACCTGCTTTCTAGGCGACCAAGCTGTACTTTGAAAACTCTCCCGAATCCAGCAGCCTTGAGGGCAGCTTTAGAGCGCTGGTTCCTGATCCTTGGTGCTGCAAGGCATTGAAGAGCGGTGATTGTGGAATCTGGGCTACCATTTTGGCCCAGCAGTATTCTTCAGATGTTGTGTCCCTGTGCTGCGAACAGGAGGTGAGACAACTACTGACCCTTGGAGTCTCTTGCTTTGGCTGGGCTCAGAAGTCAACTTTTCCACAAGTAGGACGCAGCAGACTCCGCTGCTTCTCCTTTGATAACCACCATGTTCAGCAGGTGAAGCCTCTCATCGCTGGGTTCTTGGTGTAGCAGGGCATTCCCTCTTCAGGCTTTTTCTCTGGTCCAGTTTAATCTGAGTTCTGGGTGCCAGGGATGCACGTTTTTATGCCCACAAAACTCCCTGAGAGTAGGACGCGGTCAGTATGGGATATTAGGTTCCTCTTCTTCTGATGACCCCTTCCTGCGAAGTGTGGCATCTGGTTATCCCAGAATTCTCCATTCTGTCCACCTTTAAGATGGCATAACCCCTCTTTCGGCGTGCAGCGCTCCCTAGCTGTAACCAGAGGTGTGGCTACCGAGGAGGCTACACACCCTGGAAAAAACATTCGACAACTGGCTTTCCCCTCTGTCCCCAGTGCTGGCCTGTCTGCCCAAACAATAGAGCAACCCCTCTCTCCAAAGTGTTTCCCATTTGCCCTTCAAAGGCAGCTTCTCCTTTGTAACTTGCCTATTAGGCCAGCACCTGTGTGGCGCCCTGCAAGGAGAGGTAACGCCACCCCACACGCAGGCTTCTAGTGTGTCCTTTCCTGAGAGTTCTGTGCACTTCTCCCCAGGAGGGCAGAAAGCTGTCTTAGGGACAGACCCTATGTGCAACTGTAAACTAGCACAGGAGACTTGGGGCAACAAAGTAGCATCTTTGTTACAACAATTTACATTAATTTTGACTTGTGTATCAAGTCGGGCTTAATGTAGCAACTTGTTTAATACCTTGGAGTATCAACTTTGGCCGCACCATTCAGATGTTGGCACAGCTGAGCCGGTCAGCATGTCAATCCTGTACTCGCCACTGGTGCCACCAGGTCCTTCCACAGTAAAAATGACAGTTTCATGTTTTTACTGTCAGAACAGGTAAAATATTTGCTTTGCTCCTGAAATATGCTGCCTTAGTCTCATTAGACCTGCCATAGGGGTTACTTACACATATTACAGAGGGAGATTTGGGTTTTGCCATACTTTTAAATCGTAAAGTCGCAGTATAACTTCAGATCTGCTCTTTCAGTCTGCAGTTTCCGACTGGGAGACACGTTTTCCCTTGGTCACTCACAGGGTAACACAACCAGCACTGCAATCCCTGGAGTGACCCTCTTAACCTACAGGCCCTGGGTACCCAGGATACCATATACTAAGTACTTACAAGTAAGTTACCTTATGCCAATTGGGTTTGAGCCAGGTCTACATACACACCTCAAGGTCAGGGCAGGCACTGAGGTCTGGATAGCAAGCTTCAGTGCACACTAAGTTGAAAAACCAGCAGCATGTGTCCAAAATTTTGAAAGTGGCCATACAAAAAGAGGCATTTCCTTACACAGCTTATCTGGGAAGAAAGCTGTGAATGGAAAATGGGCACAATGCCTAAAGTTCACTTACCCGCTGAGATGATGACAGCAAGGAATACTGTTGTTAGAGTGTCGAGCCTTAAGGGACAACTGTTCAGTGGAATGCACATCAGAAATGTCAGTAATAAATTCATATCCTACTGAGGCATCACAAATGGTGCAGGGGGAAACAGATGCTGCAGCTCTTTAAAAAAACACATCACATCTGGTGATTTAAATAGGTACGGTTGATCAGGTAAATGAAGAACATTCAACTGGGCAGAAAGCATTTGACAGTCCCCAAAGCAAAAGCTTGCTGGGCTACAGAAAATACAAAGAGCAGGGCATCGGACAGTTTGGTCCCACTGTCTATTTTTTTTATTCAGCGGTATAACTGCCTGCCGACTAGACAGCCGGCCTGCCCTTTTTAGATGTCAGCGGGAGCACAGGTGAAAGACCGCCAACGGTCCACCACCACCGCCATTTATTTTTTCACAGCGTCTATGGTCTAATAGGCTAAAGTGGAGGGTGGCAGGATGACTGCCCCTTTTACAGCCAAGCCAATCACGATGTGCAGTCCCCCTGATGCAGCTGTGGTGGCTAAACCTCCACACCTGGGCTGGTGGATTGGTAGTTATATATATATATATATATATGTTCGATGGCATGTGTAGCTGCAGATACACATGCTGTGCACATCCCGCCATCTGGTGTTGAGCTCGGAGTGTTACAAGTTGTTTTTCTTCGAAGAAGTCTTTTCGAGTCACAAGACCCAGGGACTCCTCCCATTTCGACTCCATTGCGCATGGGCGTCGACTCCATCTTAGATTGTTTTTTTTCCGCCATCGGGTTCGGACGTGTTCCTTTTCGCTCCGTGTTTCGGGTCGGAAAGTTAGTTAGAATCTCTGAAAAAACGTCGGTATTGTTTGCGTTCGGTATCGGGTTAGTTACAACAGATCAACACCGAATTTTGAAGAGCTCCGGTGGCCCTTCGGGGTTTTTTCGATCCCCCGTCGGGGCCTGGTCGGCCCGGCCACGTGCGACTTCAAGGCTGATGGAACGGACCCCATTCCGCTTCTGTCCAAAATGCCATAACAAGTATCCGTATACGGATCAGCATCTGGTCTGTAACTTGTGCTTGTCCCCAGAGCACAAGGAAGATACTTGTGAGGCCTGTCGAGCGTTTCGGTCCAGAAAGATGTTAAGAGACCGAAGAGCCAGAAGACTGCAGATGGCGTCGACGCCGACAGGACAAGAGCTTTTCGAGGAGGAAGAGGAGGCTTTCTCTATCCACGAGTCGGACTCGGAAGAGCTCGAGGCCGAAGAAATGCCGAAAACTGTGAGTAAGACGTCGAAACATAAGACTCACGAGAAGTCAACAAAAGCCCAGGGGACGCCAACAGGCCATGGTTTAACCCAAAAAATAGGTGACCGAGCCAAGGCACCGAAAAAGGGCACGCTGGTGTCGAAGTCATCCGACTCCGGTCGAGATACCGCCACACAGCAATCTCGGACCCGAGACATCGGCTCAGAGAAATTTTGGCACCGTGACAGCGGCACCGAACAAATACGGCACTGAGAAACCACCACGCCGGAAATTACAAAGGTTTCTTCTGAGCCTAAAAAGACGTCCGAAAAAGTTTCGGTTCCGAAACATCCAGCCTCGGAGCCGAAAACAGGTTCCTATACAGAGGAACAAGGATTGTCCTCCCAAATGCAAAAACATAGATTTGGAGAGGAACTTCAAGCTGTAGAGCCAGACTATACTCAAAGGAGGCTCCACATTCATCAAGACACAGGGAAGATAACCACTCTTCCCCCAATTAAAATAAAAAGAAAACTTGCCTTTCAAAAAAAGGACAAGGAGCCACAGGCAAAGGTGGCAAAGAAAACAACTCCACCACCGTCTCCACCACCATCAGTGCACACATCACCAGTAGCAACTCCTCCTCTGATGCACTCCCGACTCATACTGCCATGAGTCAAGATGATCCCGATGCATGGGACCTTTACGATGCTCCAGTATCGGACAACAGCCCAGACTTGTACCCTGCCAGGCCGTCCCCTCCTGAGGACAGTACATCTTACACACAGGTGATCGCAAGGGCAGCTGCTTTCCATAACGTCACCTTGCATTCCGAACCAATTGAGGATGACTTTTTGTTTAACACGCTATCCTCCACTCATAGCCAATACCAAAGACTACCTATGCTCCCAGGAATGCTAAAACATTCAAAACAAATCTTTCAGGATCCTGTTAAAGGCCGAGCCATAACTCCCAAGGGTGGAGAAAAAGTACAAGCCACCGCCAACAGATCCTGTTTATATTACAACCCAGTTAACACCGGACTCAGTAGTTGTCGGGGCAGCTCGTAAGAGAGCAAACTCTCATACCTCGGGGGACGCACCACCTCCAGACAAAGAGAGTCGCAAATTTGATGCTGCGGGCAAAAGGGTTGCAGCACAAGCAGCAAACCAATGGCGCATTGCCAATTCACAAGCACTTTTGGCAAGATATGATAGAGCTCACTGGGATGAGATGCAACATTTGATAGAACACTTACCCAAGGAGTTCCAAAAAAGAGCACAACAAGTGGTGGAAGAAGGACAAAGTATCTCTAATAATCAGATACGGTCTTCAATGGATGCAGCAGATACGCCTGCAAGGACAGTAAATACTGCAATAACAATAAGAAGGCACGCATGGCTGTGCACGTCCGGTTTCAAGCCGGAAATTCAACAAGCTGTGCTAAATATGCCATTTAATGAACAGCAGTTGTTTGGGCCGGAAGTCGACACTGCTATTGATAAACTCAAGAAAGACACTGATACAGCAAAAGCCATGGGTGCACCCTACTCCCCGCAGAGCAGAGGCACATTTCGCAAAACACCTTTTAGGGGAGGGTTTCGAGGACAACCTACAGAAACCACAACATCACAAACAAGGCCCACTTACCAAAGCCAATATCAGCGGGGAAGTTTTCGGGGGCAATATAGAGGGGGACAATTCCAAAAAAAATAGAGGGGGACAATTCCAAAGCCCCAAAAGTCCTCAAAATAAGCAGTGACTTACAAGTCACACATCCCCATCACATAACACCTGTGGGGGGGAGACTAAGCCAATTTTACAAACATTGGGAGGAGATAACAACAGATACTTGGGTACTAGCAATTATCCAGCATGGTTATTGCATAGAATTTCTCGAATTCCCTCCAACAGTCCCACCGAAAACACACAGTATGTCAAAACAACATATAAATCTTCTAGGATTAGAAGTTCAAGCATTGCTCCAAAAAGAGGCAATAGAATTAGTACCAAAACAAGAACTAAACACAGGAGTTTACTCACTGTACTTTCTGATACCCAAAAAAGACAAAACTCTAAGACCTATACTAGATCTCAGAATATTAAATACATACATCAAATCAGACCACTTTCACATGGTTACATTACAATAAGTAATCCCACTGCTCAAACAACAAGACTACATGACAACACTGGATCTAAAGGATGCATATTTCCATATACCAATACATCCTTCACACAGAAAGTATCTAAGGTTTGTATTCCAAGGGATACATTACCAATTCAAAGTGTTGCCATTCGGAATAACGACTGCGCCAAGAGTTTTTACAAAATGTCTAGCAGTAGTAGCTGCACATATCAGAAGGCAGCAAATACATGTGTTCCCGTACCTAGACGATTGGTTAATCAAAACCAACACGCAAATACAGTGTTCACAACACACAAATTATGTCATAGAAACCCTACACAAACTAGGTTTCTCAATCAATTACTCAAAGTCACACCTTCTGCCGTGTCAAACACAGCAATACCTAGGAGCAACAATCAACACAGTAAAAGGAATTGCCACTCCAAGTCCACAAAGAGTCCAAACATTCCACAATGTAATACAAGCCATGTATCCAAACCAAAAGATACAGGTCAAATTAGTAATGAAACTCCTAGGCATGATGTCCTCATGCATAGACATTGTCCCAAACGCAAGGTTGCACATGCGGCCCTTACAACAGTGCCTAGCATCACAGTGGTCACAGGCACAAGGTCAACTTCTAGATCTGGTGTTGATAGACCGCCAAACATACATCTCGCTTCAATGGTGGAACAGTATAAATTTAAACCAAGGGCGGCCTTTTCAAGACCCAGTGCCACAATACGTAATAACGACAGATGCATCCATGACAGGGTGGGGAGCACACCTCAATCAGCACAGCATCCAAGGACAATGGGACATTCAGCAAAGACAGTTTCATATAAACCACTTAGAACTGTTAGCTGTGTTTCTAGCGCTGAAAGCATTTCAACCCATAATAACCCACAAATACACTCTTGTCAAAACAGACAACATGACAACAATGTATTACCTAAACAAACAGGGAGGAACACACTCGACACAGTTGTGTCTCCTAACACAAAAAATATGGCATTGGGCGATTCACAACCACATTCGCCTAATAGCACAATTTATTCCAGGGATTCAGAATCAGTTAGCAGACAATCTCTCTTGGGATCACCAACAGATCCACGAATGGGAAATTCACCCCCAAATACTGAACACTTACTTCAGAATGTGGGGGACGCCACAAATAGATCTATTTGCAACAAAAGAAAACTCAAAATGCCAAAACTTCGCATCCAGGTACCCACAACATCAGTCTCAGGGCAATGCACTATGGATGAACTGGTCAGGGATATTTGCGTACGCTTTTCCCCCTCTCCCACTTCTTCCATATCTTGTAAACAAGTTGAGTCAAAACAAACTCATACTAATAGCACCAACATGGGCAAGGCAACCTTGGTACACAACACTACTAGACCTTTCAGTAGTACCTCATGTCAAACTGCCAAACAGACCAGATCTGTTAACACAACACAAACAACAGATCAGACATCCAAATCCAGCATCGCTCAATCTAGCAATTTGGCTCCTGAAATCCTAGAATTCGGGCACTTATGACCTCACACAGGAATGTATGGAGGTCATAAAACAAGCTAGAAAACCTACCACTAGACACTGCTATGCAAATAAGTGGAAAAGATTTGTTTATTACTGCCATAATAATCAAATTCAACCTTTACACGCATCTGCAAAAGAGATAGTAGGATACTTACTACATTTGCAAAAATCTAAACTAGCTTTCTCTTCCATTAAAATACATCTTACGGCAATTTCAGCTTACCTGCAAATTACGCACTCAACTTCATTGTTTAGGATACCAGTCATAAAAGCGTTTATGGAAGGCCTAAAGAGAATTATACCACCAAGAACACCACCAGTTCCTTCATGGAACCTCAACATTGTCTCAACACAACTCATGGGTCCACCTTTTGAGCCCATGCACTCTTATGAAATGCAATACTTAACGTGGAAAGTTGCATATTTAATGGCCATCACATCTCTAAGAAGAGTGAGTGAAATTCAAGCATTTACCATTCAAGAACCATTTATTCAAATACACAAAAATAAAGTTGTTCTACGGACCAATCCTAAATTTTTACCAAAAGTAATCTCACCGTTCCACTTGAATCAAACGGTAGAATTACCAGTGTTCTTCCCACAGCCAGATTCTGTAGCTGAAAGAGCACTACATACATTAGACATCAAAAGAGCACTAATGTACTACATTGACAGAACAAAACTAATTCGAAAGACAAAACAACTATTTATCGCCTTTCAAAAACCTCGTACAGGAAATCCAATTTCAAAACAAGGCATTGCTAGATGGATAGTTAAGTGCATTCAAATCTGCTATCTTAAAGCTAAAAGAGAACTGCCTATTACACCAAAGGCACACTCAACCAGAAAGAAGGGTGCTACCATGGCCTTTCTAGGAAATATTCCAATGAACGAAATATGTAAGGCAGTAACATGGTCTACGCCTCATACATTTACCAAGCACTACTGTGTAGATGTGTTAACTGCACAACATGCAACAGTAGGTCAAGCTGTACTAAGAACATTATTTCAAACTACTTCAACTCCTACAGGCTGAACCACCGCTTTTGGGGAGATAACTGCTTACTAGTCTATGCACAGCATGTGTATCTGCAGCTGCACATGCCATCGAACGGAAAATGTCACTTACCCAGTGTACATCTGTTCGTGGCATGAGACGCTGCAGATTCACATGCGCCCACCCCCCTCCCCGGGAGCCTGTAGCCGTTTAGAAGTAGATCTTAAACATTTGTACATTTGTAAATATATTACTTGAAAATTAATTATGTACATACGCATTCACTCCATTGCATGGGCACTATTACTAGCATACACAACTCCTACCTCACCCTCTGCGGGGAAAACAATCTAAGATGGAGTCGACACCCATGCGCAATGGAGTCGAAATGGGAGGAGTCCCTCGGTCTCGTGACTCGAAAAGACTTCTTCGAAGAAAAACAACTTGTAACACTCCGAGCCCAACACCAGATGGCGGGATGTGCACAGCATGTGAATCTGCAGCGACTAATGCCACGAACAGATTTACACTGGGTAAGTGACATTTTCCATATATATATATATATATATATATATATATATATATACATACATACATACATACATACAAAACCCACCTTATGAATGCTTTCCTCTTTCCTGTCACCATGAATCCGCTGCTACCAGTTCTCCGGCTGCTCCTGGGCCAGGTCCAAGATGGAACTCATCCCCGCCAGAACAGAAGATAAGTCACAGGCATTCCTGTTACCCTCTGAGTTGTAGCTGCATAGCAACACTGGACTCGTGCATGCCTCAGAAGCTTTTTAAACACCACCATACTGTTAAACCATGCGGAAGTGTGTAATGGTGAGGCATGGAAATGTATCAGAACAGGCCCTGGGACATAAGTAGTACCCACCAATGAGTGAGGGACTCCATACATGGCAATGGACACTTACACAAACATTCTCAACAAACACAAATAGGAATGTGTCCTCAAAGGTGTGTGCAAGAATGTACCCAAACATTGAAAGTGACAATTTGAAAAATAACCTCAATTTACACCCAGAAAACCCATTCCAATGTAGCGCAAACACTACAATATGCTACTAGTGGTGTAGGAATGTCCCCTCTTTCTGGCATGGTTACTCCCCATTTTTTTTACTGTTAGTGTGCTTAGACTGTTTTCACTGGTATCCTGCTATCCAGGACCCCAGTGATTGTGCTCTCTCCCCCAAATTTAGTTGCTTTAGTACTTCTTACACCCTACAATTGGCATACTGGTGTAGTCCTGTAAGTCCCTAGTATATGGTACCTAGGTACCCAGGGCATTGGTACACCAGTGTATTATGCCACCTATGGGAGCCCACGCAAACTGTCTCTGCAGTCCTGACATTTGTAGCCTGCGTGAAAAGGTGCATGCTCCCTTTCACTGCTTGTCATTACACCAGGTCACTGCAAGTGACCCCTTTGGTAGACCCTTCCAGCCCAAAGGGCAGGTTGCAGGTCCCTGTGTGTGTGGGAACCCCTGCATGAGCTGAGGTGTCCCTATGAACTCCAGTTCCAATCCTCTAGACTTTGTAAGTGTGGGTAAGCCATTTTAGCCATCTACTGACCACAGGTGGTCCAGCTGCAAAATGGTAACTCCAAACCTAGACATGTTTGGTATCAAACATGTTAGATTCACACCCCAATACTGATGCCAGTATTGATGGCTTGATTCCATGCACTCTGGGGTCTCCTTAGAGGAACCCGAGTACTTTTCCTACCAGTCTTTCAGGGTCTACAAGCAGCACATGCTGCTGCAGCCCCTCAGACATGATTCTGCCCTCCTGCTGCTTGACCAGCTCAAGCAGGGGAAGGCAAAACAAAGGTTTTTCTGGGGGAGAGGGGCACAACCGCCTGTCTTTTTGTAAATAGGTTTTACAGGGCTGGGGAGGGATAGCCTCCCCATGCCATTGGTTTGCTTTAAATGGCATATTTGGTGCCCTCCTTGCATAATCCGGTTTGCACCAGTCCAGGGACCCTCGGTCTGGCATGTAAATGGACAAAGAAAAGAGAAGTGACCACTCCCCTGTCCATCACCACCCCAGGGGTGGTGACCAGAGCTCCTCAAGGTGGCCACTTGGTTTTTCCATCTTGAAATCAAGATGTGCAGAGGCCTCTGGGAGCATCTGACAGGTCAGGGTACATAGCTGACGTCCGGGACTTCCTCTCTGATAGGTTGTCACCTTGCAGAGTGACCAAGCTCCTTTTTGGGCTATTTAGGGACTCCCTTGCGGGTGGGTCCCCAGATTTGTCATGCAAGATTCCACCAGGACCCCTCTGCAAAGACCTCTTCTGCCTCTTGCCACTGGAACCAAAGCTGGACTTCACAGGAACTGGACAAGTGTTTAACACCGAGACAACCTCTCCTTGCAACATTGTTTCCACGGCTCCTGTCAGAGACTTGCAAAATTTCCACAGTTGTGCAGCCTCTGCGGTAGGCAAGACTTCAGCTGCACCAAAGAAGCAAGAAAAAATCTCCCTTGGAGTGAAGGAGTTACTCCCCTGCACCTGCAGGCACCTAAGGCAACAACATGTGGCTGCTGAGGTCTGCTGCCCTCTGGACCTGCAATGAATCTCCAACACAGGTGGTGAAGGGTCCTCTCTGCCTTCTGTACAACTTGGGAGATTGTGAGCCCTTGCCTCTTCCTTCAGGACAGAATCCCAGTGCACCACAACTGTTGCAGCAACCAAGGCTTGTTGACTCCTGCTCCGAGGGATCTTCAGGCTTCAAGTAGCCCCGGCCCCAGGACTCTACCTCTGCAAGGACAGTCTCCTCTCTGCTGCTCCAGCGACGCGGGACTCCTCTACAGGTGTGCTGCCTGGGCCTCACTGCGACTTACTGTGCCTGCTGCCAATGGGTTGCTTGTTGCGGCTCCGACTGCTTCTTTTGGCTCTCCTGTCTTCTTAGGGTCTGCCCATAATCCTCTCTAAGGGTCGGTTCTCCAGGACTTTGCTGGTCCTCTTAAGCTCTGCAAATTTCCAACAGCTCCAGTTACATTTGCTTGTTGGTGGTTCCCCTGACCACTGACCCATCTGCAATATGGCGACCGTCGAGGAACAGCTCCTAGGCGACTTCAGGGACTCCTCCGCAGCTCCTGGACTCCGCAGCTGGACTTCATCCACCACCGTTGACCCGGATCTTCACCCACAGAAAGGGTGGGCAGTACCTCTTGCCCCGCCTGTACACTCCTGCGTGATCTCGACTCTGTCCCCTTCTTTTGCATGTCCTCTTCATCTGGCATTCCACCGGCCTGGTCCTGTTCTTGCAATATTCCAATTCCATGTTCCCATGTTAGCCTATGGGACGACCAGGTAACTTACCTCTGCTCTCCTGGTCGCTGGGGGTCTTCCAGATACTTACCTCTTGGAGTGCCATACTCTCCCAGCACTTGGCTAACTACTCCATATCATCTGGTGGGCAACCCATTCTCGCACTCCTCTATTTTAGTGTATGGGTTGTCCCCAAGTAGGGCCCTTGCTATTTCTTGCTATTTCTAATGATTTTGTGCTAATTCCTAATGCTTCCTTGAGTATAGTTTGTGTTCAGCGTTCCTATAATAAAGTACCTTTTTTTGTCACTGTGTGATTCCTTTCATGTGTGATAAGCTATGTGAATACTATGGTGTTGCAAGTGCTTCAGACTCCTCCTAGATAAGTCTTGGCTGCTCACCACAGCTACCACTAAAGAACCCTGACTTCCTAGACACTAACATTTACTAACAAAGGTTGCTTGGACCTGGTATAAGGTGCCAACACCATAGTTGTCCACCACACTCCAGGCCAGATTTCTACAGGTCCCTAAAGCTACTTACAGGTTGGCGCTCGGCTCCACGTCGCACTCAGGTGAGAGGAAGGTCCCAAAACTGCTCACGGAGGCCACGCTCTTCGTCGTCCCACTCTAAGTACTCAGGATGTTCAGGTAAGCACAACAAGATGTCCAAGAACAGCAAGCATTCTTCGACCACCCCGTCAGTCAGATGATGCGATGCGGGAAAAGGAGTGTCATCGCTCTAGGCCTCTCTACTCGGAGCCTACTTTTGGGTCTGTTCCGCACCTCCCCAAGTTTCCGGAAGCTGGAGCCATCCCTGCCCAACTGCGTGAATTTTACAAGGGCATACGCCTCATCTTTCTGCAGTCTGACCCTGCCAGAGCACCTTCGGGACCCAAAGGGTCAGCAGGGGCCGCCTTTCTTTCTTTCTTCATCTTTGGGCAGTCTGACCCTGCCAGAGCACGTTCGGGACCCGCAGGGGCCGCTTTTCTTTCTTTCTTCATCTTTGGGCAGTCCGAACCCTGCCAGAGCACCTTCGGGACCTACAGGGTCAGCAGGGGCCACCTCATTTCCATGCCGGCAGCTTCAGCCTCGGCTAAGGAGGGCTCCCAGGGATCCGTTTACGGATCCGAACCACCGTTGGTCGTACTGCCACGACCTTCCCCGACGATGGTTCAGACATCGATGCTCCCGGCGTCTCCCGGGCCCTCTGTTGTCCATACTCATTGCCGACTCCGTCACAGAGCCTGACCAGCGTCACTCAACGCTGATTCTGACTTCGATGGGACCTTGCTCCCTAGGTTGGATCCTGACCCTTATTCTTATGGATAGGGGAAAAAAACGCACAGAGGCTCCTGTTACTAGGACAATCTCCCACCACTATGGGCCAGTACCTGTTTACCCAGTATTCCTGACACAACACCCCACCCCTGAAAGGTTGGTTTTCCAGGCCTGTACATCCCCATGCGCAGTCCCTTTTTCACCTCCGGATAGGGAATTCAAAAAACTGGATCAGCTTGGGAAGATTATGTTTTCCTCCTTCAGTCTAGCATTGCAGTCTGTGAACACTGTATGCCTTTTGGGCTGTTACACCCCTACTTTATTGGACATAATTGCACAGGTGCTGCCCCAGGTCCTGGAGGAGGCCTGGGCCATTCTCTCACAAGCTGTTGCAGCAAAATTCACAATACGATGTGGACTGGATACAACCAACTCACTAGGTAGATTGATTGCATCGACAATGGCCTTGAGGCACCACACTTGGCTGAGGACGTCTGGCATTTCGGGGGTTCTCCAGGCCGCACTAATGGGCATGCCCTTCAATGACATCCATCTCTTCGGAGACAAAGCAGACTGGGCACTCAAGCGCTTTAAGGAGTCCTGAGCTACGGCCCGGTCTTTGGGGTCGCAGCTGCTTTTTGCCCCCTCAATCTGTTTTTCCCCCCTTTCATGGCTACGAAGGAGTACCCAACCACATCCCTTTCCCTTCAGCCACTGTGCCACGCATGCTGACCAGCCTCTGTGTGGTCAGGGACATGGGATCCAACTTTCTTGTGGATCAGGGAGCCAGCAGTCTACCCAGTGCATCACCCCTCCTACTGCAGCCTCCAAACCTTCCTAGTCTGGCATTGTCCCATCAGGGACCAGTTGGAGGCAGGATTCACCATCACCTGCCCCACTGGCAATCCATCTCATCAGACAGGTGGGGTTTTCAAATAGTCCAAGGGGGCTACTCCCTCCCCCCCAAACTACCCTTCTATCCATGCCACCATCCTACTATCGGATGACGCAGGATCACCTGGCAACTTCTCAGCGAGGAGGTTACGGCTCTCTTGGCCAAGGGATCCATCGTGAGGGTCCCTGTGCCAGAAGTAGGCTGTGGTTGTTATTCCCACTACCTTCTGGTGCCCAAAAAGGACAAGGGCCTCTGTCCTATCTTAGACCTCCAGGCCCTCAATCTCTTCCTCAAGAAGAAGTTCAAAATGCTCACTCTGGCTCAAGTCCTGTCTGCCATGGACCCAGGAGAATGGATGGTAGCGTTTGTCTAGTATATTCCTGTCCTGCCTGCCCACAGACGCTACTTCATTTCACGGTAGGCCACGAACATTTTCAGTTTACCATGTTTCCTTTGGCCTTACCAGTGCCCCTTGGGTGTTTACCAAAGTGATGGCAGTGGTTGCAGCTCATCTGCGCAGATCAGGGGTTTCAGTCTTCCGCTGGCTCAACGACTGGCTGTTGAAGGCGGTCTTGCCCCAGGCTGTCGTCTCCCAATTAACAGACTACGGCAGACATCCTGTATTCGCTGGTGGAGTTCACTGTGAACTGCCAAAGTGACACCTGACTCCGTCTTTGACGCTCCCTTTCATCGGAGCTGTTCTGGACACAGTGTGGCTTCAGATCTATCCTCCCGAATGCTGAGTCCAAGATAGTCCGGCTATGATACTGATGTTTCAACCTCTATCCTGTATTTCGTTGAGAATGACTCTGAGGCTGCTGGAACTCATGGCCTCCTGCAACCTACTGGTGACGCATGCCAGATAGCAAATGGGGGCTCTGCAGTGGGGCCTGAAATTCCAGTTGGTTTAGCATCAGGGGAATCTCTCCAACATGGTCCAGATCTGAGTGAACTGCGCAAGATCGCAGTGGTGGCTTTTGAACTGCGATTAGGTCAGAGACAGATCCCTTTCTCTTCCCCAGCCAGATCTGACAGTAGAGACAGGTGCATCACTCCTAGGATGGGGCAGCCACATGGGAGAGGAGGAGATCAGAGGCCAATATTAATCTTTAGGAGCTCAGGTCAATCAGGCTAGCATTGAAAACATTCCTTACCTCTCTCAATGGGAAAGTGGTGCAGGTGTTCACAGACAATACCACTGCCAAGTGGTACTGCAACAAGCAGGGCGGGGTGAGGTTGTGGACCCTTAGTCAGGAGGCACTGTGCCTCTGGACATGGCTGGAACATCAGGTCATATCCCTGGTGGTTCAACATCTTGTGGGCTCTCTGAACACCAGAGCGGATGAACTCAGCCATTGATGCCTGGTCAATCACGAATGGAGTCGCCATCTGGATGTGGCGCAAGGTCTCTTTCAGCAGTAGGGACATCCTTGGTTAGATCTGTTCGCCTCCACAGAGAACGTGCAGTGTCAGCTGTTTTACACATTGGAGTTCCAAGGCGGCACTCGCTTGACAACGGTTTTTGTCTTGAGTGGAACTCAGGCCTTTTTTTCCGCCAATACCACTTCTTCCCAGAGTTATCAAGAAGATCAAGAGCAACTGGGCCCAAGTAATCCTTGTAGCTCCGGACTGGGCACGAAGAGTCTGATATCCCTAGTTCTTGAGCTTGGCCATCAGCCCTCCAATCAGACTGCCGCTTTGGGAGAATCTTCTGTCGCAGCAGCAGGGGACGGTTCCCACCCAAACCTGTCCAGTCTCTGCCAGTCTCCGCCTCCTCGCGTGGAGATTGAGCGGCTGCAGTTGACAGCTTTTCACCTTCTTCTCAAAGTATGTAACATTATCTTGACAGCCAGGTGTCCCTCCATCAAAACGGTATACGCCTGTCATTGGAACATATTTGTAGTATGGCGCACAGCCATGTCTGTTGACCCACTATCTGCTCCTCTATCAAAGGTCCTCTTGTTTGTCCTTTCACTAGCCCAGCACATCTCTGCTTTGGGCACCCTAAAGGGTTACTTGTCTACAATCTCTGCTTTTCTGAGATTACCAGACCAACCTTCCTTATTTAAATCTCCTATTGTTGATAGATTCCTGAAGGGTCTTTCCCATATTTGTCTTCCTTCATCATTCATAGTGCCCCAATGGGATTTGAACTTGGTTCTTACTTTTCTGATGTGTGCTCCTTTCGAGCCCCTTCATAACTGTCCATTTAAGCTTCTTACTTTAAAAACAGCCTTCCTTGTATCCATCTGCAGGCACTTTCATCAAAGCCACCCTCCATTTCCACCCATCCTGACAAAGTGGTGCTTAGTACCAGGGCTTCCTTTTTACCAAAAGTGGTCACGCCTTTCCATGTAGGCCAATCCATCACCTTGCCTACTTTCTACGCGCCCCCACATCCTTCTAAGGAAGAGGAGAGACTCTACCACCTGGAACCAAAAAGAGCATTGGCATTCTATCTTGATTGTACCAAAGAGTGGTAGGTGGATGATCAATTCTTTGTCGGTTATGTGGGTGCGAAGAAAGCTCGGGCAATGCAGAAGAGGACCATCTCCAGATGGATTGTTCTCAGCATTAAAATGTGCTACACATTGGCTAAGAAGCAACCCCTTGAGGGTTTGCGTGCTCACTCCACTAGAGCAACAGCTGCAACCGCTGCATTAGCACCCGGAGTTCCAGTCCTGGACATCAGCCAGGCAGCAACGAGGGCATCATTACACACGTTCACCAAACACTACTGCCTTGGACATTCAGGTCCAGAGGGCCGGGTACTTTACCCGTTCGGTCCTGCAGGACTTCCTAGTATGATCTTTGTTCACAGACCCACCTCTGGGGTTGGTATTGCTTGGGTATCTATTCCAAGTTAAGGAATCAGTAACTAGAAGTCTCTATCAGATGAACAAGTTACCTACCTTTGGTAACAAATTATCTGGTACAGACATATTCTAGTTGCAGATTAATTACCAACCCATCCATCCTCCCTGCTCTGTGAACTGATTTCTAGGGACAGGGACTTCCCTTTCGGTGCCCTAGTTCTGACGCACCAGGGTCAGTGTTCTTCATTGCTCCACGCTTCTGGTGTGGAAAGTCATGAAGAGAAACTGATGTCAGCGCACCAGGTGTTGCCTATATAGGACCTGCAACGTCATATCTGCCGAACATGACGCAGACAATGGACGTGGAGTCAACCAACGTCACCTAACGGCATGTAAGGGTACTGCTCTAGAAAAATATCTGGATCCAGACTGATGCCTGGGGAAAATTCTAAGGTAAGGAAAATGCAACTAGAATATGTCTTTACCAGATAATTTGTTACCGAAGGTACGTAACTTGTTCTTTAGGGTGTTTACCTGCACATTTTACACTTGTATATGTGTCACCAGCACTCAAAATGGCAGCTAGTGCTTGCTACCATGGAAGAAAGGGACGTAATCAAGCTATATCGGCTAAATAGGCAAACGATCTAGGATTTGTGCCAGCAGTTGGAGCCTGATTTTCCACCTCATAACATGAACCCAACAGCCATAACATCAATAGTCAAACTCATGTCAATACTGCGTTTTGTAGCCACTGGCACTTTTCAGTACACTGTGGCAGTATCTGGGGGCATTATGTGGTGTACTACAGGAAGTCCTTGCTTCACCGATTAAAAACATTAAGAGTTATATTCAATTTCCACATACACAGGAATTAGCCACAGTGAAGGGAGACTTTTATGCTTTAGGTGGAATACCACAAGTGGCTGGAGCAATAGATGGCAAGCATATTGCCTTGGTGCCGCCACACAACAGAGGACAGGTCTACTGCAATCGAAATAACTTCCATTCCATCAACGTGCAAGTTGTCTGCTTACCAGAATTAAACATGTCCAGTATGTGTGTGCTTGTGTGCCCTCTTCCCTGGTCAACACATTATTCATCCATACTACGGATCAGCAATGTACCCATGCAGATGTCACTACTTGGACCAGAGAGGGCCTGTCTTGTTGATAAGTACAACATGACTTGTAGATATTTTGCCTAAATCCTAATGTAGGAAGGAACAATGATTTGATCTGATGCCAATCTGTTGATGTGTTGCTTCTGTGTAAGAGACGCAGCGTATCCTAACCAACCATGGTTATTGGCACCGCTGTGGAATCCAACAACGCCTGGGGGAAGTCCACTTCAATGAGGCCCATGGAAGAACACAAAGGCCAGTGGAGCGGGCTTTTGGACTCCAGAAGGCCAGATTTAGACGAGTGAACAATACCGGTGGAGCCTTCCTCTACTCACCTGATAAGGTGTGCCAAATCATGGTCGTCTGCTGCATTCTCCAAAACATCACCCTGAGGAGAGACATCCCTATAATTGCAGAGGAGGGTGACTGTGAGGAGCCTCCGGGTGAGGATGTTGAAATACCCTATGAAAATGACAGTGCTGAAGAAGGAGTTGACTTATGTCAAGATGTGATTGTCCACTTCTTCACCTGTGTGTAAGTTTACCTTTTCAAGGTTTATGCTCCAGTGTCAGTTCAACTTGGTCCCTAGGATACATATATGTCTGCTATGGTATTATTTGGGACTGGTCAGTGCAGGAAGGATCAAGGCAAAGATGTTAGTGGATCAGTGTTTCCTCACATTGGGTTACATGATCATTGAAATAGTTGAAAAGTGCTTATGCAAAGTATGTTTGTCCTCATGACTTGTCAATTGAGTTACATATTCTATGTGTTAAAATTGATTTTCCATTGTTATTCCGTTTCAGGGTCCTTTACCATGTCATGTTCATTTGGACATTTCAACATTGTGATATTTACAGTTATATGTTGTTGTTCTGAAATTATAAGTAAACATGTGTTGATCCTGGGATGGGCAAACCTTTTCCACAGGCAACTTGCACTCAGCTGATATGGAAATTCAGAAGATTGCTTCTGTGCGATGCAGCCATCAAGGAAATATGTGCTAATTGAGTTGCTCAAACCACATGTGTACGTGAAGCCCTAGCATACTGTTTTCCCTTCACATTGGCTACATCTTCATTTGGAGGACACGGGAGGTAGTTGTTGATGTGTTTCATGATCAGTAATAGGGCTTTTTGCTAGCACACCACTGAATGGTGAATGTGTCATTGCACCAGATACTGCCACAGTGTCCTGTACTGGTCATGTGGCCTCAAATGTTGTCACTGCTATGATGTGGACTATTGGTGTTATTTATCTAGGATTTATTCTTGTAAGGGCAGGATGTATTGCCCCAACTGAAGTCATGGATTAGTGATAGTTTGCCTATTTAATTTGTTGCCATTGAATGATCCCTTTCCATCATGGTCTCAAGTTTTGGAGCCTATAGACCTTATTGGCAGAGATTGGGGTTAGGACTGTTTTTTGTTACCCAAACTCAATTTCCACAAGGACTTGTTTCAAAACTTTGTATGTTCCACAAACGTTCTCAATAGAGTTTGTTTTTTTAATAAATTTGTTGACACTTTCACTCTTTGTAATTGCAACTTTTTTTGCCAAATGATAGTAGATAGTGTTCCCAACATGGTGTTGGTATGTGGACATGACAATGGAAAGGCCACAAATAATCAAAGAAGAGTCTTGTACTCTGTGCCCATTACATTTATTGTGTAGAAACGAAAATGAATTATGTGATTTACTTCACACTTATTTTAACAAAACAGAATCTGTCATGGTGGATGTAAGCATGGTAGTAGAGCCAAATGAATGTGGAATCCTATGTCCTGATAGTCCTCAGAAATGGTAACTGTGACCATGGAACAGTCCAAAGGGTGAATGGTAGACATACAGTGGCAAATTAGGTTTGGTGTCTCTTAGAAATGGTGTGTTGGTCTTGCCATCCTCTGCTGCTGGTCCAGATGATTGCCAGCCACAGCCCCCCTCCTCCCCAGAGGGGACAGAGTTATAGTTTGCGCAGATGTTGAGGGATCACTGACAGGGGCAGATGAAAGAAGAAACGCCCTGCCCATGAACTGGTGGATGTCATACATCACCCCAGTCAAGGTGCCCAAAGTGGAATTGATGTTCTGGAACGCCACATTGTTCTCCCTCTGCCTACCTTCCTGGACCACAGATTTCCTCCCACGGCCCCTACCCCCACTGGCCTCTCCCCTTGAGGTGTGCCCCAAACCACTGGTTCCTGGCAGACCTTTTGCCAGGGCTCTTGGTGGGCTCAACAGGTGCCAGG
This sequence comes from Pleurodeles waltl, assembly GCF_031143425.1. Taxonomy (NCBI): domain Eukaryota; kingdom Metazoa; phylum Chordata; class Amphibia; order Caudata; family Salamandridae; genus Pleurodeles; species Pleurodeles waltl. The sequence continues at coordinate 1,133,255,275 of NC_090446.1, read as the reverse complement.
ACTAGGGGGGGGGCACAGGATTGGTGTGCTGGCCCTTGGTGCACAGGTAAAGGAGGTGTCCTCCTGCTGAGGTGGTCTTGCAGCAGTGGTGGAAGGTGCTGTTGTGGACTGGGTCTGACTTACTGGAGCATTGTGGCCAGACAAACCAGATGGGACAGCTTGGTCCTCATCATCTGGATTTGAAGGATTGGGGTCCTCACTGGAGGCTTGCACCAGGACTGGAGTGGAGGTCTCTGGACTACCAGGTGATGGTGCACTGGTTGGGATGGTTGGACCTGTGAATGATACCGAAGATATGTGAAATAAATATTGTTTGTGCTTTTCATGTGTCTTAATTTACATGAGGGCCAACCTAAAACCTAGAAAGGGAGAGATTGACTGATTAGGCCTTTGTGTGATATTTATTGTTTAACTCATGCAGCCTGATTTACACAGATGTAAATTCCATTCCTGACCTTGTAGAAACGTTCTGATATGAAAAACTGCAAGTTCAGATTTGTGGGTTAAATGTGACAGACATTGGGGCCAACACAGTGGTGGGTATGTTGGAGTCCTGAACCCTTCAAAGGCCAGCAGGCTGCAAAACATTGGATACACAGTGCAGGAAGCTGGCCTGGTGTGTGGCGGGTACCCAGGGTGCTTACACCTTATACTAGGTCCAGGTATCCCCTATTAGTGTAGTGTAGGCAGTGTTTAGAAGCCAGGCTCTCTAGAGGTAGCTGTGGATGAGCAGCCAAGGCTTATCTAGGAGACATACAAAGCTCATGCGATACCACTGCGGTCACACAGCACTTTTCACATGAAAGAATACACTTGGTGTTACAAAAATAAAGGTACTTTATTATGGTAACACAACGCCAAAATACTTTAGAGGCATTACTCCCTTAGGAGGTAAGTAATACACACAATATATAAACTAGTTTTAAAAAATAGGCATAAGAATAGTTAGAAAACAGAGCAAATAGTGTGAAACACAATAGAGAATAGTGGACCTAGGGGGAGCACAAACCGTATACTAAAAATCTGGAATGCGAGAGTGTCACTCCCACCCAGGTAAGTGGAGTGTGTAGAGGGTCGCTGGGTGTACCAGGAAAGTACAAAGGTAAGTACTACAACATACCCCAGCAACAAGGAAAGCAGGAGTAAGTTACTAGAATTTCCCCAGAACACCCACTTAGAAGAAAAGAAGAGAATTGCAAAACCCAGAGATGACTGCAAGAAACTAACGGTGGATTCCTGTGGAAGAGGAGACCAAGTCCATAAGACACAGCAGAGTCCAGTGGGGGCAGGAGCCCTTACCCACCAAGCTGAGGATTGCAGGAGTTGGTTGACGGTGCAGAAGAAAAGTCAGCACTGCAGCCCTTGAGTCGGTGTCGAGTTCCTGGAGGATGCAGGTGATGTCCCACACAGGAAGGAAGATTGCAGTCTGGCTTACGTGTCCGGATTCCACCAACAAGCCTTGGCACAGGCAAAAGTCGTGGTTGGCGGAAAGTGGTGCTGCCGGGGACCAGCAAGGCCCAGGAGGACTCAACGCAGGAGTGGAAGTCAAAGGGGGCCCTCAGCGTCGCAGAGAGCCCACAGAAGCACAGGCAGCATGCACAGAAGTCCCACAGGACGGGGAGACAGAAGGAGCAAATGGAGCCCATACAGCACACGAAAAGGAGTCCCACGCCGCAGGAGAGTCACTCGGGGAGCTGTGCATCGCAGGAAGGAGTGGTGGGGAGCTACATGTAGACTGAAGACCCCTTGGAAGAAGTGCCAGCAAGGCTTGCCAGCTGCAAAGGACGTGGTCCACGGGAGTACTGTCCTGCGTGGGAAGGCAAGGGCTTACCTCCATAAAGTTGGACAGCCGATAGAGTGGACCGTCTGGACTACTTCCGACCACCACCCTTGTTGCAGGATCCACGCAGCTCAGCAGAGAAGGGATCCACGCAGCCAGTCGTTGTTGCTGTTAGTGCCTGCAGGGGAGTGACTCCTTCACTCCAAGGGAGATTCCTTCTTCTTTCCTGTGCAGACTGAAGACGGGCTGTCCTCAGAGAATGCACCACCGAGGAAATGTTGCAGAAGCTGGAAGGAGCCGGAAAAACAATGTTGCAGGCAAAGTCTTTGTTGCAGATTGTCAGGTCCTGGAGAGTCCAGATGCAGTTTCTTTGGACAGAAGTTGAAGTAAAGGATGCAGAGGAATCCTGTTGGAATCTTGCAAACCGAATCTGAGGAACCACCCAAAAGAAAGACCTTAAATAGCCCTGAAAGGGGGATTGGTCACCTAACTGGGTGACCACCTATCAGGAGGGGGCTCTGACGTCACCTGCCTGGCCACTCAGATGCTCCCAGAGTTCCCTGCCAACCTTGGATTAAAAATGGCAGAACCCAGGGACCCTCTGGAGTAGCTCTGGGCACCACTCCTGGGGTGTGATGAACAGGGGAGTGGTCACTCCCCTTTCCATTGTCCCAGTTTTGTGCCAGAGCAGGGGCTGGAGGTCCCTGAACCAGTGCAGATTAGTTTATGCACGGAGGGCACCAAATGTGCCCTTCAAAGCATACCAGTGCTTGGGGAGGCTACCCCTGCCAAGCCATGTAACACCTATTTCCAAACAGAGAGGGTGTAACACCCCTTTCCCAAAGGAAGTCCTTTATTCTGCTTTCCTGGGCTTGAGCTGCTCAAGCATAAGGACAGCAGCAGCTTGGGCTGCCTGGAAAACCTCAGAAGGCTGTGGAAGAAATGGTGGGGGTCCTGTTAGAAGCCCCCAGAGTGCATGGAATCATACAACTAATACTCGCAAAAGTATTGGGGTATGATTCTAACATGTTTGATTCCAAACATGCCTAGGTACGGAGTTACCATTATGTAGTTGGACATAGGTAGTGACCAATGTCCAGTATATGTGTAAAAAAGCATCCCCGCACTCACAAAGTTCAGAAAAGTGGTTCTGGAGTTTGTGGGAGCACCATGCACCCTGCCCTTTGGTCTGGAAGGGCCTACCATAGGGGTGACTCATAGTGACCTGGTGCAGTGACCTATAGTGAAAACTGGTGCATGCATCTGGTTCACACAGACTGCAATGGCAGGCATGCAGAACCCTTTGCGTGGGCTCCCTTTGGGTGGCAGAATAACTGCTGCAGCCCATAGGGATCCCCTGTAACCACAATGCCCTGGGTACCTAGGTACCATATACTAGGGGCTTACACAAGGGCACCAGTATGCCAATTGTGGGATGAAATGTTACCAGTAACCAAATTTAAAGGAGCGAGCATAATCACTGGGGTCCTAGTTAGCAGTATCCCAGTGAACACAGTCAAACACACTGATAAACAGGCAAATAAGAGGGGGTAACTAAGCTAGAAAGAGGCTAGTTTCCTATACACAGTGGTTCATAACACACGATAGCGCAATTGAACATCATATGACAGTAACATTTTCCTTGTGTGTGGCTAATGATGCTCTTCTGCATGCCACAACTAAGCTTATGTTTTAGATTCAGAAAACAATAACTTATGTAGGCATTTTCAACAATTCATTGTAGCAATGAGCATGTGCCTACATAGTTTAGATGCACAAGAGGTAATATTTTATTTCTAAAAATGACATGGTGATTGACAAATGCATCAGTTTTTGTGTGCATATTGAAGTAATTGACAGTGTTAAAGCATTACACTCCACTTTTGCTTGTCAGATCCATGAACAGAGTATCACGGTAGGTGTAGTCATCTGTTGACACCAGTGACAATACTTGTTTGGAAATTGCTCCCACAAATCACTTTCAATGACTGCATTAGATATGAAAACACATTTGAAACTAGTACACATCTATGGATATCATGTGACTGGGACACAATGCAACTTAGGGACACCATACTCTCCTCTGAAAACGGATGTAGTTTTGGACCTGTTTTGGGTAGGACAACAACATACATTGATAGACAGTAATGGGCAGAGTCAATGCAAGGGGTGATCCTTGAAGAACTGCACACAATCTGGCTAGCCATGTAGCATTCTGTTAGGAGGAAAGCTACACCCATGATGTTTGTAAATTGTATGGCAAAAACATATTTGTTTTTTCACAAATGGCTACAACTATGTTGCTGAGGATGTTGCAGCGTTCTAACGATCTACCTTAAAGGCAGGACTCCATTAGTGATTAGGGAGACATACATAGGTCTGACGTACAAGTCTGCACTTCACCAGGGATTCCAGTCAAGCCTTCAGAATGAAGTATTTGCAAGGCTGTCTCCTCCAAGGGAAAAAGTGTTAATGGGGCCCTCCCGGTTACGCTTGGAAGCCAGTGAACGAACCTTCTATCACAGATCGTTCCACGTCTTCCTAATCTCCTCCTGTGTGCACATGTTGTTGGCTACTGCATTCACCCTGTCAAATATTCTGGTCCACATTTGCCTTTTCTGGGAAATGGTAGTATTTTGGACTTGTGCTCCAAACAATTGTGGCTCTACTCTGATGATTTCATCCACCATGACAGACAATTCTCTCTGTAAAACGGGGATTTCTTCTCCCTGCCATTGTGAATTATCTCTAAACAAAACTAGTGCTCAAAAAAATGAAGGGTACTGTGACAAAATTAGATTTGGAGAATAAAAACAGAGGGTGCAGTAAACAGAATTAAAAAACCTGTCTCCTATGTTGTGGATTTGTCTGGCTGTCTGGTCTGATGCATTGGAATGGCAAAGTATCGTGGTCTGAAATGGAGTATGTGTTATAGTGGGTTTTGCAGGTGTTCACAATTGTCCAATTTGTACCAGATGTAGGTCATTGGGATCAAATCAATGGCCGCAGCTATGGTACTATAGGTCTCAAGATGGACTCCCACCATCATGGGTCCGCCGCTTACACACTGCCAGCACAACTGTCATATCTAAATAGGCTTGGTGGGATGCCGCCGTTAGGGCGGCAAAGAAGGGCTAATCGTCCGCATTGGAGTCTGCTGTGTTGACTGCAGGATGCAGGTGGCATGACGGAGTACACTCTGCTGTGGCGGTCTTTGCTCAGCCGCAATACACCTCAATAGGGCAGGAGGGAGACCGCTGACGTGACTCTTTTCAAGTCCGTCGCTGCAGCGGCTTGGCGGTAAGATCAGGCCTTCAGTCTTTATGCTTGAAAGTGGAGGCTGGTTAGACTGGAATGCAGAACCTGACTCCCATGCTTTAACAGTAGATCCTCCCAGAGGGGAAGCCTGGTTGGAGGACAAATGCTGAAGCTCAGGAGTTATACATACTCTACTCTCTGTGCCCAGTCTGGGGCCACTAGGATGACTTGGGTCCAGTCAGTCCTGATCTTCTTGAGAATTTGGGCCAGGAGGGGTATTGTGAAAAGGCGTCCTGAGTTCCACTTTAACTGGAACACGTCTTCAAGCTAAAAGGCCTGGGAACCTCAAAAGCGCTCACATTGGGCATTCTCAGCAGTTGCTAACAGATCGAGGTAAGTTTCTCACCATTCTTGTAATAGACCTTGTGCGATCCCTGAATGTGACAGCCACTTGTGAGGCGCCTGAGGCAGTGTTCTTTCACCCTGGCATTCAGGAAGAATGCCAGGTGGTTCACCACCAGGAAGCTTCCTAGGTGGTCCAGCCATGTTCGGAGGTGTAAGGCCTCCTGGCACAGGGTCAGGAGCCACCACTACAAATCCTTTGCAGTCTCCTCTGAAATCTGGACATGGTTGGAGAGGTCCCATTCATGTTGGGCCCAGTGGGACTTAACATCCCACTGCAGAGCTTCCATATGCCCCCTGGTATAAAGGTTACACTAGGCATTCAGCCTCAGAGTTGACCTCACTGAAATCTAAGACCAAGGCTGAAAGATCAGGATCATAGACTCTTTGCTGGTGGAAAGATATGAAACAGAACCTTGTCTAGAATGATGAGTGTGTGGGAAGGAGTTGGTGTGACTTTGGGACATTTCTAGTGAACCCCAAAGGTAATAAGAGGTTTGCTGTATTCTGGAAGTAGTTGATAACTGCCTGTGGTAAGCCTGCCTTCAACAGCCAGTCATCGAGGTAGGAATAGACTGGCACCCCTGATCTCTGAAGGTGTGCTGTGTCTGTCAAGGCCACTTGCCTGTTACAAATCTTGGTACCAGTTATCTTTTGTATAGGGTTGAGTGAACTCATCACCTGGGTCGCAGTTGTTATCCGAATCCGTGCCAAAGAGTGAATGTAATGAATGGTCCCTGCCCAGTGGAGGATCAGGAACTGGCAACTGTGCCTCGGTCGGAATCGGGTGCGATGTCGGGTGCCTTCAGAGAGGATTATCGGCACCGGCTCCCCAGGGAATGAGGTCTGTCTCGGCATCAAAGTACCTGGTCCCAAGGCTCCAGTGACTGTGGGACCGGGACCGGGCCTGGACTTGAATTCAGACTTTATATGACCCCAATGCAACGTCTTTTTGTGTTTGGCAAAACCTAAGTTTTGCTTCATATTCCCTGATGGCCATGGGCTTCATTGACACGTAGTCTATGCAGGTCTTTGAGTCGTAGTCAGACCCCTAGACACCACAGACATAGCTGGTAGGGATCTGTCACAGTCCTCTACTTGTGACAGTCCATACAGAGTTTTAAATCTGCTGTCTTAGATGGTTATATCCCTTGCTTAATGCCTACAACATGTTGAATTTTTGTTTGAAATAACAAAGTCTGTGAATGACTGGAGAAACGCTGGCTCCACGTCAGGTGACATGAAAAGAAAGGAACCAACATCAACATGCAGGGGTAGCCCCTATATAAGCTCCGCACATCTATTCCAGAGCTGAATGGTGTCACTGCAAGGTACTTCTGAAATGTTTTCTGATCCAGTCTGACACTTGAGGAATATTCAAAAGGTGAGAAATCTGCGACTAGAATTCTCTATCAGAATTCAAATACACAAAGTAAAAGTAGTAGCAGTGAACCAACAACAGCAGTCTTGCAAGATGGTTGCACTGAAATAGGAGTTGCGCTGTAATAGGAGTTGCACTATAACCCAGGTGTGTGATATCCTGCCACCACCGTCCTCCATGTTGTTTCAGATTCTGGAGGACTGGATGAAGTCTTTCTGAATCAGCAGAGGACTGTCGGTACTGACAATCCATCTGGTAAGGATGCAGTCTCAGGATTCTCCCTTGGCTGTCATCCACCATCCTCAGTGAAAGTGGACTCCATGGCAAACACATCAGACCCATCTGGCAAAGAGGATTAAAGGGTGAAGCTGAATTAGCACTGTCTAACCCCCTCCCAGCTCACACTAAGCCACTTAAATATTTTTCCTCTGCTCTCCTTGATTCTTCACTCTGACATCTTATATAGAGTGTCCCACAATATATTGGTTACAACTCTTAAATTTATGTGGAGTACGTTACCTTTAAATAGCTGAAATCGTCCCTATGTGATTATGGTCAGGCTAGGTTTTTACAACGGCTTCAACATTGTTTTTAACAGACAGACATGAAATGCATTAAAGTTTAATGCCAAATAAACAGACTTTCACTGTGGGCAGACCTTCACATCCATGGCCCAGCTCCAGCGGGCCATTATGGCTTGGTACATCTCCCACCCCTCTGTATCAGTCTTTAATCTTGATTTAATTATGAATCATGATAAACCTTTTCAGGTTTCGGGTAAGCAATCTGCCATCTCCATGTAGCTTCTGGCAAAAACATTTCACTCGCTTGATCTCTGTAAAACCCTCATCTGCACTCCAATTCTTGCTAGAGTGGATTACAGGAGTCCTCTGTATTTACCTAAATACATAATGTCGAACTTGCAGCTCATTTACATCTTGACTGCCCAGTAAATTCGTGGCCTTACACGTTGTGACCATATCTGTTTTATCTACCTAAAGAATACCTTTACAGGGTACTCTTTCTCCCTCTATAAAATAGCCTCTGTTAGACATGGGGTCTTAGGTTGGCAGTCAGGTTACCCCCTGTGGTTACCTCCTGTTCAAGCAAGGACCCTCACTCTGGTCAGGGTAAGTAACACACAATCCAAATTATCCTGTGCCCACCCTGTGGTAGCTTGCCACTGAGTAGTCAGGCTTAACTTAGGATGGAAAGTGTAAAGTATTTGTGCAATAAATCATGTAGTAACACAGTGCAAACATCACAAAAATACACCATGTTTAGAAAAATATAGACTATTTATCTGAGTAGATTAAGGTAAAAAACTATAAAGATTTGATATACAAGTTGAAATAACACTTTTGTAATGGTAAATAGAGTCTTTAGTTCTTAAAAACAACAATGGTCTCTTGCGAGCACAAAGTACCTGGTTTGCGTCTAAATTATTCACACGGGACCGCAGAGGATGCGATGCGTGGAAAACGGGGAGGTGCGCTTTAGTTTCTCCGGGCGCACACAGGCGATGCATCAATGCTTTTCCACGCGGCAAGGGCTTTGCGTCTATTTATTTATTTTGCACACAGGTTTGGATCCTCTTTGAGTTGCTGGTTATTTGGACCCCCTGAGGACGATGCGGAGAAATCCTGTGCCTGCAGGACAAATTCACAGGAGCTGTGTCGATCCGGTGGGCGATGTGGGGAAATTTCTGTTGCATGGCAGACGCTGCGTCGATTTGTCTCGCAGGAAGTCAGGCTGCGTCGTTCCAGCTCGGCGATGCGTCGATCCGGTGGGCCGTGCATCGAAGTTCCAGTTGCAACACTGGTGCTGCGTCGAACTCCACTCGGGGAGCCGGGCTGTGTCGTTCCATCTCGGCAATGCAGTGATTTTCTCACCACAGGGCAGGCTGTGCGTCGATTCCAGCAGGCTGAGCGTCGATTTTTCACTGCACAAGGAGTTCTTTGCAGAGATTAAGTCTTTTTGGCCCTGAGAGTTCAGGAGACAGGAGGCAAGCTCAATCCAAGCCCTTGGAGAGCACTTCTCAGCAGAGCCAGAGGGCAGCAAGGCAACAGTAAGGCAGTCAGGTTAGCCCTTTGCGCAGCCAGGCAGCTCCTCTTAGCAGGTTGCAGGTTCTGGTTCTTTCCAAGAAGGTATCTTGTCAAGAAGTGTCTGATTCGGTAGGGTCAGGGACCCAGTTTATATACCCAAATGTGCCTTTGAAGTGGGGGAGACTTCAAAGGGTGGCTTAGAAGTGCACAAGGTCCCCTTTCAGTACAATCCTGCCTGCCAGGGTCCTAGTAGGGAGTTTAGAGTCCATTGTGAGAGGGAAGGCCACTGTATTTTGAAATGTAAGTGTCAGGCCCTCCACCTTCCCAGCCCAGGAAGACCCACCCATTCAGTATGCAGATGTGTGCAGGTGTGACTGAGCAGCCTGTGTTTGTCTAGGTGAAATGCACAAGGGCGCTGTCAACCAGCCCAGCCCAGACGTGAATTGTAAGGCACATAAGGTTTTAAGTGCAGAGAAATGCTCACTTTCTAAAAGTGGCATTTCTAAAATAGTAATAAAAAATCTAACTTCACCAGTCAGCAGGATTTTGTACTACCATTCTGGCCATACTAAATGTGACCTGTTTACCCCTTTCTAATCAGAATCTACGACTCAAACAGTTTATGAGGGTAGCCTTAGTGTTAGCCTAAGATAGGAGCAGGCCTCACAGCATTGTAAAACAAATTTAGGAGTTTTAAACTACCAGGACATAAAGAACACATATGTTCATGTCCTTCCTTTTACTACTTAGCTCCCTGCCCTATGGGTTACCTAAGGCCTACCTTATGGGTGACTTATATGTAGAAAAAGGGGAATTTAAGGCTTGGCAAGTACTTTTAAATGCCAAATCGAATTGTCAGTGAAACTGCATACACAGGCCTTGCAATGGCAGTCCTGAGACATGGTTGTGGCTACTTATGTGGGTGGTACAATCAGTGCTGCAGGCCCACTAGTAGCATTTAATCTACAGGCCCTGTGCACATGTATTGCACTTTACTAGGGACTTATAAGTAAATTAAATAAGCAAATTGAGTATGAGCCAATGTCACCAAATTTTAAGGGAGAGAGCATATGCACTTTAGCACTGGTTAGCAGTGGTAAAGTGTGCAGATTCCTAAAACCAGCAAAAACAGTGTCAAAAAGTGGAAGGAAGCAGGCAAAAAAGTTGAGGGTGACCACCCTAAGGCTATCAGGTCTAACGTGTCTCCCCCCCCAGCTGAAAGTGCAGAGAGCTACCCAACCTCCTGGGAGCTCTCTTCGCTAAGGCTAAAGTATCTGGAGAGACCATCAGCGTTGGCGTGGTCAGTCCCCGGGCGATGCTCCACCGCAAAGTCCATCCCCTGAAGGGAAATGGACCACCTCAAGAGTTTTGTATTTTGCGCCACTCATTTGCATGAGCCATCTTAGGGGCCTGTGGTCAGTCTGAACCTGGAAGTGAGTCCCAATGGTCCCATATTCTTCAGTGCCCAGACCACACCAAATGCTTCTCTCTCAATAGCTCTCCTCCTCTGTTCCCGTGGTAATAGTCCTCTTCTAATAAAGACTACTAATTGGTCTAGACCCTCCTCATTCAGCTGTGCTAGGACCGCCCCTATGCCATGCTCTGAAGCGTCTGTCAGCACAATGAATTCTCTGGAGTAGTCAGGTTCCTTGAGCATGGGGGCCGTGCACATGGCTTCCTTCAGGGAGTCAAAGGCTTTCTGACAAGCCTCTGTCCAATTCACCAACCTAGGTTGTTTCTTGGGTGTCAGTTCTGTTAGGAGAGCTATTATGGTGCCATATCCCTTAACAAATCTGCGGTAATATCCGGTGAGTCCTAAGAAGGCCCTTAACTCATTTTGAGTTCTAGGTGGTTGCCAGGCCTTGATAGTTTCAATCTTGGCCTGGAGGGGCTTCAACTTGCCACCACCTACTAGGTGTTCCAAGTACACCACGGAACATGGCGCAATCTGGCACTTACTGGCCTTGATGGTCAGGCCTGCCTGTTGCAGGGCCTGAAGCACCTACTTGAGGTGGAGCAGGTGTTCCTCCCAGCTGGAATTATAGATGGCAATGTCATTTAGGTAGGCTGCGCAGAAGGCATCCTTGCCAGCTAGGACCCCGTTAACCAACCGTTGGAAGGTAGCGGGGCATTTTTAAATCCAAATGGCATTTCTCTGAACTGGTAATGGCCCTCAGGAGTAGAAAAAGTAGATCTTTCTTGAGCCCCTTCAGTCAAGGCGATCTGCCAGTCCCCTGACGTGAGGTCAAAGTTACTAAGGAACTCTGCAGCACCTAGCCTGTCTACGAGGTCATCAGCTTGGGTGAGCATCTGTCTTTGTGACAGAGTTGAGACCCCGGTAGTCCACGCAGAACCTAAGTTGTGGCTTGGCACCAGGAGCATCAGCCTTGGGAACTAACACCACTGGGCTGGACTAGGGACTGCTGGACTTCTCTATCACCCCAAGAGCCGGCATCTTGGCAACTTCATCCTTGATGCTGGACCTCACCTTATCTGGCACCCTGTACATTTTATTCTTTATAGGTGGACTGTGTCCTGTGTCAATATCATGGGCACACAGGTGTGTGAGCCCAGGGGTGAGGGAAAACAGGGAAGAGAACTGCTCCAACAACTCGTAGCAGTCTCTCCTCTGATCTAGAGTCAGGGAGTCAGATAGATTAATGCCCTCCACTGACCCATCACCTTCCTTCGCTGAGAGGAGGTCGGGGAGAGGCTCACTCTCCTTTTCCATGCCCTCATATTTCACCAGAAGCATGCTGAGGACCTCAGACCTCTCAAAATGAGGCTTCAGTCTGTTGTGGTGGAGAACTCTTAGGGGGTTTCTGAGGGTCTTGAGGTCCACTAGGTAAGTGGCCTGCCCCTTCCACTCCTTGACTTCGAATGGGCCAGTCCAGTGGTCCTGGAGAGCTCTAGATTCTACTTACTCCATCACCCATACTTTGTCTCCAGGTGAGAATTCTACCAGGGTGGCCTTCTGGGCACACCATTCCTTCATCACCTCTTTACTGGCCTCGAGGTTGCTCTTGGCCTGTTTCCAGAAGCGCTGAGTCTGGTTGCAGAGGGCCAGCATGTAACTGACCACATCCTGGGGAGGTTTCTTGGGATCTTTCTCCCATCCCTACTTGACTATGCTTAGTGGTCCCCTGACAGGGTATCCATAGAGAAGTTCAAAGTGGCTGAACCCTTCCCCTTTCTGGGGCACCTCCCTATAAGCAAAGAGAAGGCATAGCAAGAGGACGTCCCACTTACGCCTGATGGCCTCAGGCAGGCCAGTGATCATGCCTTTCAGGGTCTTGTTGAGCCTTTCAACAAGTCCATTGGTTTGAGGATGGTAAGGGGTGGTAAACTGGTAGGTTACCCCACACTCATCCTACGTGAACTTCATGTACACTGACATGAAGCTTGTGCCTCTGTCAGACACAACCTCCTTTGGAAACTCCACAAAGGTGAATATCCCCATTAGAGCCCTAGTCACCACCGGTGCAGTCACGGTCCTTAGAGGGATTGCCTCTGGATAACGGGTGGCATGGTCCACCAAAACCAGGATAAACCTGTTGCCTAGGGCGGTTTTGGGCTCCAAGGGACCAATAACATCAATGCCCACCCTTTCAAAGGGGGTGCCGACGACGGGAGTGGGATCAGGGGGGCCTTGAGCCTTTTCCCTGTCTTCCCACTAGCCTGGTAGGTTGGGCAGTGTGAGAAAGTAGCCTCTTTCTAGCCTTGTTACCCCCACTTTTGGCCTGTTTGTGAGTGTATGTCAGGGTGTTTTCACTGTCTCACTGGGATCCTGCCAGCCAGGGCCCAGTGCTCATAGTGAAAACCCTATGTTTTCAGTATGTTTGTTATGTGTCACTGGGACCCTGCTAGTCAGGACCCCAGTGCTCATAAGTTTGTGGCCTATATGTATGTGTTCCCTGTGTAGTGCCTAACTGTCTCACTGAGGCTCTGCTAACCAGAACCTCAGTGGTTATGCTCTCTCATTTCTTTCAAATTGTCACTGACAGGCTACTGACCAATTTTACCAATTTACATTGGCTTACTGGAACACCCTTATAATTCCCTAGTATATGGTACTGAGGTACCCAGGGTATTGGGGTTCCAGGAGATCCCTATGGGCTGCAGCATTTCTTTTGCCACCCATAGGGAGCTCTGACAATTCTTACACAGGCCTGCCACTGCAGCCTGAGTGAAATAACGTACACGTTATTTCACAGCCATTTTACACTGCACTTAAGTAACTTAAAAGTCACCTATATGTCTAACCTTTACCTGGTAAAGGTTAGGTGCAAAGTTACTTAGTGTGAGGGCACCCTGGCACTAGCCAAGGTGCCCCCACATTGTTCAGAGCCAATTCCCTGAACTTTGGGAGTGCGGGGACACCATTACACGCGTGCATTACATATAGGTCACTACCTATATGTAGCTTCACAATGGTAACTCCGAATATGGCCATGTAACATGTCTATGATCATGGAATTGCCCCCTCTATACCATCCTGGCATAGTTGGCACAATCCCATGATCCCAGTGGGCTGTAGCACAGACCCTGGTACTGCCAAACTGCCCTTCCTGGGGTTTCACTGCAGCTGCTGCTGCTGCCAGCCCCTCAGACAGGCAGCTGCCCTCCTGGGGTCCAGCCAGGCCTGGCCCAGGATGGCAGAACAAAGGACTTCCTCTGAGAGAGGGTGTTACACCCTCTCCCTTTGGAAAATGGTGTGAAGGCAGGGGAGGAGTAGCCTCCCCCAGCCTCTGGAAATGCTTTGTTGGGCACAGATGTGCCCAATTCTGCATAAGCCAGTCTACACCGGTTCAGGGACCCCTTAGCCCTGCTCTGGCGCGAAACTGGACAAAGGAAAGGGGAGTGACCACTCCCCTGACCTGTACCTCCCCTGGGAGGTGCCCAGAGCTCCTCCAGTGTGCTCCAGACCTCTGCCATCTTGGAAACAGAGGTGCTGCTGGCACACTGGACTGCTCTGAGTGGCCAGTGCCACCAGGTGACGTCAGAGACTCCTTGTGATAGGCTCCTTCAGGTGTTGCTAGCCTATCCTCTCTCCTAGGTAGCCAAACCCTCTTTTCTGGCTATTTAGGGTCTCTGTCTCTTGGGATTCCTTAGATAACGAATGCAAGAGCTCAGCCGAGTTCCTCTGCATCTCTCTCTTCACCTTCTACCAAGGAATCGACTGCTGACCGCGCTGGAAGCCTGCAAAACTGCAACATAGTAGCAAAGACGACTACTGCAACTCTGTAACGCTGATCCTGCCGCCTTCTCGACTGTTTTCCTGGTGGTGCATGCTGTGGGGGTTGTCTGCCTCCTCTCTGCACTAGAAGCTCCGAAGAAATCTCCTGTGGGTCGACGGAATCTTCCCCCTGCAACCGCAGGCACCAAAAAGCTGCATTACCGGTCCCTTGGGTCTCCTCTCAGCACGACGAGCGAGGTCCCTCGAATCCAGCAACTCTGTCCAAGTGGCCCCCACAGTCCAGTGACTCTTCAGTCCAAGTTTGGTGGAGGTAAGTCCTTGCCTCACCTCGCTAGGATGCATTGCTGGGAACCGCGACTTTTGCAGCTACTCCGGCCTCCGTGCACTTCCGGCGGAAATCCTTTGTGCACAGTCCAGCCTGGGTCCACGGCACTCTAACCTGCATTGCACGACCTCCGAAGTTGTTCTCCGGCGACGTGGGACTTCTTTGTGCGACTTCGGGTGAGCACCGTTTCACGCATCCTCGTAGTGCCTGTTTCTGGCACTTCTCCGGGTGCCACCTGCTGCTGAGAGGGCTCCTTGTCTTGCTCGACGTCCCCTCTCTCTCCTGGTCCAATTTGCGACCTCCTGGTCCCTCCAGGGCCACAGCAGCGTCCAAAAACACTAACCGCACGATTTGCAGCTAGCAAGGCTTGTTGGCGTTCTTTCGGCGGGAAAACACTTCTGCACGACTCTCCACGGCAAGAGGGATCCGTCTACCAAAGGGGAAGTCTCTAGTCCTTTTCGTTCCTGCAGAAACCGCAGCTTCTTCTGTCCAGTAGAAGCTTCTTTGCACCCGCAGCTGGCATTTCCTGGGCATCTGCCCATCTCCGACTTGCTTGTGACTTTTGGACTTGGTCCCCTTGTTCCACAGGTACCCTAGATTGGAAATCCACAGTTGTTGCATTGTTGGTTTGTGTCTTTCCTGCATTATTCCTCTAACACGACTTCTTTGTCCTTAGGGGAACTTTAGTGCACTTTGCACTCACTTTTCAGGGTCTTGGGGAGGGTTATTTTTCTAACTCTCACTATTTTCTAATAGTCCCAGCGACCCTCTACAAGGTCACATAGATTGGGGTCCATTCGTGGTTCACAATCCACTTTTGGAGTATATGGTTTGTGTTGCCCCTATCCCTATGTTTCCCCATTGCATCCTATTGTAACTATACATTGTTTGCACTGTTTTCTAAGACTATACTGCATATTTTTGCTATTGTGTATATATATCTTGTGTATATTTCCTATCCTCTCACTGAGGGTACACTCTAAGATACTTTGGCATATTGTCATAAAAATAAAGTACCTTTATTTTTAGTATAACTGTGTATTGTGTTTTCTTATGATATTGTGCATATGACACTAAGTGGTACTGTAGTAGCTTCACACGTCTCCTAGTTCAGCCTAAGCTGCTCTGCTAAGCTACCATTATCTATCAGCCTAAGCTGCTAGACACCCTATACACTAATAAGGGATACCTGGGCCTGGTGCAAGGTGTAAGTACCCCTTGGTACCCACTACAAGCCAGTCCAGCCTCCTACATTGGTTGTGCAGCGGTGGGATAAGTGCTTTGAGACTACTTACCACTCTTGTCATTGTACTTTTCATAAGAGAAAAATATACAAAACAAGGTCAGTGTATATACACATAGCCAAAAAGTTTTGCATTTCCTCTTTTCACTCTTTTCTAAGTGCTGAAAAGTACTTCTAACTTTCTAAAAAGTTCTAAAAAGTTTAAAAAGTTTTTTTTCTCTGTCTTTCTAAAAGCTCTGACAAACTTTTTTATCTTTTTCTATCACTTTAACTCTCTCTAAAAATGTCTGGCACAGGCCAAAATGTTGATCTGTCCAAACTTGCATATGATCACCTTAGCTGGAAAGGAGCAAGGAGTCTCTGCATAGAGAGAGGTTTGAGTGTAGGGAAGAATCCTTCATTGGAACTGTTACTTAATATGCTTAGAGAACAGGATAAGGCTAAAAGTGCCCCATCTGTTGAAAAAGTAGCTAATGGTTCTCAATCTGATCCAGGGACTCCCCCAGGTAAAGGTTCAGGAAAGAAACTTCTTAGCCTTCCCATTACAAGACAGTCTAGCATAGTTGGTACTGAGGTGGAGTCACATCATCCAGATGATGTGCTCTCACATTACACTGTCAGCCAAGCTGTTAGGGTGCCCTCTGTAAGGGACAGGTCTCCTTCTGTTCATTCCCATCATACCTCTGTATCTAGAAATGTCCCTCCCACCAACCCTGATGACAGATTGTTAGAAAGGGAACTCAATAAGTTGAGGGTGGAACAAACCAGACTGAAGCTTAAAAAGCAACAGCTGGATTTGGATAGACAGTCTTTAGAATTAGAGAAGGAAAGACAGAAGTTGGGTTTAGAAACCCATGGTGGCAGCAGCAGTATTCCCCATAGTCATCCTGCAAAAGAGCATGATTCCAGGAATCTGCACAAGATAGTTCCCCCTTATAAGGAGGGGGATGACATTAACAAGTGGTTTGCTGCACTTGAAAGGGCCTGTGTTGTACAGGATGTCCCTCAAAGGCAGTGGGCTGCTATCCTATGGCTATCATTTAGTGGAAAAGGTAGGGATAGGCTCCTTACTGTGAAAGAAAGTGATGCCAATATTTTTACAGTTCTTAAGAATGCACTCCTGGATGGTTATGGCTTAACCACTGAACAATACAGGATAAAGTTCAGAGAGACCAAAAAGGAGTCTTCACAAGACTGGGTTGATTTCATTGACCATTCAGTGAAGGCCTTGGAGGGGTGGTTACATGGCAGTAAAGTTACTGATTATGAAAGCCTGTATAACACAATCCTGAGAGAGCATATTCTTAATAATTGTGTGTCT
This sequence comes from Pleurodeles waltl, assembly GCF_031143425.1. Taxonomy (NCBI): domain Eukaryota; kingdom Metazoa; phylum Chordata; class Amphibia; order Caudata; family Salamandridae; genus Pleurodeles; species Pleurodeles waltl. The sequence goes on along the minus strand of NC_090446.1, from coordinate 1,133,238,323 downwards.
GATTTGTTGCACCAGTACTTGGTGGACTCTGATCTGACCTCTCCCCAAGAATTGGGAAAGAAGGCAGACAAATGGGTCAGAACAAGGGTGAACAGAAAAGTTCATACAGGGGGTGACAAAGAGAACACTAAGAAGAAAGATGGTGAAAAATCTCAAGATAAGCATGGGGATAAGGGTAAAATCAAAGATCCCACTTCAAATCTTAAACACTCTTCAGAGGGTGGGGATAAAACAAATTCTTCCTCTTCTTCTCAACCTGCACACATTAAAAAGCCTTGGTGCTTTGTGTGTAAAAACAGAGGCCATAGGCCAGGGGATAAGTCCTGTCCAGGTAAACCCCCTGAGCCTACCACCACTAATACATCAAGCTCTAGTGCCCCTAGCAGTAGTGGTACTAGTGGTGGGACTGCTGGCAACAGTCAAGCAAAGGGTGTAGTTGGGTTCACTTATGGGTCCATCATAGAAACTGGGGTAGTCAGAACCTACAGAAAGCATCTGAGGCTACCAGCATTCGAGGGCAATATAAGTGGGTGGCAAGCCTGGCAAAGGTCTTGTCTTGCCCCAAATGTCCTGCCAGGGGGATGTCATGAGCCAGGCCCAGTAGGAAGGCCCGGTAACACTGGGAGACTACCAGCACACGTGGTGCCACAGCGGCTGGTTCCTTAGGCTCACTGAAGAGGAGATCATTCTCTCAATATATGTGGTGACCGCCAGAGGCTTCACCTGCTGCTTAGGCTGAGACCTGTTGCCTCAGACCCTTGAGAGTGGGGCACTCTTGGCAGAATTCTTCCCTGGTTGGCCCCCCCTGTTCTCACCAGCCGGCAAGTTCAGGTAGGTTACCCAGGGCGGCAATGTTTTCCCCAGTTTGCTCAGGGGCCTCCTCTTCTGGGGCCCGTCAACCACCGTGGGAACTTCTGGGACCCGTTTCCCATGCTCCTTGCCCTTCCTCTGTGCAGCTGTCTGGGCCACTGTCCCAGGCTCCAGACGCCCTTGACTCCCGTCCCGGGCAGCCATGGACTGTGTGGTCATGCAGACTCTTTCAGACAAACGAACATCTCCAGGTGGGCCCTGAGCTCTACCTCCTTCCAGGTAGTATGCTCAAGGTCATTGCCTAGCAGACAATCTACAGGCATGGCAGGACTCACAGCTACTTTTAGAGTACCAGAGACCCCCCCACTCAAAGGGAACCAGAGCTACCGGTAGGTGCCTCTTGCGATTGTCAGTGACTATGACCTGGTGGACTGTATTAGGGATGACCTGCTCTGCTGACACCAGCTGACCCCGGTCAGTAGTCATACTGGCTCCTGTGTCACGCAGAGCCTCCACCCTTTGCCCATTAATGGTGACCTACTACCTATACTTGGAAGTATTGGCAGGCATGTGGGCTTTTGGCACCATTTCCTCATATCCCAGGGATACTAGGGACACCTCTATCTGCTCCCCAAAGCTAACTGGGACTGTTTCAACAACCCCTCCCTCCCCCGAGTGCACACCAGCCAACCCAGGTGTCTGCCCTCCAGTGTTGGGCTATGACCTCTTGGGACACTGGAAGTCGCCCTTAGAGTATCCATGCTTGAAGCACTCTAAGCATTTGGGGATAAATTTCCTTTCCCTTTCTTCTTGTCAAAGTACCATAGCTTCTTCTCATATTGAGGCGGGGACTGATTACCAAACCCCCCTGGGAATTTTTTGGGGGGCTTTTGAGAAATCCTTTATTTTTTTTTTAGTTCCCCCCCCCTCCTTTCTTCTGTTCTTCTGGTGGGAACCTTTGTGGGTCCCCCCCACCAGGTACCTTTTTGGACACTCTTGTGCTAACCCAGAGGTCCCACTCCTCAGCAAACTTTCTAGGATCAGTCAGCTTACTGTCAACCAGGTGCTGGCGCAACTCTGTAAAGCAAACACCGAACATTTGCTCCTTTAGGATCAAATGATATAACCACAAATAGTCCTCTACTTTACTGCCCCGCGCCCATCCATTCAGTGCCTTACTGGAGAAGTCAAAAAAGTCTACCCAGTTCTGTGTGGAGAGTTTGGTGCTGTCCCTGAACGGCATTTCTCAGGAGTCAGCCCAAACTTGGCAGGTAAAGGAATTTTCATGGGTGTATATGTGTTTTGATCCCTTGGATCCAAAGCAAGGAGTGTGTCCCTCCCCGCTACTGATACCTACCACCACAAGGCCACCCCCCATTGCTCTTCAGAAACCCCATGAGCCCTTAGTGCAACTTCATAAGCAGCCAACCACTTATCAATGTCCTCTCACACCACATAACTTGGCACCACATTTTTGAGTATACAAACCTTCTTTTCCCCAGCAGCTCCTGCGTGTATGCTGCCACCATCACTGCTGGACACAGACTGCCTCGCCTTGATATCCAGCTCTTTGAGACTCCGTTAATGAGCCAACAAAAGTTTCCTTTCAACCAAGGATCTCTCAACTGCATCCTCAGCTCTCTCTGCTTTTTTCTCTTCCAATTTTAATCTTGCCAACTGCAGTTGAAATTTTCTCTCCTCCCTCCTTTCCTCTGCGGTCAGGCCATGGCTAGAGACACTTCTCCCTGGTTTAGCAGGGGGCACAATTTCAGGGTAACATCCACCACTGCTGGCAAAAAATCCTCTGAGGGCACTATTCTTTGGCTCCTCCTCCTCCTCAACATTATCCTGTGAATGGGCTTCTGCCAAGGCCCTCAGCGCTTTTTGGTATTCCTCCTTTCTGGAGCCCCACCGTGCCGGCCCTGCGGGCCCGAATGCACTCCAGTGGAATCAGACTCCCCAAATATGAGGCACATGGCCTCATAGAGCTCACGGAGTTGGGCAGGGGTCGCTCTGGCTCCTGGAAACTCAAGGAGGCCCAGAGCCAACCCAGACACAGGTTCTAAGGACAGAGGCCTAGAACGAGGATGCTCCTTTTCCCTCGTCACATCCACCGACAAATGGGGTGAAATTGAAGAACCCTTGTTTTTCTTCGACTTAGTTTTGTGTCTCGACTTACTCAACCGTCTTAGGTCTTGGAGTGGGATGTTGAAGAATGGGGGCTCTGTGACCTTCCTCTCAACTAAGGTCAGGAGCAACGCAGCGCCAGGCTGCAATGAGCTTTAGGGAACACGCCCTAAAAGATTTCAGATTCATGGCCGGGCACATACAGGACGAGTCCGGGTTGTGGTCGTGCTCCAAATGCCACAAACACACGAGGTGCAGGTCCATCATGGACATCACCCAATGACAGGATCCGCAGGGCTTGAACCTGGTCTTCCGTGACAACATCCTTGATGCACCAGTAGTATAGACACTCAAATATATTCGTCAAAAATTAGACCAGTCAAAAAGTGACTGAGGGGTAGCTCTTCTTCAGATCTGCATTGGCTGGCCCAGAAAGAAAATAACTGATGTCAGCACACCGGGGTGGCTCTTATATAGGTCTAACAACATCATATCCAGCTCACACAGTACCGACAACAGACATGGAGCTGCCCAAAGCCACCTAGTGCGCAGGGGTTTACTGCTTGAGAAAAATCTCTGCATCCAGATTGTTGCCTGGGGAAATTCTAAGGTAAGGAATCTGCATCTAGAAGTCTCTATCAGATAAAGTGAATCTGATTTGCTTCAACACTTTCTTTGGGTTTGTTGATAACTTGCCGAACAATTTATGCACCAGTTCTGGAAGTTTAAGGACTATTCCAGAAGACTTGCATAAAGGCAGAGACAGCTTTCCAAGTTAATAATGCAGTAGACAGCCCACTCATTTCAGAGCCACAGATGTTTACCATTTTCTACCCTGAGTTCACCAGATATGCCCAGACGTGTGTCCTGGGCTTACTGAGCAACTGGAACCAAGCTCTACCTGGCTAAAAAGCCAGAACTAGGTTGCTTGTGTTCTGGTTATGGGAAGACGTGGCCTGGCAGGTAGGGCTGGACTGTTCCCACAACTAGCAAATGGCTAGGTCCAAACTGAGGTGCTATGGTGGGCAAAACAATTATGGATTGGGATGTGGTCTAGAGTGATTGTCAGTGTCTTGACATTGATTTAAGAATTCCATCCATCACTTTGTTGTTTTTGCATGGATGTTTATCCGGCAGGCAACATGCGGTGCAGCAGGGGTACCAACCTTCCAACTCCTCTTCCTCTGCTATAAATGCAAACAAACTGTTTTAGTTTGCCATCCGTGGCACATGCCCAACAACCTCCTGAATTAGCAATCCATTACATCCAACAGATGGGCCTTGCATATTGTTCAAGCAGGCAACACTTTACCTTTTCCCTCCTTACCACCCAATATTCCTCCCACACTGGAACAAATTTCAGCAGTACACTTGCTGTTCCTGTACAGGAAGTATGCCTGTGACATGCCAATGGTGCCATAGAGAGGGTACAAAACCTGGGGGAAGATGGTGATTATTGTTCTATTTCCTAATTACGAAAAAGGACTGGGGCCTCAGGCCTATCTGGCCCTCCTTACCCCTAAATGCCTTCTTGAAGTAAAACACATTCTAAATGTTACCATAAGATCTCAGCCAGTCTGTTATGTTATGATTATTGGATAGCGCACTAGTCACCCAACAGGACATCCAGGCGCTTGAGCAGGTGTGCAGTCCCCAAAGTGCTTATACGTAGAGTCATGTCTTTAGCTTCTTGAAGAACTCCAGAAGTGATGAGTCTTGGGACAAATCCACATCTGCCTGGGACGACTCTTGGTGGACATCGACCCTTGGCACCCCCCACTCCCAAAAGACCATGCATGCAACCTTGGCATCATCCTGGACTCATTGCTCACCTTGACCCACTAAGTCAACTCAGTTGCATCCTCCTGCTTTCACACACACACAGACTTCTGTGGAAGATCTACAAATAGATCCCAAAGAACTGCCACAAAACCGTAACCCATGCCCTGGTTACCATCAGACTCTACTATGGCAGTGCCCTGTACGTAGGTACCACCCAGAAGAACCTTAAGAAGTTACAGAACATCCAAAATGCCTCCGCCAGACTCCTTCTGGACATTCCCTGCCGCAAACATGCCTCCAGTCACCTAAGAGACCTCCACTGGCTCCCTATCGAGAAGAGCATTAACTTCAAGCTCCTCGTCCATACCTACACGACCAACCTACCTCAACCACTGACTCACCTTCTACTCTCCCTCCAGACCTCTCAGCTCATCAAGCACTACCATGAACCCCGCATAGGAAAGACCTCGTCTGGTGAAAGATCCTTCACCTACCTCGTGGCAAAGAGCTGGAACACCCTGCCTCGGCATGTCAGGCACTCGCCATCGCTACTCCCATTCATAAAGGACCTTAAGACCTGGCTCTTCAACTGAAGATCATAGGACTAACCCCTTAGCGCCTTGTAACCCTTAAAGTTGAATAGTTGCTCTTTATAAACTGTGATTTGATTTGATGAGTATCTGATGTGTTGAGGTAGGTTGTTCCACGTCTTAGGTGTGATGTAGAATGAGTGACCTTCAGTTTTGCTTTTGCGGTTGCAGCGAGTGCATGCAAATGAGTGAGGCACAGCATAGGTTGATGAGTGTATGCAGCTGTTCAGTAATTCTAGTCCTGTGTTGTGTAGAACTTTGTATGTGTGCAAGAGAAGTTTGAATTGGGTGCTCGAAGATGTTTTGCAGCATGCGTGAGATGTGAAAGCAGGAGTGCTCACTGTGTTGACTTGAGCCGTCATGTTGTGCTTGTTGTTTAGGATTATCCCTAGATTTGCATGGTCTGAGAGTGTAGGGGTTGGTCCTAGCTCCAACAGCCACCAAGTGGAGTCCCATTGGGGTGTCTTGTTGCTGACGGCCAGTACTTCTGTCTTGTCTGAGTTGAGCTTCAGGCAGTTGGTTTGCATCCAGTCTGGTATCATGGCCATGCGTTGGTGAACTTGGTTCTGTGGTGAACTTGGTTTGTCTTGTCTGTCAGAAAGTATGAGTTGGTTCCTCCTGGTCGGAGTAAGGGCCACAAGGTGACCTTCCATGTGAGAAACATGTGGTGTGCTCTGTGAATGGGTTCAAATTAACTCTTCATGAGTTGAAACAGAACTATGTTCAGGTGTTAGTCCGGGGAAGGAGTCCTTACTGGAGGAAAACTGAACAATTCTTTCATGAACGTTTTGACGATTCTGCAAGAGCAGAAAGTGAGAAAATGTGATGAGCTTCTATATCTTGCTACTGCTGCAATCCCTACCTTAACTACGTATGTACCACTGAGCTAGTGAGAGGAGATAGGGTAGTTATTTCCCAGATTATGCTAGAAAAGGATGTAGGTTTGATTTCTGGCGCCATAGGCGAAACGTTTCTATTATCGTTTACATATCATTATTGTGGGTTCCGCCTCTACTTGTAAAGAATACACCTGCAGTTGTGGGAATATTGAGATCTTTGAATTCATGGAATTTAGAAGCCGCACCCAGAAGAGGAGATAGGTTGGGTCAGGATGAAGAACCTGGCCTTAGCTCATTGTCAAAAGTTTACAGCATGTTGGTAAGTGAATGTGGTTGTATTCAGATAGCAGGAGAATCTCCGTGAACCAATGCTGCATGGGCTACCGGGGGGCTAACACCACTCAGCTTTTTGCTTTCTGAGAACTGTTGGTATTAAAGGTATCAGGGAAAAAGGTAGGCATGGATCCCGGACCATGTGTCAAAAAGCATTCCCCCATGATTCTGGATGTGGTTGGCAACTTGCATAGAGCTGGCATTTCCTGTTTTTGTTTGTTGCAAAGAGAACGAGAAGATCATACTTAGCGCTGACTGATCAAACTCCCATTCGTGGAGGCTGTTTCCAGTTCTGCTTATCATGTCTGCTAACAGATTTATAATCCCAGAAACACATTCTGCCAGAAGACTTATTGTGTGTGTTGTTAGCCAGCTCCAGATTGCCTTATCTTCCGTGGACAGTGCCAGTACTCTTTATTCATATATTGCTTGCTGGTGGTATTGTCCGTGTGAAGATCCTGAGGGAGGCATCCGTAGTCATTACGAAGTGACGTATTTTAGGTGAGAACATGAGGCCTTCTGACAGGTGGGAGGTCTGGGACCACCAGGCTAGAGCTTCCATCATATCTTTGTGAAATTCACCAGGCCGCTGAACAATTCTTTTGTTTGAATCTATTGTTTTTGTACCTGTTTCTGTAAGGCTCATTTTCTGGTGTGCAAAGGTGCATATTGATAGTTGACGACATGATGGCCAAAAGCTAAATGAACAGATGCACAGATTTTTTTTCCAGAGTCGGTTCCTAGAGCCTTTATTGCTTGTCTTAGGATAGAAAGTCTTTGTCTTGGACAGTATCGAGTGTTGCGGCAAAGAAACAGTATCTTCTTGGATGGAGGAGTTGAGGATCTTTGATAATTCACAAGGAGACCTAGTTTGTGAACCAACTTCAGACAAGCCTCTGTGGCCTTGGATGCTTGAAAGGCCGTTGGTGCTTTTATTAACCAGTTGTCAGAGTAGAGCAATACCTTATGATCTTCTTTCCTGAAAAAAGCTGATTTGAAACCAAACGGGAGAACGTTGATGCGTGGGTGGGAATGCAGAAATATGAATCCTGTAAATTCAGAGCTGTCATGCGGTATCGGAAAGGGTGACCACGTGAAAGGATTGTTTCCAGAAATACTTGTTTAATTTCCATAGGTCTGTGATGGATCGGCACGCCTCTGTTATCGTGTCTGAGGAAAAACCGAGAATAGTAGCCTGTTCCTTGCTAAGAATGTGGGCCTTTCTCTCTGGAACCTTTGGTTAGCGTAGCTAGCACTTCCTTCTGAAGCAGAGGGAGATGAGTTGGGCGTCCTCCTTTTGGTGGAGTAGTGGGCAGAATGTGAGTGAACTCTAATGTCTGACTATGTGATGAGATCCAAGATTTATTTGTCCAATGTTATTTACCGCCATAGATGACAATAGTTTTGAATTGTTTCTCCCACAGGATGACATACACAGCACCAGAATGTTGTCGCTGTAGGTAAGCTAGCCTAAGGGCTACTGAGAGGTTTGATAAGTCTGATACTTCTGGTTTCCTCCTTGATACGGAGAAGTGTCTCTTTCGCGGTTCAGGGTATTCCTTTCAAAATTGTAATGTGCTAAAAGATCTTGCAGTGTCAAAGTCAGCCTTGACTGATTGCAAGGTTTCAACGTGCTTGCCAAACAGAGCATCGGCATGGTAAGGTAAAAATATTAGATACATTTGCACCTCAGATTCTAAGGCCCACATTATGAGTTTGTCAGGCGGCGGAGGCGGCCCGCCAAACTCATCCTGTGTGGCCTGAAGCCTGCCAGCCCTAATTTGAGCTCCTCGCTGGGCCGACGTGCGGAAACAGTGTTTCTGCCTGCCGGCCCAGTGGAGAACAGGACCTTAATGTTGCAGCCGGCGCCTGATGAAGCCGGCGGCAATGTGGCGGTGCAGCGGGAGCAGTGGGCGTCACGCATTCCACTGCCCGTAATGCGGGCTGTGCATGGGGGCCCCTGCACTGCCCATGCTAAGTGCATGGGCAGTGCAGCCCCCCCCAAGAGCCCCCTATTCTGCACCAACATGGACAGGCTGGAGGATGGTGACTCGTAATTACAACTACCGGGACTGCCAGGCTGCAGGGGCAGCCTGGTGGTGTCAGCGGTGGGACCATAGCAGCTCTACCACGGTCACAATATGGCGGTCGGACCGCCATGACCACAGCAGTCCAACTGCCACCATGACCTTGGCAGCCTGGTGACCGCCAGGGTCATAATCAGGCCCTAAATGTTGTGGCCTTGAACCAACCTTGGCGTCTAAGGACCAGTGACCCTGCCAGTTGTGGGATCCTATTGAAGTTATATCTAAAACGCAATCTATGCTGTCTTATGAGGGCATTTCGCCCCCCTGCAGAATCTGTTTTTTTGGGGGGGGGTGGGGGGTTTGTCCTTTATGTATTCCACCAGAAATGTTATATATGTGCCAATGTTTGACCACATCTGGTGGCTATACCTGCCCCGTATTGCCAGTGAATTGGCAGCCTGTACAGTATCCCCAGACATAACTGAGACTTCCTTGCTGGTTAGGTGGGGTTATGAGTGACAGGGTTTTCCATAACTGCAATTCCTCCTGGATATATCAACAATTGGAATAGGTCTCACAGCTTTTTTATTTAAAATCATAAACAAAAAAATAGACTGATTGCTTGTTTGCTATTGGAAGTTGGTAGCGTTTGGCCGCTCGTCCCCAAATGATATGGAAACCACCAAAACTCATCTGGGTGGGGATCCACTAGTTGTGGGGGCCACATTAGTCAAGTCAGTGATTGTCACACATGAAAGAACCACACCAGGTGTTGCAAAAGTAAAGTATTTTTTATTACAGCACTACTACTATACTAACATGGGTATATCTCCACTTGGAGATATCTACACACAAAAACAAGCAGGAAAAGCATAGAAATGCATGGGACCCTATGGGAGGGCCAAACCACATGCTAAGAAAGTAGTAAAAGAATGGAATCTAACACACTTACCTTGGTTGGGCACATCCAAAGGGCTGGGGGAGTAAGTAATTACCAGAGGTAAGTATCAGAAATCCAAAGGCGCCTGAGTGCACAGTTATTGAGCTGGGCGACCCATAGGCGAACACAGGACCGTTGCAGTTAGAATGTTCCGGATTCAGGACCCTTCCCAGAGAAATTTGAGGAAATTAGTTGGCACAAAGAAGGTTGGATAGTACCCCCACCCGTGGATACCAAGAAGATTGGAGTACCTACACCAGGGAGCCCAGATGCAAAGGTGTGAAATGACGTTGGACACCATCATTGGAGTCAATGGGAGCCTTGGTTGTCCAGCTGCTGTCACGACCCGTGGACCAGGTCGGTGGAACCCAGAGGTGGATTCCAGACATGAAGAACCTGAAGAAGAAGAGGACGGTGTCCAGACCACTCAGAGATGTTCATTTGGTGCAGGTAGGACATGCCCACCCTCTTGGAGGTGAAGTTCCTGCATGACAGTGAAGGAAGAAGTCCACTTGCAGAGTCCAGGGGATGCAGGAGAGATCCTTGGAGCCACCCACAAGCTGTCCCACGTCTGTCACCAGATTGCAGTAGGGTTAGTGGCCTGCAGAACCACCAACAAGCCTTGGCAAATGCAATTAGTTGATGCAAGGAAGATTTTAGGTTTTTGAGGACCAGCAAGGTCCTAGTGACTTGACTCTTGGATGGGAATCAGGGCAGGCCTTCAGCAGGAAGGAAAGCCAGCCAGAGGAGCCCCCGTGAGTGACCCACTGGCAGCAGGCACAGGGAGTCGCAGGGAAGCCTCTGCAGCACAACAAAACAAACAGGAGTCCCACATTGCAGGAGCTGCAGAGTGGAAGCTGAACTTAGAGGTGCAGAGTGCTGGAGACTAGGGTTTCTTGGAGCCTGAAGATCTCCGAGAGGAAGAGTCAACAAGCCTTGGCAAAAGCAACCAACGTGGTGCACAGGGGTTCCGATCCAGTGACTGCAGCTAGGACCCACTGCCTCCCAAGTTGGTCAGAAGACAAGTTGGACCTGGAGAGGACCACAGAACCACCACCTGTGTTGCAGAGCCTTTGAGGTCTGTGGGACAGCAGAATCCACCAGCCAGTCTTTGTTGTCTTGAGGTGCCGGTGGATGCAGGGGAGTGACTCCTTTACTCCAAGGGATTTCTTCTTGCTTCTTGGATGAAGGTAGAGTCCTTGTGACCCTGGAGGATCCACCGCCACGGATGTTACAGAAATCTTGCAGGAACTGGTGAAACAATGTTGCAGTGGGAGCCCTCCCAAATGCATACAGACTTGTTTCAGTTTGAAAAGCAGACCAGCAGCTGTTCCAGAGGCCATTAGCAGAGGTTGTCTTGCAGAGAGTTCCTTGTAGAGTCTTGCTTGACAGTTGTGAGGACCCACTCTTGGGGGAGCCCTTAAGTAACCCAGAAAGGGAGTACAGTGACCCACCTATCACAGGGGGTCAGGAACATCATCTATCTGTCCTAACCAGTCAGATGCTCCCAGGGGCCTCTGCCTATTTCCAAGATGGCAGAATCAACTAGCCACCTGGCAGAGCTCTGTGCACCTACCTAGGAAAGGAACTGGACATCGGGTGGTCACTCCCGTCCTTTGTGTGTTTTCGCGCCAGAGCAGGAACCGGAGGTTCCTGCACTGGTGCAGACCGGATTATGCAAAGAGGGCACCAAATGTACTCTTCAAAGCAGTGTGTTGGTGCCCAGACGCTACCCCACTCCGGAGACACCCATTTGAAAGGGAGAGGTGGTCACACTTCGCTCTTACAGGAAATCCTTTGTTTTGCCTTCCCCTGCTCGAGTTAAGCTCACCAGCAGGAGGACAGCACAGTGTCTACGGTTGGCAGCAGCGCGGGATGGCATGCAGACCCTGCAAGCTGTACATGCAGAATGGGGGGGCTCTTAGGAACCCCCAGAGTACATGCTATCATGCAACTAACACTGGAATGTGTGTAGTTGCATGAGTCCAACATGGTTGATACCAAACACGCCTAGGTTTGGAGAAGCCATTATGTAGTTGGACCACTCGTGTTTACCAGTGTCCACTACATACCTTAAGATGGATCTCCCGCACTTATAAAACCCAGGGAATGGAGTCTGGAGTTGGTAGGGGTAACTGCTCATGCAGGGGCACCCTCACACTCAGGAACATCCACCCTGCCCTTGGGCTGAAGGGCGTACCAGAGGGGTGACCTACAGTGTCCAAGTGCAAGGACCCCAATATAAGGCAAGCCTTATATCTAAATTGAAAGGTGTATGCACTGTTTCACGCAGACTGCAATGGAGACAGTTTGCAGGAGCTCCCATGGGTGGCATGATACATGCTGCAACCTATGAGAGACCCCTGGTGTACCAGTGCCCTGGGTACCTCAGTACCACATACTATGGGTGCAGCAGTATCCCAAGTGTGGGGTGTAAAGGTTTGCCAGCAACCAAATATGTAGGAGAGAACACAGACACTGGGGTCCTCATTATCAGGATCCCAGTGTACTACAGTCTAAATACACTGACACCAGGCAATAAGTGGGGGTAACTGTCAGAAAGATGTTACTTTCCTACATAACCCGCTCCCAAACAAAAGAGAATAAGACTAGCCTTACTCTTATGAGTCTTCATTTTATAAGTGGAAATATCTGAAAAGTCAATCTGCGTTGGCATGGTTACTCCCAGGTCTGTGTTCCACTGAAAAGTCCATCCCCTGTAGGGAAAGTGACCACCTCAAAAGTTTGGGATTTTCACCCATAATCAGTTTAAGCCAAAAAAGGGGGTTGTGATCTGTTTGATCAATTAAGTGAATGCCACACAGGTATGGCCTCAGCTTCTTCAAGGCCCAGACAACAGCAAAGGTCTCCCTCTCAAAACCTGACCAACACTTCTCTCTGGGGTCAACCTTCTGCTGATAAAAGCTACAGATTGATCCTAGCCCTCTGTCATTAAGTCCTATTTTTGAAGCATCTGCCTGGACAATGAATTATTTTGAATAGTCAGGACTTTTAAAAATTAGAGCTGAGCACATGGCCTTTTTCAGGACACCAAAGGCCTCTTGACAGATAACTGTCCATTGTACCTTTTTAGGCATCTTTTTAGAGGCGAGATCATTCAAAGGGGTCACAATGGAGCCATACCCTTTTACAAATCTCCTGTAATACCCAGTCAGGCCTAGAAAAGCTCTGACCTGAGTCTGGGTAGTTGAAGCAACCCAATCCATAATGGTTTGGATTTTGCTCTGTAGGGGTTGAACTTGATCTCCACCTACCAGGTGGTCCAATTAACCCACTTTTGCTCTGCCCTATCTTGCATTTGGTAGCCTTGATAGTGAGGCCTGCCTCTTTCAAGGCCTCAAGTACACTCCTTAGGTGGACCAGGTGATCCTGCCAGGTGGAGCTAAAGACCACAATATCATCTGGATATGCTGCACTGAAGTATTTCAGGCCTTGCAGAACTAGATTCAGCAACCTTTGGAATGTGGCAGGTTTTATTTTTCTGACCAAAGGGCATCACTGTGAAGTGAAAGTGCCCACCGGGAGTGGAAAATGCTCTTTTAGGCTTAGCAGCATCCGTGAACTTGATCTGCCAATAGCCTACTGTTAAATCAAAAGTGCTGAGATACTTGGCTAAAACCAAAGTATCAATCAGCTCATCGGCTCTGGGGATAGGATGGCATCAGTTTTAGTGACTGCATTGAGGCCTCTGTAGTCTACACAAAACGTCAACCCTCTCTTTCCGCCCTGGAAATGAGGTTTTGGCACAAGTATTATTGGACTAGCCCAAGGGCTGTGTGGAGGCTCAATAACCCCCAACTCCAGCATCTTTTGAACCTCTGCCTTCATGCAATCTGTCAGATTTTACTCTAAACAGGCAAACTATCACCTATGTCCACATCATGTGCACACCAGGTTGTCCGACTGGTTGTCAAGGAAAAGAGTTTAGAAAACTGACTGAGAACTTGTCTGCAGTCAGCTTGTTGCTGTTCAGAGAGGCAATCAATAAAGACTACCCCATCCACTGAAGCATCAACAGGGTTGTGAGAGAGAAGGTCAGGGAGAAGGTCACTCTCTGCTTTCTGCGTTCATTAGTGGACATGAGTAAGCTCATGTCAGCCCTGGTTCACATGAAGCACTCTGTGGGGGCTTCTTTGAGTTCCCAGGGCAACCAAATAGGTGACCTCACATTTTTTCTCCACAGTTGTGGTGCTCTTGGGGCCACAGGCTCCAAGACCCACACTTTCTGTCCTGGCTGGTAAACAGTCAGCACAGCCTTTTGGACATGCCATTGCTCCTGCAGCTCCTGGCTGGCCTCAAGGTCTTTGGAAGCCTTCTTTATGTACTCTGCCATGCAAGTACGCAGGTCTAGCACATTGTCAACTAAGTCCCGTTTGGGAAGTTGTTCCCGTCCCTCCTTCACAAGACTAAGAGGACCCTCTTACTGGATGTCCAAACAAAAGTTCTAATGGGCTGTAACCCACCCCTTCTGTGGAACCTGTTTGTAGGCAAAAAGAAGACAAGGTAATGTGACATCCCATTTTCTCCTTAGTTTGCTTTAGTCCCATGATCATACCTTTTAGGGTTTTATCTAATCTTTCAACCAACCAATTTCTTTGTAGGTGAAAAGGAATGGTGATTTTGTAGGATACACCACATTCCTTCCACATTGCTTTGAGGTATTCAGACATGAAGTTTGCACCTCTGTTGGATGCAACCTCCTTAGGGAAACCCACCCTGGCAAATATTCCCTGGAGGGCCTTGGCCACTGCAGGAGCTGTAGTGGGCCTATGTGATGCTATTAATTGTGTTTGACCAATGACTTTGTGTTTCACCACTGCGCATATTAGTTGTTTAATGTTCACCAGTAGCACATTATATGGCACATTATATGTTTTGTTCAGTTTAGCTGCCTATTGGCTTTGACATGATATTATACATTACATTCTGTATTCAGCTTAGCTGCCTATTGGCTTTGACATGATATTAGACATTACATTTGATATTTAGGTTAGCTGCCTATTGGCTTTGACATGACATTAGACATTACATTTGATATTTAGGTTAGCTCCCTATTGGCTTTAACGTGGAGTTAGACATTGCAGTTGAAACATCGCAGATGTCTGTATTCTTCCAAGCTGTGTTTTTCCACAAGATGAACCAAGCTGTTTTCTTCACACCAGACTAGACCTGATAAGAGAGAGTACATTTGGTGTTTTCCTTTCTGCTCAGGCTTGGGAAGAGGAGACGTCTGGGAGATCTGACCAGTTTCCAAAGGCTTGTGTAGTTTTCCCGAGTCTGAGAGGAGGGGGCACGCTTTTGTAAGGATGACTCTGGGCTACAGTGAGTTGGATTCGAATCTGCTTGACTTCAGGCTGGAACTAGGCGCCAGTTGCCAGTCTCCCGTGTGGGTAGATAATCTCTTTCTCGCAGTTGACCGGAGTCATCAACTTGCAGACCCCAGAAAGATGAAGCTGAAGATAGGTCCTACTTGCTCATACGGTGATGAATTTGAACTTTTATGCTTTGCTAATATAATCTGCTGTGTACATTGCAACTGAGAAGTACTGTGATATATTTTGTTTTCATTGCTGCAACTACTTTTACTCTTTTGAACGTGTGCTTGAAGTCTATTAATTCGTCTCTCAAGAACTTGTGGGTGGGGAAGAATGAACAACAATAAAGGTCTTCTTTGAACTCAGAAGTGCATTCCAGAGAGGTTCTGTAAGCTCTGATATGAGATAAGTAGGAAAGCAGAACAGCCTAAGAATAATGGCTTCTAGTTATCTGGTAGCATGGTCCACCACCACCAGAATAAATATGTTCCCAGAGGCTGTGGGAGGGCTAAGGGGACAAACAGTGTGAATCCCTACAATCTCAAAGGGAACCCCAGTCACAGGTAGTGGGATTAAGGGGGGCTTTGTAGTGTCACCTGAACTTGCCACTGGCTTGGCAGGTGACACAGGAGGTATAAAACTCCTGAGTCTTAAGACGTGGGGCCAATGAAAGTGTGGAACAAGTCTGTCCCACGTCTTAATTGACCAAAGATGTCCTGCGAGGGGAATGTCATGAGCTAAGGTCAATAGGAACTCCCTAAACCTCTGAGGTATGACCAACCTCCTGGTAGCACCAGGCTTGGGGTCCCTAGCCTCACAGTATAGGATCCCATTTCACCAATAGAACCTGTGGGGTCTACTGTCATTCCCTGCCTATTCTGCAGCAGCTTGCTATCTGGAACCTTCGAGAGAGGGAAATTATTTCTACTCCAGTCCCAATTCTTCCCCCAGAGGGTCCCCCTGAAACCAAGGGCTCTGCAGTGTCCGGCCCAAGCTCCTCTGGTGTAGGTTCCTCACAAGGGGCAAGATCATCTCTCTGAGGAGATTGATCCTCACATGAACTCTGGGCAGAGGGTAATTTCTTACCCTTCCTTCCTCTCTTCTAGGGAGCTGGCTGGGCCATAGTTTCATGCCCCAGGGCTCCTTGTTCTCCCTGTTTCTTGGCCAGTGCTCCTATAGTCACAAAGACACTTGCAGGTGTAGTGTGGTTAGTTTTACGTATCCTTTGCGCATTAGCTTCAGGCTTTAGGCCTTTGTGCACTTTGCCCTGGATGTATTTTATTCATTTGCTTGCAGGTTAGAGCCTCTGTGCACTTTGCTCTAAATGCTTTTTATTAGGCTTCGTACTGTTATTTTTCAAATAGCCAGTTCTACGATCTTGTTTTATATTCATATCACACTGTTTAGCCTACTTCAGCACTGGAGTTCTCCATAACACATTCTTGTTCACTCTGTGCTTCAGTCAAGGATACAGTCTGGTACATTGCCGATAGACGTGGTAGGAGTTTAGTCTTTGGCATTCCTGCGTAGGGACATTTTGTGATCACGCTGACATGTTAGTTATAAAGACACTTCCTTGTCCCGATACACGCAAGAGGGAGATTCCGACCAGGGAACCACAACTAGACGCTGACTGCCTCGTTGCAGATGCTGAACCAAGATCACAGGCCTTTGCTCAGGTATGAGGGCTGATGTCTCCCCAGTGATTCAGAAAGGCAAGTTAGGAGCTTAACATGCTGTGCTCGAAATAGAACAAGCAGAGGGAGAGTAGAAACTATTAGACACCATGATAGCTTTGTTCTTATGTTTTACTCTCCTGGTGACTATTTCAATCCTACTGTGTTGTATGGTTCTGGTTATTGCGGCTCACGCCTTATCTAAAATGCAGTCGTTTTATTAAAACATTATCTAAAACTTATACTGCCTTTGTCATTTGTATATGAGATCATACTGTAAATGAGAGAGTTGGTTTGGATCTGAGTGACCACGACTTCCCTGAGAAGTTCTAAAGATGTCATGCGCTCGGCTGCCCAATCATTTCTTCCCCGTGGGAGAAATGAGGCACTGCTAGTTAGCCGGAGCAAAAACCGGATTTAGGGTGACAGAGTTCCTTACACGTGGGTCAGACTCAGTCCCCCACACCGTTATCGATCCTGCTGCCTAGAAATCCAGTAGTCTCATTTAGGATAATGAGAGCCCACGCGACATGGCGCCGCCAACGATTGGTCTGGCTCGAATTTTTAGGTCCGGCTGACTCTCTCGGTCTCATATATATATTGACTCCTCGGTTCCGTAAGCGGAGACGTCCGTGGGGCTGAGGATTTCCGCCACCACGGGATAGGCATCCTATTACTTAGTGGTTGGTTGTTCAAGCTTGAACTTTGAAAGGAAAACCCCGATATTGGTGTGCCTTCTCTGACCTGGTGCTGTTTTTACAAATGGCGAATCCTAATGTAGTGAATATAGCGCCTAATATGCGACACCCGCTCACAGGACATCTGATAGCACATGGACTGACGGTCCAGGGGGGTCCGGTCACTTTTGTGGTGGACGCCCATGCAGCCTATAGAACAGAACTTTTTTATTCTTGGGTCTTTTTCCAGCTGTTGATGGGGGTACAAACACTTTTCACGAATACACTGTTGCGAATGTCCCTGGACAATACAGGGCTTATGCATACTTAGAGATACCTTTATCTTATCAAGAACACCATAATTGGCTTGATGGCGCCCTCCCACACACAGTAGCGCAAGTAAGGTTAGGTCCACTGAGTAATGATGCTTCGACCTGGCCTTTATTGGCTACTTACACACCATATCCTGCGGTTGCTAATTTGGCAGTGGCTGACGTGCGTCGTTTATATATAGACTTAGCAACTACATACAGAAGACTGGTTCAGTTTGTAATGCAGGCATTAAATACTAATGCAGCGCGTGCTGCTCCGGCGCACCCACAAGCAGTGGTTCCGGGTATTAATCCAGCCACTATACACTCAGTTATGGGTAAAGTACCGGCTAAACGTGGGGAAACTCCATTTTGGCTGGTGCAAAAAATTAATACGCTGGAAGCAGTATTTCCCCGTACGGGACCTCAGGATAAACATAGAATTTTGACGATGTGTTTGCCGTATGGGATGGTTCCTACTGTGGATCATTGTAATACCTGGGGTACGGTGTTTGCCTCGCTCTACACTACGGCACATGGTACACCGACATTAGCTAATTTACCGGAGGTACTTAAACAAATTCAAGATGAATATGGGGCTGCCCCTCCCTTAGATTTGGGCATGCAGTTGATGGGTAATTTTGCCACAGTTAATTCTATTATTTTGAGTAATCTCAAGGGAGAGGCAGTAGCACTAGCAGTGCGAATGCGTCTTCGGAACGTTCCGCAGAGGGTAAAAATAATAAAGATAATGCTAAAAAACAGCAACCTGAGGGTACTAAAAAGCGCTGGGAAAAGAAACAGCAAACACCTAAGAAAGATGGGGGACAGTCTCCCCAACCGGAGACCCCGCAGAATAGGTATAATCTCAGGAATAGGGATAATTTGAAGACGCCTGATAGATAGCAATATACTGATACACGCCAATCTCGTTCCTTTCAGGACTCCTCGGACAAGAGAAGTGAGAGAGGTGGGCGGTCTGAGCGCAGAACTGAGTACGTGAAACCGAGACAGGACTCACAACGCTCAACAGAGGTTTCTATTAAACAAGAAGAGAAACCACTGCAACAAAAACAACAATTTAAAAAGAAGAAAGTGGCAGCAGTCTCAGTTAGACATGCCGCTCAAGAAGAGAGTTCTCTTGACGAGCAAGACATGGGCGTTAGCACTGTTAGACAGCGCGGCAGAGGTCACAATAGTTCGCCGGAGTCTTCCAGAGCATCTGGAGGTGAAAGCAACTGATGACTTCATACAAGTCGAAACAGCGGATATGCGAGTTTCTGATCCTGATAGAGTATATAAAGTAACTCTGCGATTAGAAGGGGACATTGACCGCATTGTACACGCCATCTTTTGGGACCATGTGGTAAAATCATATGACGTTCTGCTGGCCGAACAAGATTGGCCACCTGACTTTGTTCGCGACTGTCCGGTTGGGGAGGAGGTTATTACACCTTCCTTCTCACCACTTGTTCCGAGAGAACTAGTGGAGTCCTATAGTAAAACATGGCTCTAGCACAGGCCCCCGCCCTATATAGAAATAACGTGGGGTGGGATAGACAATCACCTTATCATGTAATTCCAATAAGGGGCGAACCTCAGCCACAGCTGCAGTATCCTATCAAATTTGAGGCAAGGGCATCGGTTAGGAAAATTCTTACACAATTGGAGTACCAGGGTGTAATTGAACCCTGTGTCTCACCGATGAATAATCCCTTATTTCCAGTTGCTAAACCGGACCATTCATATAGGATTGTGGTGGATTACAGACATTTAAATGGACATACACGCACATATGCAATACAGAATTCACATAGCGCAGCGCAGTGCGTAAAAAATACAAAACAACGTCAGATATCTCGAATGGGTTTTTCTGCCAAAATATAGCGCCCGAAAGTCGGGACTATACCAGTTTCAGTGCGTTTGGCTCTCAGAAAAAGTTTTGTCGTTTGCCTCAGGGGTATAAGAATAGCCCAGGACTATTTTCGGCTCTTGTTACTGAAATTCTGCACGAGTTGGACCCTGAAGCATTATCATATGTTGATGATATATATTTGACAGACAATGAGATTCTGCAGCATCTCAGGCGTGTAGCACGCATTGCTGTGGGGTTTGCTGACATTGGCTATAAGTTTAATTTTAAGAAATCGAAGATTGCCTTCCTCAGTGTCATTTTCCTGGGATATGAGTTGTCGAGTGAGGGCAAGAGCTTAGCGCCACATTTTTTGGAGAAATGTGCTTTATTGCAGCCTCCTAATACGGTTCGGAAGCTCCAATCATTGTTGGGGTTTCTGAATTTTGGCAGAACTTACATTCCTGATTATGCTACGCGTATAAAACCTTTATACGAGTTGATTCGACCGAATTTTTCGAATAGATTTTGGACGATTGAGCATACACATATACTACGAGATTTGCAAACTGATCTCTTAGCAGTTCAACATTTACACACACAGGACAATAAAACGCATTTAGTCATCAGGGTGATACCTGGGGCTGTTGGGTTTACATATGTCACCTTTAATGAGGGTGAGACAGTCCTGATTGCATACAAGTCCCACTTGTATTCTGCTGCAGAACAACGATTTGCACAGATTGAGAAAATACTCACTGCAGTACAGATGGCTGTGATTAAAGAAAGACCTCTTGCCCAGGGCCAACGCATTATTGTCGTTTCCCCAATTCCAGCCTTAGAGGCTGTTACAAAAGCGAGTGTTCCTAATTCGAAAGCTTTACACCTGCGATGGATACAATGGGCTACGTCTTTGACAGCCACTGATGTAAATTACATATTTGACCCTAAATTCCGGACTCAAGAATTTCTTCAATATGAAATGGAATACCCAGTTCCTGCTGGCACGTTGCCAATTGACCAATATCAGGTGGTCATGTATACCGATGGCTCTGCGCAACCAGCGGTTGGGACTAAACAACAATATTCTGCTGCATGTGAGGTGGTGAGCGGCACTATGGAGGGTGAAGTGTTCTGCCCCCGACATACCTATACTCAAACTTTGGGAGATTGTACGGCACAGCTGGCTGAGCTCAAAGCTTTATTGTTAGCATTGGAACACGCGGATCCGGCGACTTTGACCTTGCTAGTCTGTGACTCCTACTACTGTGTTCAGTCTTTCAATGAATATTTACACTATTGGAAGTTAAATGGGTTCAGAGACACTAAAGGCAACACCATTAAACACAAATTGCTGTGGGGTAAAGTTGCGGATTTGAAAGAAACGCTTCCTAAGGTCCATATTGTACATACACTTGGACACCAGCGCGTTGGAATACACGTTGCTGGGAATACTTTGGCTGATGAAGCCGCGAAGTCGGCAGTGGCTGTCGCCACTGTGGCCGCAGTAACTCGTTCGAGTTCCAAACCAGACACGGAGATTTCAGCTGCCATAAAGGCTACGGCTGATGGCACGCCCTTTCCTAAAGGATTTCCTTCTAAATATAGTTACTGCTTGAATAGTGTGCTAAATGCTGTTGTTAACATTCCAGGCATTGGTGTACGTGAAATGCCCAATAAAATTGAGAGACCTCGCTTAATTTCTGCAGCACATGAGGGGGCGGCATCTGCACATGCTGGTGTGGCTGCCACGATTTCACTTTTACAGGCTCGTTACTGGTGGCCTGGTCTCTATAAAGAGACAAAGCAGTATGTCCTTTGTTGTGACGTTTGTCAACAAATTAAAGCTTCGTCGGCTAGACGCCCGCAGCAGACGCCCCTTCTGATTTCAAATAAACCTTTACAGTGTGTGTACTTGGATCATTGTGGTCCGCTGACACCAGATAGTGCATATAAATATATTTTGGTTGCTGTAGATTCGTGCTCCAGATTTGTGTGGGTCTGGCCACAACGCTCGGCTGACGCTCGAACTGTTATTAAAGATTTGCGCATCTTTGTCGATACATTTGCAGTTGCGTATCTTTGTCGATACATTTGCAGTTGCGGCTTTTCATTCGGACCAGGGCCCTGCTTTTTCCTCTAAGGCATTCAGGGACACCATGGCTTCGTTGGGGGTCCAGCTCCAGTTCTCGTCTCCATTTCATCCCGAGGGAAATTCTGTTGTGGAGCGTTTAAATCGTGATTTAAAGCAATCCTTAACGGCCAGAGTTATAGGTACGGGTCGTAGTTGGCTAGCCCACCTGTATGGAGTACAGAGAGCACTGCGGGGCATATTTATACTCCGTTTGCGCCGAATTTGCGTTGTTTTTTTCGACGCAAATTCGACGCAAAACTAACTCCATATTTATACTTTGGCGTTAGACGCGTCTAGCGCCAAAGTTCATGGAGTTAGCGTCATTTTTTTGCGTGAACACCTTCCTTGCGTTAATGATATGCAAGGTAGGCGTTCCCGTCTAAAAAAATGACTGCGATGCTATTGCGTCGGATTTATACTCCCGGGCAAAAATGACGCCCGGGAGTGGGCGGGACTAAAAAACCCGCATTTGCGCCGGATTTTAGCACCTGGGTCAGGGCAGGCGTTAAGGGACCTGTGGGCTCAGAATGAGCCCAGAGGTGCCCTCCCAAGCCCCCAGGGACACCCCCTGCCACCCTTGCCCACCCCAAGAGGACACCCAAGGATGGAGGGACCCACCCCAGGGAAGAGAAGGTAAGTTGTGGTAAGTATTTAAAAAAAAAAAAGATTTTGGCATAGGGGGGCCTGATTTGTGCCCCCCTACATGCCACTATGCCCAATGACCATGCCGAGGGGACAGAAGTCCCCTGGGCATGGCCATTGGGCAAGGGGGCATGACTCCTGTCTTTGCTAAGACAGGAGTCATGTTAATGGCGTCTGGGCGCCCAAAAAAAATGGCGCAAATCGGGTTAAGACATTTTTTTTGCCTCAGCCTGACTTGCCCCATTTTTGGATGCCCAAACGCCATTTTTCCCTATGCCGGCGCTGCCTGGTGTACGTGTTTTTTTTTCACGCACACCAGGCAGCGCCGGTCGGCTAACGCCGGCTAACGCCATTCAATAAATACGGCGCCCGCATGGTGCTTCAGAATGGCGTTAGCCGGCGCTAATTTTTTTGGCGCTAAACTGCGTTAGCGCAGTTTTGCGTCAAAAAGTATAAATATGGGCCTTAATAACTTGCCTAGAAGGTCACTGGGGGGTCGTACTTCATATGAGTGCTTGTTCGGAACACAAATGTATGTTCCTGATCTAGATGGTCCTGGTGTGGAGGCGGCAGATACGCCTTTTGACATAAATGATCGTGTCACTGTTTTGCAGGATTTACAACAATTCCGTGACGATAACTCTTCTCCAAGTACTGCCTCCTCAGGAATTAAGGATGCGCCAGTAACACCTACTGGTTGGATACCCAGGATTGGGGATCTAGTGCGTGAAAAGGTCGCAGTAAAGAAAGAATTTGGTCCTTCTTATCGAGCAAAAGTCCCTGTATTAGGGGTTAGCGGCACAAGAACTGTAATTTTACCGCCGCTGCACGGGGCCAAAGGAAATTGCTTTGTTTCCATTGATAATGTCAAGTTACAACATGTGGCCGATTCTGCACAGCAGACCAAGAGGGACACCCAGTAGTTCCGGAATCCCTCTCACTACTGGGGAAGAAGTCCCGCTGCAGGTGATTTGCACCGATGCTGTTTCCTCTCCGAGCTTGGGGAGGGTGGAAGATGATCTTGCGATTGTTCCACAGACGACGATTAATTTGGAATCTTTTGATCAAGTTGCTGTACGTTCTACTGATGTTTCTGAACATGTGGTTTACAGTGTGCCAAGGCGAGAGCCTCCATCTGCTTCTTTGTTCACAGTTGCACCTTTTGCAAGAACTGCCTCTGGCTGCTTCAACGACACTGATGGTGCCCTGTCCGACTCCTTGTCATCACTATCTTCAATCCGAGGTCCACGTAAGCTGCTGTGTTGGCTTAAACGCACATACTTTGTTTTTCCCTGGAACTATTTGTGGCTTTTTATGGCTGTAATGACTCTTTTTTTTTTTTTGTGGTGACTTTTTTTCTAGTAATACATGGTCATTTTCTTCCTGAACGATCTGACATTGAGCACGTGGAGACAGTGTTAAAACCACATTTTTCGTCCCATATGGTTCGAAGAGACTTGTCCAATGTAAACATTTCTGTGATACCGATTCCGGATGGGATTGTGTGGGATAAAGTAATGTTTGATATATATGGTCCCACTGAATTGATTCAAATATCGTATGTTCTCAAGTTATCAATGAATGCTATTGTTATACCAGGCATTGTTTCTGATGATTGGGATGTGAAGACAGTAGATTCTATGATGACAGAATTGCAATATTATACTGTTTATGACGATGAAGATGCTTACCTATTTAGAGATAATCATGGTGACATGTTTTGCTACAACTATTATGGACACCACTTTATTCATAAAGCAAGTAGCCCTAAGTCCATATTTGATTATGTGCAATGGGAACATTGCCCGACTCCTCCACAGGGGAGTTCAAAAACATATTATGATAAATTTGCATATTTTTCTGGGCATAATCAACAAAATGCTAGGTCTTACTATTTTAAAGTTACTCCGTATGCTAATAAGCAAATGTTATTAACCGATACTAAATTGCTGTATTCGAATTTATTTGTGTCTAAACTTTCGGTTGAAGGGTATGAATATTGGTTTAAGACTGTTGACTTGAAAAGTGTCTGGGGAACGAAAAATTGGCAGATGCAAGGCAAGGACACATTATTTAGAGCATGTATTATCCCTGGCAGATGATTTTCCTCAATGACACAGTGCAACAGACTAGCTGTTTGGGCTTGGCAACGATTACAGAGTTAAATTTGCCTAGTATACCTGTCCCTTCCAAATTGAACAATTGGCAGCGATATGTTAATGCTACGTTTAATGAGTTTACACACTGGGTCCAGAATGGTACGCTTAACACTTCATTGGTACATCCGGGCAGGTGGTTATTATGGCCTGTAGATACTAATAAGTGTCATCAACGTTTTGTCACCTCTTCAGGGGGGTTCAGGACTAGTAGGGCAGACCCTCGCTACATTTCACCAGAACATGCTGATATCATAACTACATACAGCGTGGGAAAGCTTTGTCAGCAATGGTTGAAATCATCCACGCTGGATGCAGTTAAATCACATCTCACGTTACTGTCTAATGATACTGACTTACAAGATTTTTTGTCAGGACCTAAGGTACCTCGGAAGAAAAGATTTTTATACGAAGTATATAATGAGATTTGGAAGCTTTCACAACAGGAGGCAGCGGCCCGGCTGAGGCAAATTGATCAGGAAAACCTGATACAGGCTTTGTCTGTTGTGGATAATGGCATGCATACCCTTTCTGACCGTGTTTACACAATTGACAGCATTGTTTCCTCTGCTATAGACATTATTAAATCGGATATGTCTTCTTTATATCATGGGCAGAGTCAGACGCGGTCCATCATGCAGCTGGGTTGGACTCTACAGACCTTGAAGGCAGGTCGCGTTCCGTGGCAGCACATTCGTGCCAGAGAGATCTTTGTCTCCTTTAATTTAACTCATCAACAACAGCTGATGGCAAAAAAGGAAGCGACGTATGTCATGTTAAATATTGAAAAATTGGACAAACTGCCTTTCACGGTTGCTGAGATTCCATCAGCTGAGTGGTTGATTCATGGGGTTATTAATTTGCCTATCTCCACTCTGCAATTTACTTCTTGTTTGAAGCACATTCCGGTGGGTAGATACGAAGGGTTGGGAGACAGTTACATACACGAGGGGGCATATTTATACTCCGTTTGCGCCGAATTAGCGTCGTTTTTTTCGACGCAAATTCGGCGCAAAACTAACGCCATATTTATACTTTGGCGTTAGACGCGTCTAGCGCCAAAGTATGGGCAAATAGCGTCATTTTTTTGCGTGAACGCCTTCTTTGCGTTAATGAGATGCAAGGAAGGTGTTCCCGTCTAAAAAAAAAATGACGGCGACGCAAATGCGTCGTATTTATACTCCCGGGCAAAAATCACGCCCGGGAGTGGTCGGGTCAAAAAACCCCGCATTTGCGCCACTTTTTAACGCCTGGGTCAGGGTAGGCGTTAAGGGGCCTGTGGGCTCAAAATGAGCCCACAGGTGCCCTCCCCTGCCCCCAGGGACCCCCCCTGCCACCCTTGCCCACCCCAGGAGGACACCCAAGGATGGAGGGACCCACCCCAGGGACATTCAGGTAAGTATAATTTTTTATAATTTTTTTTTGGCATGGGGGGCCTGATTTGTGCCCACCTACATGCCACAATGCCCAATGACCATGCCCAGGGGACAGAAGTCCCCTGGGCATGGCCATTGGGCAAGGGGGCATGACTCCTGTCTTTACTAAGACAGGAGTCATGTAAATGGCGTCTGGGCGTCGTGTAAAATGGCGCAAATCGGGTTAAGACGATTTTTTAGCGTCAACCTGACTTGCGCCATTTTTAAGACGCCCTAACGCCATTTTTCCCTATGCCGGCGCTGCCTGGTGTACGTGGTTTTTTTCCACGCACACCAGGCAGCGCCGGTCTGCTTGCGGCGGCTAACGCCATTCAATAAATACGGCGCCCGCATGGCGCTTCAGAATGGCGTTAGCCGGCGCAGAATTTTTTTACGCTAAACTGCGTTAGCGCAGTTTAGCGTCAAAAAGTATAAATACGGGCCGAGGTGTGGGAGCTTCCCTTTCTATACAGATGTATTAATGGTTTGAGGGAGGTTTTTCTTAGCGGTAGTGAATGCGAAACTTCTGTCAGCCATTCCATGGTTTGTAAACAGCTGTCCTTGCACGGGGCGTGTAACGCTTCGATTGCTAACTTAGCTTGTTATCTGAAGGGAGTTCCAGTCGCCGTTATTAAAAATACTTTCCAGGTGCTTTCTAATGGCAGTTACATTGTTCTTAACACCGAACGCTGCTGTGGCATGCGTGCCGGAATAGTTTACGTGGTCGTTGTCACCAAGGCCGTTACGTGCTGCGGGAAAGTGTTGTTTCCCCCCACTCAAATTAGGGAGGTGGCAGACATCTGGCCTCATATTGCTACTTCCAAGGTGAATTTCGACAAGTTGAGTCGACTAAAGGCTTTATTGTTTCAAAAGCATGTGGCCCTTACATCTGCTAGCGAGACCTACGCACTTCAGGTGGCAAGGTCATCAGCGGAAATACAGTCCCCTTTGAATACTAACTTTGAGTCACTTTGGTGAACTTGTGGGACGTATATTTAATGCAGCCAGCACTGCTGGAATTGCACATTTTTTCAAATCCATTGGTGTTGGTTTTGCTCACACCTTCTCTTCCATATTCGGTTTAATACCTTCGGCTATACACTCTATTTTCGGAAGCATTTTTGGGGGTTTCCCGATTACTTTGGCTTTATTGGCTGGGGTCTTGCTATTGCTGCTGTTCTTCCGCAATGGCTGTCCTGCCACAACGAGATCCTATATTGCTGCTCCCGTCAGCGCAACTGTGTCGTGAACGCATGATGCAGTCTTTGGAGCAACACTCCTGGGACATTTGGAGTGTGACTGGTCGCTGTCATTCCGACCAGTTTTGGATTATGTGCAACCCGTGTTTCGGTGCCTTTGGTGCTCGTTTGAACATGCACTGGCTGGCTGTCTCTCACTGCAGCGCCCTTCAGTGGTCGATACTGATCTGTTGATGTTCCCGATTAGGGCTCATTCCCAGACTTGTGCACTACGGTTGCGTTTGCTTCGTGAGGCAGTTTATGAGCTTCCCTTCCTGGAGGAAGATGGTATTGTCTCATTCATAGGCCCTGCACAGGGTGCCGCCCTGAATGGTTTTGGGGCTTTGGAACACACCTGCTCCATGGTACATTTTGGCGTGGATCTTCCGATATTGACATATATCGAAGTGGAGGAGCTCCTGCTTTCTATTGCTTCTGTCTGACAATTGGATTTTTTTTTTCTCTCCTAAAAAATTGACATTATATTGAATTTGATTTTATCGTCACGTTTCCCAAATTTATGACTTTGTTGTCTTCTGACCTTGTTGAAATATATCTTTTTATGTATTGTTTATATCAGGGGCATACTTTTATGTTTTTGGAACCACTTGCTACCGACAAGGGGAGGGTGTAGTGTGGTTAGTTTTACGTATCCTTTGCGCATTAGCTTCAGGTTTTAGGCCTTTGTGCACTTTGCCCTGGATGTATTTTATTCATTTGCTTGCAGCTTAGAGCCTCTGTGCACTTTGCTCTAAATGCTTTTTATTAGGCTTCGTACTGTTATTTTTCAAATAGCCAGTTCTACGGTCGTGTTTTATATTCATATCACACTGTTTAGCCTACTTCAGCACTGGAGTTCTTCATAACACATTCTTGTTCACTCTGTGCTTCAGTCAAGGCATACAGTCTGGTACATTGCCGATAGACGTGGTAGGAGTTTAGTCTTTGGCATTCCTGCGTAGGGACATTTTGTGATCACGCTGACATGTTAGTTATAAAGACACTTCCTTGTCCTGATACACGCAAGAGAGAGATTCCGACCAGGGAACCACAACTAGACGCTGACTGCCTCGTTGAAGATGCTGAACCAAGATCACAGGCCTTTGCTCAGGTATGAGGGCTGATGTCTCCCCAGTGATTCAGAAAGGCAAGTTAGGAGCTTAACATGCTGTGCTCGAAATAGAACAAGCAGAGGGAGAGTAGAAACTATTAGACACCATGATAGCTTTGTTCTTATGTTTTACTCTCCTGGTGACTATTTCAATCCTACTGTGTTGTATGGTTCTGGTTATTGCGGCTCACGCCTTATTATCTAAAATGGAGTTGTTTTAATAAAACATTATATAAAACTTATACTGCCTTTGTCATTTGTATATGAGATCATACTGTAAATGAGAGAGTTGGTTTGGATCTGAGTGACCACGACTTCCCTGAGAAGTTCCAAAGATGTCATGCGCTCGGCTGCCCAATCATCTCTTCCCCATGGGAGAAATGAGGCACTGCTAGTTAGCCGGAGCAAAAACCGGATTTAGGGTGACAGAGTTCCTTACACGTGGGTCAGACTCAGTCCCCCACACCGTTATCGATCCTGCTGCCTAGAAATCCAGTAGTCTCATTTAGGATAATGAGAGCCCACGCCACACAGGCATGCCCAGCACTGCTGCATAGACATGTAACTCCATCGCAGCCCAGGCTGAAGTCTCCAAATCATTGCCCCTAAGACATTCTACAGGAAAAGAAGAGGACACTACACCTTTTTAGGGCCAGTAACCACCCCCAGCTAAAGTTAACAACTACCATGGGATGGCTCTTAGTGATGTTCTCAGCATTGGTTACTCGATAATTGTGACCAATTAGGATTTGCTTAGGTGACACCAGTCTTTGTCACCATGGTGATATTTGCACCTGTGCCCCTGTAAGCTTCTTCCTCAATACCATTTATGAGGGAGTACTGCCTGTATTTCCTCATATTAGGAGGCCAGGCAGCCAGAGTTGCAGGCAATGTCACCCTCTTATATTAGGAAAGCCTCAGTGGTTTCTCTGATTAGGCCAGAGTCCACTGCAGTACCGAAGGTGAACCCAGCTACACCCTTGGTTGAAGTACTACTACCAGTGCTATTGCTAAGGGCACTAGGGGGGTAGTAGCGGTACTATTCTTGATGCCTTTCTTAGGACAGTTGCTATCACCTGTCCTATGTCCTTTTTCCTTACACAAAAAGCATCAAGGTTTCTTGTTGGAAGAGGAGGATGACTTTGGCCCACCCCCAGCAGAATTCTGTGGACCTGTAGAAGAGACTTTCTTCTTTATCTTTAGATTTGTTCCAGTACTTCTCCTGAGACTTAGAAGCAGTCTTCTTTTAGTCACCCCCCCCCCCCCCCAATGGGATTTCTTACCCACCTTGGTGCAAACCCATTTGTCTGCCTTTTTTCCCAATTCTTGGGGAGACGTCAGATCAGAGTCCACCAGGTATTGGTGCAGTTTGCCAGAAACACAGTTATTAAGGATGTGTTCTCTTGTGATTAGATTGTACAGCCCTTCATAGTCATGCACATTACTACCATGTAACTAGCCTTTCAGAGCCTTAACTGCACAGTGAACAAAGTCTACCCAGTCTTGAGAGGACTCCTTCTGGGTTTCCCTGAATTTAATCCTATGCTCCTCAGTTCTAAGCCCAACCCCATCAATCAGAGCCTCTTTCAAGACTTGATAGTTGTCTGCATCTTCTTCTCTAACTGGCAGAAGTTTGTCTCTGCCTTAGTCTGCAAAGAAGAGCCACCAGATAGCTGCCCACTGCTATCTGAGGGACCTTCTGGACTTTGCAGGTCCTTTCTAAAGCAGTAATCCACTTATGGATGTCATCCTCAGACTTGTAAGGAGGGTCTATCCTGCTAAGTTTCCTAGAATCAAAGGTGTCTCCCCTGACTCTGGACTCTCGAATGCTGCCACCATGGGGTTCTAACCCCAAATTCTTTCTTTCCCTTTACATCTCTATGGCCTCTCTCTCAAGAGCTAGCTGCTGTTTTTTTTAACTTGAGTTTTGCTTTCCAAAGTTTTAGCAAGTTGAACCCCCTAATTGAGGATCCATCTTCTGAGCTGGAGTGGATGGACCCAGCGAAAATGCTGAGGCAAGGGAAGATGAGGAGGATCTACTCCTCCTGGAAACCCTTTTGAGCACCCCAGGGGGAGGGAGAAAAAGTGGGTCTACTACTGCAACCCCTCACCCCCTGTACTACCAATAGTACTCCCTGCAGTTTCAAAGTTCTCTCCAAAATCCTCATGGCCCTGCTCAGTGTGGTCAGGTGAGGTACCAGGTAACTCCCTGTCCAACACTTGTGGTTCACCCTCCTCATCTAGCTTTCTTTCCCTGTCAAGGTTTCCGGATGTCATCCCGAATGAGCAACTCTGAGAGTAGATTAGTTGCCTAGCTGAACACAGGGTCTTACGTTCTTTGAACTTACAAGCCCCATACCTAGACTCCTGAGTCTAGTTATTTTCCCCAACTATAGACATGGTACTCGAGTAGTGAGAGTGTGTACCTACCCTACTCTAGCGTTCTAAACTACCTACCCTAGAGTTCTAAACTTTTAAGAAGTTTGGAGAAAGGGCTGTGCTAGACCCCAGACTACCCAAACTAAAAGTTTAGAAGTACCGAACATTACTAGTAAAGTATATACCAGTCAGTAGTGATCTTTATTATGGAAAGTCACTGATGACCAAGTGGTAAAGCAATGTAAGTGTTTTATCCCACTGCTGCACCACCAATGTGGGAGGGTGGCTCAGTTAATCAATCATTCATTTGTAGAGTGTGCTGCTCACCTGTTAGGGTCTCAAGGCGCTGAGGGGCAGGTGGAGGTGTGGTGAAAACCTATGGTGTGGCACCCTATACTGAGTCCAGGCAACCTTTAGTGATAGTGCTTTGGTGCTTAGAGAACTAAAGCTCTCTAGGGGTAGCTGTGGAGAGCAGCTCAGGCTTGTCAAGGAGGGAGTGTAAAGCACTTACAACACAATACCTCAGTAGTCAGTCAGTGATTGTTACACAAGAAAGAACCACACCAGGTGTTGCAAACATAAAGTATTCTTTTTTTTTTTACAACACTACTACTATACTAACATTGGTATATCACCATACAAAATATACACTTAGCAACAAGCAGGAAAAGCATAGATATACATGGGATCAGATGGGGGTGGTTGTTGCAAACCTTAAGTGATATCAGAATGGAGGTGCCCAACCAAGGTAAGTCTGTTAAAATCCCAAGGGCTGGGGGAGTAAGGAATTATCAGAGATAATTATCAGAAATCCCAAAGGTGCTCGGGTGCAGAGTCGTTATTGAGCCGGGCGTCCCATAGGCTAACACAGCACCGTCACAGTTGGAATTTTCCAGATACAGGACCCTTCTCAGAGGACCCTGAGGAAACCAGTTGATACAAAGCAGGTTGGATAGTACCCCACCCATGGATACCAAGAAGATTGGAAGCCTTATATCTAAAGTGAAAGGTGCACGCACCATTTCATGCAGGCTGCAATGGCAGGCCTGCAGACACAGTTTGCATGGGCTCCCATAGGTGGCATAATACATGCTGCAGCCCATGGGAGAACCCTGGTGTACCAATGCCCTGGGTACCCAAGTACCATATACTAGAAACTTACATTGGTGCACCAGTATGCCAATTGTGGGGTTTGAAAGTTTATCAGCAACCACAGAGGAGAGAGCGCAGACACTGGGGTCCTGATTCGCAGTCTAAACACACTGACACCAGGCAAAAAGTGGGGGTAACTATGCCAGAAAGATGCTACTTTCCTACATCAATAAGGCCTTTTTCACAGAGGATGCAGCCATAGACATTGTAGATGAGGTTATCATAGACAAAGTTATTTGTAGACTAGGCCATTGTTGTAGACAACCGTCATGGATGAGGCTGTCGTAGACGACTGTCATGGATGAGGCTGTCGTAGAAGAACATCGTAGATGACCATCATAGACGAGGCCGTCATAGGAGATCGTCAACGATGAGGCCATTTTAGATGAGGCCATCGTTGATGACTGTCGTATATGAGGCTGTTGTAGATGACTGTTTTAGATGACCATCATAGATGAGGCCGTCGTAGACTCATTGAAGAGGCCATTGTGGACAAGGCTGTTGTAGACAACTGTCCTAGATGAGGCTGTCATAGACAACTGTTGTATATGAGCGAAGCCATTGTAGATGACGCTCTTCATAGATAAGGCCCTTCTCCGTTGGGAGTCTTCTAGAGGGTGCTGTCACCTGATTTGTTATAGTTCAAGTTTGGTCCTTTTTTATGAAGGACATGGATAGGCTATTAAACTGACTTATTCTTTGCCGTTATAGCCTGTGGTAGTGATATATACTGCTTTATTATGGTACTGTGGGACTCCCACTTCGACGAAGGGGACTGATTCAAGCATGTGAATCTATGAAATATTCAATACTGGAGAAAAAGTGAAAACAACATCACTAGTGCAAGGCTATCTTTATTGACTGGAATCATCACGCTTGATGATGATGGCTAGTGACACTGCATATGTTTGCCATGTTTATAAAAAAAATTTCAATCCATCTATACGTTGTACTATTGGAAGAAAAAAATAAGCACAAAGTCTATGCATATCAATATTGACTAGAATAGCAGTATTATCATAATCCAGTGTTTTGATTGATCCCTAGGTGAATATTCCTGTTCCAGTAGACATAATAGTACTTGTTTCCACAGGGTTAGAGGGAAATCCTGGTTACACAAAACATAGTGCCACAGTGGTGTCACATAGTGTCCGAGACATGATGGCTAGGAAATAATTCTTGATCCAGTCTGCTGCCAAGAAGATACTTTGTGATGAGGAATCTATCAGAATAAGTGTCTTTCTGTACTATTTCGCCCACCAAATACAATGTCTACCTATGTGTTACTATATTAAATGTTAGGAGTCTACTAATTTATTTTGTTCACTGTTTATATTAAAAAAAATACAAGAGTCCGGTGTTGTGTCCAAAATGTAGTTAGGAATTTGAGCTTAAGGAGTTAGGATTTACTAACCAGTATGATAAGATCTACTCTGTGATCCACTTTAAATGTTGTATTTTATCAGTATCTTCTCATACCGAGTTAAATGTTTTGTGTTGCCTGCCATGAGTTTCATGGGGCTCCAGTGCCATCGGGGCACACTCAGTCTTTCTTCCTCGTATAGTCAATGAAGTAAGCACCAATGATTTGCATAAACTACTATTTTCAATGCTACAGTAAGGCAAACCAGGGGCTACATAAACAAAAACTAGTTTGATGTACGGTGTAAGAATTTCAACTTGGATAACATTCTTATTTTAGGAATAGCAACACTGACTACAATTAAGTTTAATAAGATGCTTTAATTACGAAAGTAACTTCACACTTGCCATGTTTGCCTATCATTTTTATTATTATACTTCATTTGCAATATTAATTCCAATTATTTAGATTTACAAAATTCTATAAAACCAAATTAAAAATAAGCACATTCTGGGCACTTCAGACAAAAAAACAATTTAACACACATATATGTGAATGGTATGATAAATCTCTTAGTGCCTGGGTAGTAGCTGGTTATTTGTTTGTAATAATTTTTCTTGGTCCTGGGAATGTGTACGACTACGTCCCAAACTCCCGCAAACGTATTAAGAAAGGTCTCTGGCAATCATGTCAATCGGTCTGCGTGTGTGTGTGTGTGTGTGTCAAGAGTACATTATTCAGGAGAAGTGTAGCCCCTTACATTCCCTAACTATTATTTATATATTTTAAATTAAATATCATTTACACTTTTATTTTACATTATATAAAGTACTTGCCACAGTGCATATATTTTTTGTCTTTGAACTTATTAACTAAAGTACATATTAATTTGTCTGCTGGTGTATTACTCCAACGATACCGCTTGAGGACATCTGAACGATGTTCTTTCACTGGGTGTCAATATATAGTGATTTCACTTATGGACGAAAGCCTAGAGTAACCGAACTGGTGTACTTCACAGTGAAGTGAAGTCCCTGGTAAATATCAGCCAGGAGGTGATGTTACGGAAAAGCATCAGCTTGAAAAGCTGCCCAGGGAGTCAGTCTTGAGTGGCATCACTGAGTTGAAAGTGGAGTGATGTATTTTTAGGCACCAGTTAATCTATTGTGATACCCTGATAGGCGACAGCTGTAAGTGGTGTCAGCCTGGCACAATGTCAAGGGTAGGCGTCTGTCTGGCATGATGCAATTGTGAGCATTTGTCAGCTTCCACTTGATGCACTTATGGGCATCATTTCTAAGTGAAGTCAGCGGTGGCCGTGATCATGGATTGTCACTCTAAACTGGTGTTAAAGGCCAGGCATATGATGGATAAATATGATATGGAAATGAGGTAAGTTCAGGAACCTAAGACCATGGGCGCAAGCGCACTTTGGGCTCCATGATATCACAATGGGAAGGGTGTGCACGTTGATTCTATGGTCTCTGGGTAGACCATGAAGATGATGCAGTGCTATTGCGGGTTCTGGTCCTTCTTTTCCAGGATCGGCAACAGAAGATCAGTTGTTCTTATGGAAGCGAAGCACTGTCCAGGTCTTGCATGATGATGGCAATGGTGTGATAAACTTCTTTAGCCTGTAAAGAAAGGGCAAAGGGAAACTAGTCATCAGACTGCCTTTACTCTCACTATTTGATACTTAACCATCCACAGATAAAACCCTAACTTTAGTAGGGCTACTGCCAATAAAGAAACCATGAAGGTGCATCATAGGACTGAATGTGTGTACCAAGGGTCAAACAAAGCTGTAAATGCAGGCGTATACTGAAGAGAGACACAGTTCTGGGAGTGATGGAGCATTGTTAAGCTGTCACAGAGTTGGTAGTGCCCAAGTATACTAAAGCTAAAGTTTGGAGAACAGAGCTTATAAGTACCAGTTGAGAGTGAAACTCAGAGAGAGGTAGGAGTATAGTGAAGCCAAAATCTGAGGCAGGAGTGCAGCATTACAGCTCAGCCACCTCAGAATACAAAACTAGAGAGAAGCTCAGATAGGGCAAGGGTTGCTGGAATATAGTTAAGCTGAGACAGGACTGAAAATTCAGTGTATTAAGTGTCTAGGAGTGCAGTTTTGCGGCCTAACTCAATCACATATTTGGAGACATAGAATGAAAATCACCAAAACCTCACTTAAGGGTCTCCTCTGTGCTTTGTTTTTCCTTCTTGCTGGCTTCAAGGGAAATCCATACAGCGAGAAAGAACGTTACATGCTGGAGACGTAGAGGCTGGCCTGCTTCCAATGAAGCCTGATTTATATTATGCCTCTATCAGGCCCATTACCAGTGTTATTTGTAAGAGGGAAGAGTTAGCCATTTAAACAGAAGCATGGAAGAGCTGGGGTAAGTGTATAGGCTGCACACAGTTGTGAAGGCGAAAATCAGGATACAGAAAAGTCAACATTACTTAACTTTTGTAACACTCTTTTTGGAAGAGACTCTAGCCGTAGATCCCTCACCTTGGTGCAGCTCTCCACTGACTATTCAGCTCTGGAAATGGTGTGCAGAACCTATAAAGGTGCCACTCCCACACGCTAACGCCAGTTGCTTTTTAGACTGCCCTCCCCCAGACACAGGCCTCCAAAACCAAATTGGTGTGACCAATGTGCAGATTCCTAAGCTAGGGATCTTATTAATTGATAGAGGGCACCCATAGAACGGAGAGGATGGAAGGGTTGGTGAGAAAGCTGTAGCTTGATAGTCTAGACCAGAAGGAGACCTACAGAAAGCAAGTAACTTGTTTATAGAATTCTGGCTGCAGATTACTCACTTTATGAACAGATTTTAAAGCCGGACTTATTTTGAGGTGGAGTTATGGATGAACTCAAACAAGAAAGTCCTGTAGAAGCAAGCAGACAAAATCCTCCTCTGCTAACCTGACGATCCAGACAATAGCGCTTTGTGAACGTGTGGAAGGACACCCACGTAGCCAGCTGGCACATGTCTAGGACAGGCATTCCATTTGCTAACACAATAGTAGTAGCTTTTACACTAGCAGAATGAGCAAGCAGTCCTTCGGGAGGCTTTGTTTTATCTGGTGCATAGCAGATCTTAATGCAGAGTACTATCCAGCAAAAGGTGGTTCCCTTCTGCACAGCTTTCCATTTTTTTGCTCAGAGAACCCCCAAAAAAGTGGATCTTCCACCCAGTGTTCTTTGGTGTGATCTATATAAAAGCTGAGCACTCTTTGGGGCTCTAAACAATGGAGTCACTTCTTAGAGGGTTGAGGCAGAGCACAGAAAGCTGGCAAGGTGATGTTTTAAACATGGAACAGCGTCACAACTTTGGGCAAGAAAGATGCCTGCATCCGCAAAACCAGTTTGTCTGGGAAGATGGTGGTGTACAGCAGGCTAACAAAAACAGCTTGGAGCTCACTCACTCGCCACATCGATGTTATGGCGACAAGGAACACTGTCTTGAGGGCAAAGAGCTGTAAGGTTCAGCTGCAAAGTGGCTCAAAAGAAGTGCACATCTGAAATGTGAGGACCAAGTTAAGATTCCCGCATGGCAAAGGGACAGGGAGGACATGCATAGCTTTCTAAAATGCATAACAAATGCAGCCTTGAAGAAAAAGGGGCTAATCCGGCAACCGGGAATGGCCAAAAGGTGTCCTCTTACTACAACCAGAGTAAGGCCTTGCTGGGCTATGGACAAAACAAACAACAAAACATCGGATAATTTCACCTGGAGGGGAGTGTCTATCTGGTGAGTACCCCACCAAGCCACAAGTATGTCCCAACAATAGGCCTTTACAATTTCTCTCGAGGGAAGCCTGGCTGCCAAGATGACCAACCACCTCTGGAGGAAGGTCGAAGGTGTTCAGCTGTTGCCGCTCAATCTTTAAGCATGAAGGTGGAGATTGCGACAGCCTGGGTGCATAAACCTGCCCTGCTGTTGCAACATCAGATCATCCTGAAGAGGCAGCCTGATCAGAGGACAGATGCTCAAACCCCAGCATTCTGAATTCCAAAGACTCCGTGCCCAATCCAAGGTCACTAGGATTACTTGGGCGCAGATCTTCTTGAGAACGCTGGGCAGGATTGATATCAACAGGAAAGGCATACAGGAATCCTGAGTTTCACTGAAGACGGAACGTATCTCAGAGCAGGAAATTCTTGAAAAACTCCAACCAGCAAAAGTGCTGACATTGAGGATTCGCGGCTGTGGCACACCTCTGGGTATAACTGCCACTTGTGATCCTCTAAGTGCCGCCGGCTGAGCTTGTCTGCCCTGGCATTCAGTGATCCAGCATT
Organism: Pleurodeles waltl; assembly: GCF_031143425.1. Taxonomy (NCBI): domain Eukaryota; kingdom Metazoa; phylum Chordata; class Amphibia; order Caudata; family Salamandridae; genus Pleurodeles; species Pleurodeles waltl. The sequence goes on along the minus strand of NC_090446.1, from coordinate 1,133,201,130 downwards.
GTGGTGCACCACAAGTGTACAAAAATGCCTCCTTTTGCATGATCACCTCCATAGTTGTGGACTGATGCTGCTGGTTTTTCGACTCTGACATTGCACGGAGGCCTGCTAACCACACCTCGGTGCCAGTGCCCTGACCCCTAAACATGTATGTTTGATTGGCCTACACCCAACTGGCATAAGCTAACTTACTTATAAGAGTCTGGTATATGGTACCAATGGCACCCAGGGCCTGTAACCTAGTCTACTCCTAGGGACTGCATCACTTATTGTTTCACTCGGAGTGTGACCAGGGAAACCATGTTTCCCAGCCTGCCACCTTAAACTGGTAGAGCAGCTTAAAACTGCTAACTCGACTCTGCCATTTAAAACAAAGTCAAAGCCCAAGCCTCCATTTTGCTATGCATAAGTAACTCCTACAGCAGGCCTGTTGAGTCTTAAGGCACGGTGCAGCAGGTTAAAGAGTAGAACATGTGCTTTACATGTTCTAACAGTAAAAACTTGCTGTTGTCATTTTTACTGTGAGAGAGGCTAGTAGCCCTGTTGGCAAGTTCCGGGTTACATGCTGACATCTCAGCTGTGCTAACTTCTGAATGTTACTACTAAAGTTGGTACTTCAAGGTATTAACCTACTCCTTACATTAATCCCAACATGATGCCCAAATCAAATTTAATGTAACTTTTTGCTACATGCAACTTTTACAAAGTTTCCACTCTGTGTCCAAAGTTATCCCAGTGGCCATTTGCAGATGCTGGTCACAGGACAGCTTTCTGCCCACTTGGGCAGGAGCGGCTCCTCCGCAGTCGCGGAGGAGTGTCTCCCCCATGGCTGAGCCAGCAGATGAAAAGTAAAACAATAGCTTGCTATCATTTTATTTTTCATAATTTTTCATCTGCTGGCTCAAGCAGCAGGTTCAGGGAGGGGTGGGGCTGAGCCACGGGGAGGTGGGAGGGTGGAGGAGGGGAGAGTGCACTAAGTGCACATGTATGTTTGGCCAGCTGTCTGAGACCAGCCAAACACACATGCGTAGTTCGGTTTCTCCAACCTGACTGTATACAAAGCTGGGCTGGAGAAACAGCACAGACCCCAGGCTTGTGTTTGAGCATCAGTCTCTGCTGTTCAGACCAATCCTGACACTGCTTTCATGCTATGTTAGCATGTAAGCAGTGCTAGGACTGCTGGGGAGCCTGTGCTGGTGTCCCTGCAAATATTGGGGGCACCAGACAAAGAGGGGCGATTAACAAGGCAGCATGATGCGGCAACAAAGAGAACCGGTAAGTGCATTTCTTTTTTTCTTTTTCTGTTTCCCCTGTCCTGGTCGTCATCCCGGTCCCTCCCTTGATATATGCGGCTGCTGCTGCACTTAGGGTAACATATGAACAACTCCAAAGACAGCAAACAATAGAGGCCTACCACTGGAGAAGGTGTTGTCTCCTTCTGGCAGGAAACCACATGGGCTGCTAGCCCAAAATACGAACTTTAAAGAGGAAGCTGCCTTTGATGGGCAAATGTTGAGCACTCACAAGAGGGACTGCTCTTTTTTGTGGGTAGACAGGAAGGTGTTGCGGACAGAGGGACTGAAACACTGGCTAAACTTGTATTTTCATTGGTGTGTGGCATATAGGTATCCACACTTCTATGGTGGACTACTGAGTTCCACGCACCAAGAAAAGGACTCGGACTTCTTGGGAGTGGGCAAAATAAAGCACTCTGGGATAGGAAGATGCCACACTTCACAGGAAGTGGTCATGAGGTGAGAAGGGAAATCAAGTCACCCATCGGTTAGTTACCGTCAGTGACCTCCCCTAAGGCCACTTTCTTGGCATAAAAAAGAGGCACCTCCCAGAACTCAGATCTTTCCTGGATTAGAGAAAATGACAGAAGGATGACTGCCCTGTTTACAGAAAATCTGACAATGCGAGGCTGCACCAAATTGGACCACACCTGCTACTGCTTGGGCTAATGAAGAGAACTGTATCTGTGATATCCTGCTTGTGGAGAGTCTTCCCTCAAACTAAGCTAGAAGCAGAGACTCCAAGAGTCAGTTGGCTGTTTGAAGCACAGGGCCACAAAAGCTGAGGAGGCCTGCTTGGGCAAGTTGATAGGCCAGATCACTGGACTGTTGCTCCTTGCTGCTGGGAGCCTGAGTTCCAATGCTCAAAAGTTGCACCTGAGTCTTCAGGACCTGGGATAGTTGTTGGAGTCGCCTAGAAGGAGAGCTACCACCAGAGGGAAGGAACCGTTGGTTTGGCTGTGACTGGAGACCAGTAATCCAGTGGTGACTGGACTTTTGCCAGACCAAAGAGCACTTCGAGGGACATCGACCCTTGTGGCCAAAGTCGCCTCACCAGGATCATGGACTGAGGAGCAGCCCCAGGAAGTCCCCTATCGACCGCACAACATCTTTGAGCATCCTGTATCCCTTGCATCAGGACCACTTCATACACGTTAACGGCAACTGGCCACTGACGCTGGAACTGGATTGGAGACTGCTTTTCTTGCAGGGGTAACTGTTCCATTGGATCTTAGTGGTCCTCCTGGCTGGCTTCCCATCCGAGGTGGCCATCCAAAGTACTCCTAAGTAATCACATTCACCCCTGATGTAAATTTTTGTTGAAAAACGTTCCAATTGTCAAATTTTTTGAAATTGCAATGATTATTTGCAGTTGAGTGAAAAATCTTAATTTATTGAATCTTTAAAAATCTATATCTCTGGAACCATCAGGTGGATCTTTTTTGCTTTTGGTGTCCCTAAATTCATAAAAATGCTGTGTATATTTTTTTAATTGGTGTCAGATTTCTTCAGAGTCCGGTTTCTTCTTCAATCGTTTTGGCGGTGTGTAAATGCTTTACACTTGTTCCTTTGTTGAAGCTGAACTGCTAAAAGCCACAGCAACCCAAGGTTGGGCTAAGGCTTGATGAACAAAACCTGACTGGTCCTAAGACGGGTTGAAAGTGTATCACATGGTGATGTCGCACAACCACACCATATAATACACCACCTTGCCTCACAACCAGGACAATTCCTTCGTGGTCCAGCCATTTCTAGATGCACAGGTCCTCCAGGCACAGGGTCCATGACTTCAGTCCGCCACGCTTGTTGCAGTACCACATGGCAATGGTGTTATCCATGAGCACCTCTATCAGACTTCCCTTGATGGATGGAAGTAAGACTCTCAACGCCAAGTGAATGACTACTAGCTCCAGAAGCTTGATATAGAGCCAGGACTCTGTTGGAAACCAGACACTTCTGATATCCACCTTACCCAGATGGCCACTCCAATCCTGAAACAATGTATTGCTCACCACTGTCTGCTCTGGATGGGGAAAGGATAAAGGCCTGCTACTGACCACTCACGGTCCAGTAACCACCACTGCAGATCTTTTGCAGACTCCTCTAAAATCTGACAATGGTTGGAGAGGTCCCCTTAATATTGGGCCCATTGAGACTTCAGATCCCACTGTTCCTGTCTTTTCTGGCTCGTTGTGCTCCCTCCCTCCTACCCTTCATGGTCCACTATGCAGCAACTTGCTGCCATTGCTTCCCCCTTTCCCCCCATGTTGTCAATGTGCATGGCCCTTTCACCTCCCTTTTGCTTTACATGGTCCATTGTGCTGCACTGTTTCCCACTTGCCCTGTGTAGTGTATTGTGCTGCTGCAATCCCTGACCCCTACCCCGTAAAGTCAGTTTGGTGCCCCTGCCCATCTGTTATTCGAGTCCATGTCCCTATCACATTGCTCCTGCTCTCCATGATCCAATGTACCACACTTGCCAACATTTTAAACTTGGTAAGAGAGAGATTTTGGGGAAAAATAACCTGGAGTATTGACTTTCCCCTTAGACTTATGCTGAAAAGGAGGAGATTCTAGGCAGGAAACAGATAAAATATAGCCCTTTTGGGTTTAAAAACATTGTGAGTCTCCTGCCTAGATTAGAAATTATAAAAATGAGAAGGATTTATTTCCATAGATGGAAATTATGGTGAGTGTTCTAAAAAGGGACATGTTTTCTAAGTTCTAAAATACTGACAAAGCATTTTTAAATTATTTGTTATCTTTGTTTTTTATCCAGTTGATCACTTGATTATAAGTTACACTTAGGGGAAAGTATTTGGTGTTACGGCCAGAGCTGCAGACTTGCAACTGGCTACTCCGGTTTGAGTTTCGGCATCAGCTGGCCATCCTGTGATTCTAGGCAAATCACTTATTCTCCCCAGGCCAAAAAAACAAAATTAATGTGTCCTTGTGTAATGTACCTGATGCTCATGTAAAGCACTCCAATACCTTTGGGTCGAGTCGAAAATAAAAACATTAAGGGGCTGATTTCTGAAAAGTTAGTGCCGCCTTTGCATCATTTTTTTACGCAAAAGCGACGCAAACTTACAAAATATAATATTTTAAAAATATAATATTTTGTAAGTTTGCACTTCTTTTCTGTCAAAAAATGACACAAAGGCGGCACTAACTTTTCAGAAACCAAACCCTTAAGGCCATAGTTATACTTTTTTAGCGTTGCATTTGCGTCATTTTGTGACGCAAAAGCGCCGCAAACTTGCAAAATACAATTGTATTTTGTAAGTTTGCGCCATTTTTGCGTCAAAAAGCGGTGCAAATATGGCGCTAAAAAAGTATAAATATGGGCCTAAGTGTTTTGCACACTTCTGTCATTGGGCTATACTTGGGCTAAATTTGGGTGATATTTGTGCTCTTTTTTACACTGGTGGCTATCTTGGGAGACCTATTTGTTATGCAGCTCCCTAATTTCCGCATTTATTGCAGTATCATCAGTAGAAAATGCTTTCCGTTTTCCACTTTGATTCCATCAAGATGGTGTTCAGATGGTCCACACTTTGGGCATAATTTGAGAATATTAGCACTCTGTAGTAAAACTGCTGATCACCGGAGAGTTAACTGGCTGCCTGCTGGTGGTGTTGAAAGTGCACGTTTGAGTCTGCATGTCAGAATGTTTAATAGAAGAGGAAGATTTTGAGAACTCACTTGAAACATGTCCTACATTTTCATTCTAAAGCACTAACCATAATTTCTATGACAAATGACCCCCCCCCCATTTTGTTCTTTTCTAAACTAAAGCCCATATTTATACTTTTTTAGAGCTGCATTTGCGGCATTTTTTGACGCAAAAGCGAGGCAAATGTGCTGCTAAAAAAAGTATAATTATGGGCCTAATTGTTTTAAGTTTACAAGTGTGATTCAAACAAGGTAGATTCAGGTAAATGCCACACTTTTGTCATAAAATTAAGACTGTTAGTGCTCTAGTTGTTCTTTAGAACACTCTGGGAGGCTGCAGTAGAACTCAAGGGAATCAATTGACTGGCTGTTCATGTTGGAAGTACATGTTTTACTGAGAATGTCAGACTTCATTCACATACGGCTGAGAAAGATGGTGTGAATTTACAAAAAATATGCTCTCATTTTACCTCCTGGAGCACCTTCCATAACCTCTCTAGAAAATCATGAGAAAACAGTTTTCTCTCAAACATGATTCATGAAATCGCAGCAAATCTTTTCACAGGGTAAAATCACCTTAGAACACATCACAATTCCTAAAATTAGTATGGTAACATCAATCAATTATTTATATTGTGATTAAAATCTGTTATCACCATTTAGATACTTTCTCCTTTTTGTGGACCTTAAAACCTACCATTCACTACAATGGGGTGCTATCATGAATGTTGGTCCCAAGATGGCTGCCAGCACTTCCTGGTTGCAGTGCTGACAGGTAATCAGATCTCACAATGAGATCTCTGCTTAGCCTCCACCCAGATGTACAAATGTATTTTTCTTTTAATGTCTCAAAAACCACTGACCAGATTTACAACAAATCTCAAAAAGGCTGATTTTCTGGACCAAGATCTAGCTTTCTGCCAAATTTGGTGAAATACCATCCAGCGGTTCAGGCTGTAATCGTGTCTAAAAATCCCTAAGGGAATTACATGGGGAAAAATTGTTTTGGAGCACCCCTTTTTTTTTTGGGGCCCTTGCTTCACAAATCACCCTGAAACTTACAAGACAGCAGTGGAAGTGAGTGGCAAACTAGTTTTGAAAATGTTGTGGGGATTCGTCAAATGGCGTCAAAGTTATTAGCAAAACAAAAAATGCTTCTAGTGACCACAGTAGGTGATAAATGTAGATATATAGGTATTTCTCCAAACATTTCACCAGGACCAGAAAACAGTATTTTCCCTTCAGAGCTCTGTAGTTTTTGACTTGCCATGGATGACGAGTTCTCAAGAGATTCAATTTTGATGCGAGGAAAGAAAGATCTACAATGATGACCAACATTTCCCCTCTGTATAACCTGCTTACTCACAGATCGTGGTTCACGGTGCTGTGATATCTGCCTAAATAGGACAAAACGAACGGACAGAGAGATGTATAGCCATGGAGCTTTTGGAAGAGTCCTGTGCCTTCATCTGAGAAATAATATTTCATATATCACTTCAAAGAAAAAGCCCGTAGACCAATAAAAGCTATTCCAAATCACATGTGGGAGGAAAGTGTTCCCACTTGAAAAATCCAGCCACTATTTCTGCACACAATTCAAACGCTGAATTAAAAAATACAAGGCAACTAATGATTCACCAAGTTGTTTCACTAACCATGTGAAGACTGATTCAGGGATCTCCGCTCCAGAAATCCCATGACTCCTTCCATTGTCCCTCCAGAAAAAGAGGGCAGATACTGTAGTTCTAGAGGCAGAACATTAATGTGCTTGCTGCCAGCGCCATTAAACCTGCCAGTGCATCAGAGTTTCTCTCACAATATGACAACCAGCTGTGGCATGATATATCTCCTTTCATCTCGGTAATATCAAAGAGAATAACTGCCAAGCTAGAGCTATTCTGTGAGAAGGGGATATGGCAGCCTGTGCCCTAATTAATGCAGCTAAGGACTCCTCTACAGTAGTTTAAACAAATGGGTAATGCTAGAGTTACAAGGTGCTATGGTTGGTTATAAAGTACCTCAGTTTGGCCAAAGGTTCATACATGCATTACTGAAGCCATTTACTGCTGAATTCAATGTCTCTTGAGAAAAGGTGGATAATGCCTTACAATTAAGTAAAACAGGCTTGGGCAGTGCAAAATATTTAGAAATGTTACAGAAAAGGCAGTTTTTAAGGTTACAGAAGGCATCACAATAGGTGCCATCAGTACGACAATTTTCATTCCTCGAGGTGTTACAGTTACTAGCAAGATGATTTGCAACCACCTTGAAGAAAATAAAGAACAACCTGAAGGATCCAGTCAAAACCCACAGAAGAATTCAATGTTCACGCCAGGGCTCTAACAAGAAAGCTGGACCCCAGCACTGTATTTCTCATCCAACCATTCATGCCTGTGGTGGAGACAATCCAAGATATCTAGCAAGCATCATGCAACATAACATCAGACAAAAGAGTATTGGACACTGCAATATCGTACTTTAGAACTTTTCCAAATTCCTCCGGATCACCTTCCAAAGAAGGTGTCTCACAACCATCTCCAAGAATTAAAAGATGAAATATCAAAATTGATCAACAATGGTTCAACAAGATCAAATGAACACAGGATTTAATTACAGATTTTCAGTGCTTAATTTGTGCTTGTTGTTTTCCGGTGCTGAGCACCGGCACTTCTTTTTAAGGGCCGGTGCTTAGTCTTCTGCCTCATGCATTTGCTGTGAGCAAAAGACACTTTTGGGAAAGACTGAGGAAGAGAAAAAAGAAAAGGCGACACAAAGGTAGAATGCAGAGAGCTGCAAGAGTGAGCTGAAGGGGCAGGGAGTGACTGTAAATAGATTGAAGAGGGCCAAGATGGATTCAGGATTACCCTGCTTCAGTATTCCGTGTTTTCACATTTAAACACAGCAGCCACGTGTTTAAGAGGAGGGCTTTCGGCACTGGCACGCTTTTATTTACCAATTAAGCACTGCAGATTTTTCTCGTAACAATCAAGAGATGGCATTCAATCTTAGTCCTTAAAAAAGTAAACAAATATCTAAAGAAACACCATTTCCACATAATCCTGTTGCGAGAAATCCTCCCTTTCATCCAGGAAGGCGATTTTCTGCTATCAAGACTGAAGTTAAAAAATTGTATGGTTTGGACAGCATGCATTATCAGTTCAAAGCACTCCCATTTGGTGTGAAATTGGCAGCAAGAATTTTCACCAAATGCATGCCCCAAGTAGCAGCTTGGTTAAGGTGACACCGCTTCTCCATCTACCCGTAAAAGAATGAAATGCTTATGAAGGCTCCCTCTTTTGTTCATGCTTTTGCAGCACTGTAAAAGACAGCACCTATCATTCTCTGGGATTGGCAATAAATGCAAAGAAACCAATTCTGACCCCACCAAATTCTCTATTATTTCTGAGAGCAAACAACGCTTCCCCATTGAAGGTGTATTCAAAGACAGAGGCCTGTAAAACTGCAACAAACAGTTTCTCTTAGTCGCAAAACTCTGTTAGGAAATTGAAAATGCTGCTAGGTTGTGTAACATAATTTCTCCTTCTGGTCCTTCAATGGATGCTTCGCAAATAGATTAAGGAGCACATTTTACTGACATGCATGTAATTAGGAATTGGTCTCAGCTGGACTCAAGACTTCACATCAGCCTTTTGGAACTCAGGGCAGTTAGATTGGCCCTCAAGACTTTTCTTCTTCATCTGAAGCCCTCTCAAGTGTTGGTTCAAACAAACAATGTACTACATCCGCAATTAAAGAGGAACAAGGTCTGTCCTCTTTATAAGAAGCTTAGGGCCTGATTTAAGAAAAGTGGCGTTGCACCCAGTGAACTGCCACTTTACTTGCATCCCTTAGCGCTGCCTTAACGCCACCATGTGTGTGCCGTATCCAAGATACTGCGCACTATGGTGGTAGTTAGGGGACCTAGCATCAAACGTTTTGACACTAGTTCAGAGCTTTGCAGGATTAGCATCATAAATGTTGACGCTAATCCTGAAAAGCCCATTGTAAACAATGGTGTGCCTCATTTTAACGCTGCTCTGAGCAGGCATTAAAAGTGTCTAATAAAATGACGCAAAGAAATCTCTTACATTTCTTTGCACCAAATTACACTAATGTGGGGGCAAGGAAGTGCTAGGGGCTCTTAACTCTGCCCCTTAGTGTTTCTGGACTCTATAGAATAGGGTAGACCTTCATGTGAAGCGTGTTCTAGGTCTTCAGAATGTCTGTGCCCACATTCTCAGCAATCAAATTACAAAGACTCATGAGTCAGAGTAGGACAGGCAAATGAATCTCATCTTCAATCAATGGAGAACACTAGATTGGGGAATGTTTGCTACAGGTCAAAAACACAAGTGCTTCCTCTATGTGAGCTGTTGGGCCAGTCCATGATTCAAAGGAGAAGTGTTCTTGATGAACTGGATAGGAAAATTCCTATACACTTTTCCTCGATTCCCCTTAGTTGCAAGAGTTATTTCCAAGATGAAGAGAAAGCCCAGCTGATTCTTACTGCACCAGCATGACTGATATAGTACTTGTTTTCAGAGCCATCGAACTTGTCATTACAAAGGCCACTGCAGCTTAAGTCCGATATGCTTCTGCAGGGACATCACAATGCTCAAACTCTACACCACAGTCAAGACTTATATTTATTTTATTATTATTATCTGTTTATTCGGTTTTCAACAGAACAGATGCAATTCAAACAAACTTGAACAGACAGCATGTCACAATGGGCAGGGTACAGTAACTATTCACTTAAACAGCATTACCATACCCTCAGCACTCACATCATCAATGGAACAGACGGTTGACTACAGGAGTTGAGATGACCTCATTCCAACTAACAGCCAACAATCCCTGCCCAGTTCTCTCCAGCCAGCGGTGTCCCGCACCTTACCTACCCCTCCACGATGTCAACAGGCCTCAAAGCAGCTTCACCATGCCCTTTCATCCCTGTGCCCCCCCGCCCCCCAAACAGATCGGCCTGGAATTGACCCCAGATATCATGGGGACGGCTGCAGCTGGGGACAAGTTCGCCAAAAATGTTGGATTGTACATTACAATATGTCATATCTCTGACCCAATATTTAAGTTTTGGCAGTGGGGTCCTCCCCCCACCGCAATGCTACCCTTTGCTTTGCTAGTAGGAGTCCTATGGCAGTCAGTAGGCATCCAGTTGCCGGTACCTTTCTATCATAACCTAGCAGTGCCATATGGGGGTCAGGAGCTAACGGTTCACCTACGAAAGTGTTTAGCTCCTTGAATACAAGTTGCCAAAAGCTTTGTGTATGCCGGGACAGCCCCAGGCCAAGTGCAGGAAGTCTGCCCCCTCCTCTGAGCATCTGAGGCATGTCACACTTTCCCTTAGTCCAAAATTGTACAAACGGGCTGGGGTGTAATACACCCAGTTGATGAATAGGCCTGTGCCTGCTATTGAAAGAAAAAGCCCTGGTTACTGAGCGCAATACATCCACTTCTTATCTTCTTTAAGTGCCCCGACATTATTCTGCCATGCAAGATGAGCTCTTGACGCCCCCGGTTTACATGCCTCCTGTGTGTACACATAATGTTGTGATATGAGATAACATGGCATAGGCGCAGGGATGGCAGGATGCTCTAGTAACTCTTTGCCCAGAAGAGCGCACATCCCAGCCTGTACCCTGTGGTAATAGAATCGCATCAGTGGAGTAACACGCTGCGCACGCTCTTGTATTTTCTCCTATCCACACATGCGTTCATCTACAAACAGGTCCCCCAATATATGAGTTCCCAGGTGTCACAGCGCCAATATGGTGCCCCGCTCTTGTGACAGTGGGAGCCACGCGCACCAGGCCAAGCGAGCCACTGGGGAGTATAGCAGTGATCCGCCCTGCCGCTCCAAAAGACTTTGACAGGCGCCCAGTATAGCATTTAGGGAATCCAGCGCCCCATACCTTCGGACCGGTCGCTCAGAGAGGAGTCTCAGCAGCGCGCACAGTGCCGCCATCAAGGCCTCCAACCGGACATGCAGTAGATCACGTGGGCCGTGCACCCAATAACATGCAAATTGAGTGTGTGCCACCAGGTGGTATAGCTTGAGGTCAGGGTCATAGAGACTCCCCATGTCAAATAGGAAAGTCAAGGTCCGCTATCCAAATCTAGGCTGTCCGCCCGCCCACACCAAGCGACACATGAGTCCGTAGTCTGTCAAGTACTGCCAGAGTGAGAATTATTGGAATGTTCTAAAATAGAAATAAGAAGCGGGCAGCACCGCCATCGTCATGATAGCCACTCGCCCCACGAGCTAAAGAGGCATCCTAATCCACTGCTGCACTGCATCTTTGAGGCCTATTGCTTTCCCGTAATTCTCTGATAACCTTGTTCCTGGGTTTGTTTGAATTTTATGGCAAGACCGGAGGCTCCTATTATGCGTTTCTTTTCTTGCTTTATTTAATGAGCAGCAGTCAAGAAACTACAAATCCCATAAGGCTTAACATCTGTAGCCAATGGGATTAAAAACGTAGTTCACAACACACAGAACCAATAGTAATTACGATATGCCATTATGACGTCACCTGACTGCAAGCAGCCCTCTTTTCTTGCTGCTGCAGTCGAGATAAGTCGCATTTTCTTTTACCCACGTTAATTACATTATTCAATATTTTAATATTGTTGGTTTTATAAATATACGGTATTATTGCCTTTGTTATGTTAGACGGCAAGTTGCCGCATGTTTATTTGTGACTCCGGCCACTCGTCCACAACATTTCTGTTATTTGGAGCGGACTCCGTCAGCTCTGAGTTTATTTTGTTCGTGTTAGCGCGCGTCGCGTGCTTTCATCCTCCCAGGCATTCTTTCTATCTTTTACGGTCGACGACAAGCTGCCGTGTGTTTATTTTGCTCCGGCCTCCCTTTCAGAGGGGTTTCGAGCTGAGCACTCCAGCTCTGACGTCGGCTTTGTTTACTTTAAATGCACGTCGCGCGCGCTCTAAATTCCAGGCATTCCTTTGCCTCAGGCAGCAACAGTCATTCGGCTTGCTCCTGAGGCAGAGACGTCGCATGACAGAGCGCTTCTGAGAGCTTTCTTATTTATTATCCAGAGCAACTTTAGTTGCTTTATTTAGACCTGTGTCATATTATTAACCCCTTCTATTCCCTGTTTTTTACAAAAAGACTCTGTTTTTTCTCGGTTTCGGTCTCCTTAATTTCCAAAATTAAATCTACAAACCTATTTCTATTTTAAATATTTTATTGACATTTAAGACATAATGGAACCTGGCCCTTCCTCTATGGAACAGGGTGTTTCCACTGACCTGGAAGAGATGAGACATGAACTCTGTGATTTTATTAGAAGCTCTGTTCATCAGGCAGTATCTTCCTCATTACAAAAATTATCGAAAAATCTGGAGAATAACCTTTCTAATTTAATTTCCAAATCGGCCCAGACTGCGGGGGAAAGCAGTACGCGTCCACCAGCGAAGCCAGGTATAGGGACGCAAATGGAAGGTGAGTCCATCTCACGTACGCCAGAGGACGCGGTTCCTCACAAGGCTCCTGCCAAGGAGTATAACAATATGGCTCCAAAATCTTCTTTAAAACGAAAATCTAAAGAGCGCAATGTTCTCCCTGTTATTTCTCCAGTTATTCAAGATACAGACGAAGATATGCCTGATGTAGATTCAGATTCATATTTATCTGATAAGGACGATGAGGAGTCCTTTTCCATTCCTCCTCCAAAGAAATCTAAAATAACCTCTGCTACCCCTTCTCTTTTCGACTCAGAAGGGTTTCCTATGTTCGATCCCTCTCAAATTCATCATCCCAATTCTACTGAGTGGTTTCCAGCTGACCATGTGGGTCGTTATGTGGCACAAAAACTATTTTCACCCCTGGACAAACAAACTAGATCTAAATTAAAGTCTGAATGTCCTCGTCCCGTACTCTCTAACAAAGCCACTATTACCCCTACTATTGATGAACAAATGTTGACTTTCTTCACCAAACAAGGCAAGGACCCGCGCAAGGGCGTGGATAAAGCTTGGTCCTCTTGTCAGGACAAACTCTTAGACATTACGGGGCCTCTTACTAGGATTTTTGATCTTGTCGAATCAGTCAGACTAGACGGTTCCTTCCTGGACCCAGAAGAGTTATCTTTATGGGTTCAACGTTGTTTCTGTCTTTTGGGAAATGCAAATTCTTCCTTTATTCACGAGAGGCGTAAAGGCCTACTTATCAAACTTGATCCCAAACTCGTAAATTTGGCAACCGTTCAACCTCAGCTCCAATCAGATGGACAGCTTTTTGGAGATTCATTTATAAAGCACCTCGGCAAATATGTTGCTACTTTCACCTCATTGACCAAAGCCCAACAGTCCATGAGAAAAATGTTTCACCATCGGGTTTTTGCCAGGGCCGGTAAGGGTAGGGGTCGCTTTACCGGCCGCGGATTCACCAATCAAGGCTCCAGAGGCTATTACAGCTCCTATCAGCAGGACTTCAGACCTCAGTTCTACCCCCAACGTGGCAGAGGATACTGTGCCAGGTCAGCCAGACATTCCAGAGCCGCCAACCCAACAGGTAAGCCTCCTTGTCGATTTTTTCCCAACAGGAGGTCGTATTTCCCATTTTCTGTCAAATTGGCATGCAATAACAACAGATGCTTGGGTGTTAAACACAGTTCTAGGCTACAAAATAGAGCTTTATTCTACTCCGGTGCAAACGTTTTTCCAACCTCCTCCCCATTTTTCCACAGAAATGGTTCATCTAATTTCCCTAGAGGTAGACACATTGTTACGCAAACAAGCGATTGCGCCCTCTCTTCCTCTTTCTTCGGGTTTTATCAGCCCAATTTTTCATGGTCAAAAGAAAAACAAAAAGATGCGTCCAGTCATCAATCTAAAACATTTCAACCGGTTTGTAATATACCGGCATTTCAAAATGGAAACAATTCTCCATCTCAGAGACATTCTCCTCCAGAACGACTGGATGGTCAGATTGGATCTACAGGACGCTTACTTAGTCGTTCCTGTTCATCCAGAATGCAGAAAATTTCTTCAATTCCAGTGGTTAGACAAAATGTATCACTTTACCTCTCTGCCTTTCGGTCTATCGTCAGCCCCATGGTGTTTTACAAAACTCATGAAACCCGTGGTAGCTTTTCTAAGAGCTCAAGGGATAAGATTATTAATTTATCTAGACGATATCCTTATCCTAAGTCAATCGTCTCAGACTCTCCTACTCCACCTACAAACGACTTGCTCTCTGTTGGAACAATTGGGTTTCATAATAAACAGGGAAAAATCCCTTCTTATACCCTCCCAAATCGTAGAATTTCTGGGATTTCAAATCAATTCCCTCTCAGCGACCCTTCTTCTACCATCGTCAAAAATAAAATCCATAAAATCAGAAATTTAGCAAATTCTCCGAAATTCACTCATTTCCCTCCGAAGTCTAGCCCGAGTTGTAGGTCTTCTCTCCTCCTCTATCCAAGCAATCTTTCCGGGTCCCCTTCACTATCGTGCTCTTCAAAGATTAAAGATTCAACACCTGAGAAAGGGGCTTCCGTATTCCGATCTCGTTCCTTTAGACATAGAGTCTCGCACAGAGCTTCAATGGTGGATAGACCATTTAGATGCTTGGAACGGGAAAAGTATCTTTTCATCAGCCCCAGATCTTGTGTTAGAATCCGATGCAAGCCATCAAGGCTGGGGAGCCCGTTGTGGACCCATCTCGACTGGGGGTACATGGTCAAGCGAGGAGTCCAAATTGCACATCAATTGTTTAGAGATGCTTGCAGGCTCCTTTGCAATCAGAAGTCTGGCAAAGAACAAAGTACATTGTGCAATCCTGCTCAGGATAGACAATATATCTGCGGTCAGATATATAAACCATCTTGGGGGTACACGATCCAAACCTTTGGCAGATCTAGCCAAGAGCTTTTGGGAGTTTTGCCTCTCAAACCATCTTTCGGTACATGCAGAGTATCTTCCTGGAGCTCTCAACACAGTGGCAGATTGGCATTCTCGTCACCTTCGAGACTCCAGCGATTGGAGACTTCATCCTTCCGTGTTTCACAACATTCAATCCTTATGGGGCCCCTTCTCCATAGACCTTTTTGCATCCCTACTCAACACACAACTTCCCCAATTTTACAGCTGGCACCCAGATCCCTTAGCCTTAGCATCAGATGCTTTCTCACAAGACTGGTCGCTTTCCCTCAACTATGCCTTTCCCCCTTTCATAATGATCAACAGGGTTCTGGCTCAGGCCAGACGTCAACACGCTTCTCTCTCTCTTATCGTCCCGTTTTGGCAATCCCAAATTTGGTTCCCCACTCTTTTAGAACTGTCAATAGATTTTCCCTTATTAATTCCATCCTTTCCGGATCTGCTACTAGACCCTCTTCACCGTTCTCATCCCCTTATTCTGAACAATATCCTAACCCTATCCGCTTGGAAAATCTCAGGAGTTCCCAATCTTCCCCTGTTATTTCGGCAGAAGCTTCCCATTATATCTCAAACTCCTGGGCTCCAGGCACCAAAAAAGCCTACAAGGCAGCCTGGTCTCTATGGGATTGCTGGTGTGTGGGAAGACAAATTAATCCCTTTTCAGCAGATGTAATTTTTGTCGTAAATTTTTTAGCCTCGGAAGCCAGCAAAGGTAAAGCATTTCGCACTATCAATCTTTACAGATCTGCTATCTCTTCCAACCATATTCATGTTCACGAGAAACCAGTAGGCGAGTACCCGTTGGTATGTAAATTATTAAAGGGAGTAAAATGTTCTAAACCTCTGTTACCAAAATACAATCATTTGTGGGATGTTAATATTGTTTTGAAATATTTGATTGCATTACCAGATAATTCAAGTTTATCATTAAAGCTTTTATCTGCTAAATTAACAATGTTATTATGTTTAGTTTCTATTAAACGTTTATCAGATGTTAAGGCTTTGGACGTCTCCAACCGTCAATTCACCCCGTCGGGTGTGCTGTTTTCGGTTGTAAGACGTACCAAGAGCAATTTGTCGTCAGTCTTTTATCCCTATTTTCCGCTTCAACCAAAATTGTGTGTAGGTCAATGTCTCAAAGTTTACGAGCATAGGACCGCAGATTTGAGAACATCCTCCTCCCAACTTCTCATATCTTTCAGGAAACCCCATAACCCTGTTTCTTCTGCTACATTAGCCCGTTGGGTAAGACTGATTATGTCCTTGGCTGGTATTGTTGTTTCCAAGTTCGGAGCTCATTCCTCTAGGGGGGCTATGGCTTCCAAAGCTTTCTGGGCGGGATCCCGTTTGGAGGATATTCTAAAATCTGCGGATTGGTCCAATGACAATACTTTTAGAGTATTTTATTGTAAACCGATTGATAATGCTCCTTTGAACGTGATTAATATGCTTTAAACTCGCATAATAGGAGCCTCCGGTCTTGCCATAAAATGTAGATTTTCCTAGTCTATGACGGAAAGTCTTAATTTTATTAAAGACACGGAGGCGAGTATTATCCCACCTCTTGTATAACTTTGTTTATCCCTCCCTTTCTCTAGTTTCGGCTTCAACCACTCAGACAACGTCCTAATCAGATCCCGTCAGATCATCCAATCATTTCGTTCCCTTCAGGATTTGGATCATCCCTGTCGGTTTGGCCGGACCACCCTTGCCTCTGCAAGCTCCTGGACTTTTTCTCTGATGTCTTTGCTTTCCTCATGGCTCTGTTTATTCTTTGTTTATTACTCCCTTTGTTCACAGTTAACTGACTTCATTTGCAAGAAAAGAGGGCTGCTTGCAGTCAAGTGACGTCATAATGGCATATCGTAATTACTATTGGTTCTGTGTGTTGTGAACTACGTTTTTAATCCCATTGGCTACAGATGTTAAGCCTTATGGGATTTGTAGTTTCTTGACTGCTGCTCATTAAATAAAGCAAGAAAAGAAACGCATAATACTCGCCTCCGTGTCTTTAATAAAATTAAGACTTTCCGTCATAGACTAGGAAAATCTACATTAGTATTCCTAAACTTGCGGACAGAGTCGTCGGTCCACTATAATTGGTATTCCATTTGTATTGATTTAGTCACGGAAGTGAGAGGGAACATCATTGATTTACCCCCAAAGCCCAGCATGGCTTCCGAATAGCACCACCTCCCAGAGGACCGGAGCCAAATAATGTTACGGATCCTTAACGTAAAGTAATGCATCATCTGCATAGGCTGACACTATAAGCGTGGATAAGGGAAGGCGTAGGTCACAGGGTGAGTGGAATTCACTCAATGCACATGCTACGGGCTCGGCAACCAAGGCATACAGGAGAGGGAGAGGTGACAGCCCCGTCTGGTCCCCCTTTCTATGAAGAAAGGACAGGTCACCAGACCGTTCAGGCGACGGCGTGCCACGGGCTGTCTGTAAAGTACCGTAATTAATTTAAGGAATGTGCCTCTAACTCCAACTCGCTGCAGGACTGCCTTCAGAAAGTCCCACTCCACGGAGTCGAAGGTCTTTTTTATATTGAGGAAGACCGCGATCGCCTCAATCTCCGGGTCTACATGCTGTATCGCCCCAAAGAGAGTTCGGAGATTGAAAGACAAACTCTGCCCAGGTACAAAGCCTGTTTGCTCCATACCAACCAGCCCAGGCAACAATGGAGCCAACCGATTTGCCAGTATTTTTGCAAACAATTTGGTGTCCACATTCATCAGAGACAGTGGTCTATACGATGAACATTGGTCTGCCGGCTTACCAGGCATCAGCAGGACAACCAATATCACCTTGCGCATGGTACGAAGCATACAACCATCAGCTGCAATCTCTTTGAACAAGGCACGATGGGGAACAAGTATCTCCTGATCGGCTTAGTAGAAGGCCACAGCCAACCCATCAGAGCCCGGTGCCCTGCCAAATGGCATATCTTTGAGTGCATTCTTAATTTAGAGAGGCTCCAGAAGGCCCATTAATCGCTCCCTGTGTTCACTGGTAAGCCAGGGCATAGCTATATGAGTAGGTTAATCTGTGACCGCGGCTTCATCAAACTGCAGATGTGACCTATATAGTTCCGCATAGTAACCACAGAATCGCTCCCATAAGACTTATGGTGTTTTAGACATTCCAGGTGATTGCAGGAAGGTATGCAATGCAAGAGCACCATACAGTCTTAAGTGGATAAGATTCTTCTTTTGGACGTGCTCAAAGAAGCTTGATTCTTTAACGATGTTCACTCACCATCTTCTCCCTTATCTGTTGCAGTTAAACTAAGCAAAATTAATTTACTCTACTATCGGAGTTAATTTGGTGGCAATTTTCAGTTGTTTCAGAACAGTTAACCAACCATCAGTATTCTCGGAAAGAATAATTGAACAAGTTACTTACCTTCAGTAACGATTTATCTGGTGAAGACATATTCTAGTTGCAGATTCCTTACCTTAGAATTTCCCCAGGCGTCAGTCTGGATCAGGAGATTTTTTCTTCAAGCGGTACCCCTGCATGCCATTTGGTGGTGTCAGTCGACTCTGCGTCCGTCGTTGGCGTTGTGGTCACTGGATATGACATCGCTGGTCATACATACGTGCTACCCCAGCAGCTGATGTCAGTTTCTTTTCACGATTTTCCACACCAGAAGCGTGGAGCCATGAAGAACACTGATACTGGTGCCCCAGAACAAGGGCCATGAAAGGGAAGTCCCTGTCTCTAGAAATCAGTTCACAGACCGAGGAGGATGAGTGGGTCGGTAAGGAATCTGCAACTAGAAAATGTCTCTACCAAATAAATCGTTACCGAAGGTAAGTAACTTGTTCATCTGATAGAGACTTCTAGTTGCAGATTCCTTACCTTAGAATAGATACCCAAGCAATACCATTCCCAGATTTGGGTCTGCAAACCAACATCATACTAGGAAGTCCTGCATGACCTAGCAGCCAAAGTAGCTGTCCCTGCGGACCTGACTGTTCAGGCAGTACTGTTTAGTGAACATGTACAACACGCCCACATTGTTGCCTGGCAGATATCCAGGACTGGAACTCTGCGTGCTAATGCAGCTGTGGCAGCTGTTGCCCTGATAGAGTGGGCACACAATCCCTCAGGGGGTTGCTTCTTAGCCAAAATGTAGCACATTTTAATGCAGAGAACAACCCATCTCGACAAGGCCCTTATCTGCACTGCCCGACATTTCTTTGCGCCCACATAGCCCACAAAAAGTTGATCATCCACCCAGAACTCTTGAGTACTACTGAGGTAGAACGCCAATGCTCTTTTTGGGTCCAAGGGGTGGAGTCTCTCCACTTCCTTGGAGAGATGTGAGGGCATGTAAAAAGTAGGCAAGGTAATGGATTGGCCTACGTGAACGGGTGTGACCGCTTTAGGGAGAAAATAAGTTCTATAAGAAGCACTGCCTTGTCAGGGTGGACGGAGAGGAAAGGTGGCTTAGAAGAAACAGCCTGCAACTCACTTACTCTGCAGGCAGAGGTGATACTCACAAGAAAGGCTGTTTTCAGAGTAAGCAGGCAAAGTGGACAATTGTGAAGTGGCTCAAAAGGAGCGCACATCAGGTAAGTCAGAACCAAATTCAAATCCCACTGGAGCATTATGAATGGGGAAAGAGGAAAGAGATGAGTAAGACCCTTAAGAAATCGTCCCACACTGGGAGATTTAAACAAGGAGGGTTGGTCAGGCAAGCGGAGGAAAGTCGAGATGGCAGACAAATAACCCTTGAGGGTGCCCAGAGCAGAGCCCTGCTGGGCCAAAGAAAGAACAGAAAAACCTCAGAAAGAGGGGCAGAGAGGAGGTTGACAGACTTGTCAGTACTCCGTGCCACAAATTTGTTCTGACAGGCATGTACCGTTTTGGTGGAAGGATGCCTGGGTGCCAAGATAACATCACAAACTTTGGGCGGAAAGTCAAAAGCTGTCAACTGCTGCCACTCAATCTCCACGCAAGAAGGCGAAGACTGGACAGGTTCGGTGGAGAACCGTCCCCTGCTGCTGCAACAGAAGATCCACCCAAAGGGGCAGTCTGATCGGGGGATTGATGGCCATGTGCAAGAGCTCAGGATATAGACTCTTCTTCCCCAGTCTGGGGCCACAAGAATGACTTGGGCCCAGTTGTTCTTGACCTTATTGAGAATAGTGGGCAGAAGTGGTATTGGCCGAGAGCCATAAAGGAGGCCTAAGTCCCACTCAAGATGAAAAGCGTTGCGAGTGAATACTGCCTGGGAAACTCCAACGTACAAAACAGCTGACATTGCACGTCCTCAGCGGAGGCGAATAGATCTAACCACTGCTCTCCCCACTGCTGAAAGAGTCCTTGCGCCACCTCCAGATGGAGACGCCGTTCATGATCGACCAGGCATTGAAGGCTGAGTTTGTCCGCTCTTGTGTTCAGAGAGCCCGCCAGATGGTGAACTACCAAAGATATACCCTGCCGTTTCAGCCATGTCCAGAAGCGGAGAGCCTCTTGACAAAGGGTCCTCAACCCCCACCCCACCCTCCTTGTTGCAGTACCATATGGCAGTGATGTCTGTGAACACCTGCACCACTTTCCCTTTGAGAGAGGGAATTAATGTTTTCAATTCTAGTCAAATTGCCCTGAGTTCAAGAAGGTTGATATGGAACTTGGACTCCACCAGAGACCAGACGCCTCTGATCTCCACCTCTCCCATGTGTCCACTGTAGAAAGCTGGCTCTGTAAATACTATACCAAAGTAAGATAGAGTGTGCACAGAGTCCAGTTGGTCCCCAGAGGCTTTACAGCGGCTAAAGTAGATAATACTAATGCTCTCTTTTGTGGCAGTGTGGTCTAGCAGTTAAGCTTATCAAAGGGTAGTGCTTTTGTTGTACACACAAAGTCAATAAATGAGGCACACACTCAATGACTAACTCCAGACCAGTATTTATATTTAGAAAAATATACTTTGTTACTTTATTTCTAGAACAAAAAGGATTTTTGTTGCAGGTAAGTAGAGTTTCAAGAATGTATCACATTCAAGCATTGAATGCACTTTGTTTGGAATTCACAGATAAAACAGTTTTCAGGTAAGTAATACTTTTCAATTTCAAAAGTAGTCCCAATGCACTTTCTCATAGAAAGCAATACAGTCCTAGGACAGGAAAAGTAACAACACAATTTGCAGGTAAGTACTCGACTTATGAGCCCAGTCTTCAGCGGTTATATAGTCCACAGGGCAAAGTTTAGAAAGGCACCAAGGGTGCATCCCCATCTACACAGGTGGGCTGGGTGCAGAGGACAAAGTTGGTGTCGGGCACCCAATGAAATCCTATGGAGACTGGGGGCACTTAGAAAAAAAAGGCTCACAGGTTAAGTACCTGCGATTGAAGGGCACAGACCTTGGGGAGGTTTAGAGCAGCACAGGGTGGGCCACAGGTCGCACCAAACGCCCTCAGCAGCATGAGGAGGCCGGGTGCAGCATGCAAACACAGCGTTGGGCGCCCAATTGTTTTCAATGGAGGAACCCTGGAGGTCAGAAAGAGGCTGCAGGCTTGGTTTAGGGAGTTGGCTGAAGAAAACTGCTGGACCGGTAAGTAGAGATCCCACTGGATGTTGTTGGATTGGCGGTTGATTTCCCCAAGGCCAGGGGGCTGCAGGTGGAGGGGTATCTTTAGGTGTCGGGAAATCTTCACTGGAGTCAGTCGCGTTAAGGGGGGTCCTCTGGATTTAGGCTGCAGGAGTTCTGGTGGTGGTCAGGAGTGGTCAATTTAGGGTGGACTCAAGCTCAAAATTCCCTGGGGACCTTCTCTGGACCGATAGGCCACCTGGACTCGGGCCATAGACATCGGGTGCAGAGTAGGCAGGACTTTGCAGATCAGGGACGGTCTGGAGTCCTTCATGAAGGTTTCCTTGTGGACAGGGCCGCTGTCCTCAGGAGATATTGGTCCTTAGGTAGGCAGGGAATTCTCCTGGGGTTTTTAGAGGTTGCGGGTCATGTAGGATGCATCATCCTTTTCTAGCAGAATTCTTGAAGCTGCAGACAGGCTAGTAGGGATGGGACCAAGTCAGTTGTTGTCTGGAGTCTTCTCTGCTTGAGCAGCTCTTCAGCCCTTCTTCTTTCAGGTCACCAGGAATCTGAACAGCAAGGTTCATGGGTGCCGCTAAATACTAGATTTAGGGATGTTAAGGGGGTCAGAGGGGAGCAGCCATTGGCTACTGTCCCTGAGGATGGCTACACCCTGCCTGTGTCCACTCCCTTTGGGGAGGAGTGCACAATCCTAAGCCTAATGACTATTACCCTCCAAAAACAAGATGGAGGATTCTGCCAGGAGGGGTTAACCTTGGCTCTGGGCACCCTCTGGGTTGTCCCAGTTGGAGTGGACACTCCTCCTGGTGGTTATTAATTTTCCCGCTGGACCTGCCGCCGAAAGTCGGGCTTGGTCTGGGGGACGGGCATCTCCACTACCTAAAGTGCTCTGGGACAGCAGAACAGAACACAGGAGCGTTTGAGGCTCACCACCAAGTGTTGCTGTTCCTGCAGGGGGGAGCTGTAAAGCACTTCCACCCAGAGCAGGCTTTGTCCCTGACTGTTGAGAGCACAAAGGCTCTCACCCCATGAGATCAGACACTAGTCTGGTTGTGGCAGGCTGGCATAGACCGGTCTGCTACACACTAGAGTTGGGGGGAATTTCAGGGGGCATCGCTAAGATGCTCTGTGGGTGCATTTTCCAATAAATCCAACACTGGCATCAGTGTGGGTTTAATGAGCTAGAATTTGGATACTAACCCTCCCAGCATTCAGTGAAGCCATCATGGAGCTGTGGAGTTTGTAATGACAAAGTCCCAGTCCATGTGTTTCATATGGCTGCACTGCACTTACAGAGTCTAAGAATGGGCTTAGACACTGTAGGGACATATTGCAGCTATGCCCTCACCTGTGGTATAGTGCACCCTGCCTTAGGGCTGTAAAGCCTGCTATAGGGGTGACTTACTTATGCCACAGGCAGTGGTTTATAGGCCTGGCACCCATGGAGGGTTACCATGTCAACTTTATATTTTTCTCCCCACCACCACTCACAATCTGCAATGGCAGTGTGCATGTGTTTGGTGATGGGTCCCTTAGGGTGGCACAATACATGCTGCAGTCCTTAAGTACTCTCTCTGGCCACAGGGCCCTTGGTACCACTGGCATCCTTTACAAATGACTTAGCTGTGTGCCAAAGGTGTGCAAATTGTGGAAGCAATGGTACAGTTTTAGGGAAAGAACAAAGCTGCTGGGGCCTGGTTGGCAGCATCCCAGCACACACTCAGTCAAGTAAGCATGAAATATCAGGTAAAAAGGAGGGGGTAACCATGCCAAAAGGGGCACTTTCCTACAGCCGCCCCATCCCAGAAGTGACGCATCTGTCTGGTTGGGGAAGGGAGAGGGATCGGCCCTTGACCCAATTGTGGTTCAAAAGCCACCATAGCAGAGCTCGCACAGTCCCCTCCGGGATCTAGGCCATGTTGGAGAGATTTCCCTGATGCTGTGCCCACTGGAAATTTAGACCCCACTGCAGGGCCCACAGACACCATCTGGCATGAGTCAGCAGCAGGATGCAGGAGGCCCTGGGACCTAGCAGTCTGAGTCATTCTCACTGAAATCAAGGATAGAGACTGAAACATCGGTATTATAGACTGAATATCCTAGATTCGTCACTCAAGAGTATAGGCTCGAAACTGCAATGTGTCCAGAACATTTCCAATGAAGGGGAGCATCTGAGAGGGAATCAGGTGTGACTCTGGCACATTTAGAGTGAACCTCAGCGAATGCAGGAGATTCGCCGTAGTCTGTGTAGGAATGTACCCTCTTTTTGGCATGGTTACCCCCACTTTTTATTTTACCTGCTATCAGTATGCTTAGACTGTTTTCACTTGGCTCCTGCTAACCTGGACCCCAGTGATTGTGCTTTCTACCTTCAAATTTGCTTACCTTGGACCTTTGTGCATTCCACAATTGGAATACTGGTGTCCCCTTATAAGTCCCTTGTATATGGTACTTAGGTACCCAGTGCACTGGGGCACCCATGGGAGCCCATTCAAAATGTGCCTGCAGGCCTGCCATTGCAGCCTGCATGAAAAGATGCATGCACCCTTTCAACACAAGTCACTACACCAGGTCACTGTAAGTCACCCCTAGAATAGGCCCTTCCAGTCCAAAGGGCAGGGTGCAGGTCCCTGTGTGTGAGGGCACCCCTGCATGAGCAGAGGTGCCCCTAAGAACTCCAGTTCCAATGCACTGGACTTTGTAAGTGCAGGGAAACCATTTTACCCGTGTACCTGTCTATCAAGTATGTTGAAATCGTACCCAATACTGTTGCCAGTATTGGTTGTATGATTCCATGCACTCTAGATGTTCCTTAGAGGACCCCCCTAGTATTGATCCTGCAAGTCTCCCAGGGTTTGCAGGCAACCTATGCTGCTGCAGCCCCTCAGGCAGGTCTCTGCCCTATTGCTGCTTGACCAGCTTAGGCAGGGGGGAGGCAGAACAAAGGATTTCATGTGGGAGAGCAGAGGCAACACCCTCTCCCTTGGAAATAGGTATTGCACAGCTTGGGAGGGGTAGCATCCCACCCAACTGGTTTGCTTTGAAGGGCACATTTGGTGCCCTCCTTGCATAAACCAGTTTTGCACCAGCCCAGAGACACCCGGCCCCTGCTCTGGCACAAAACTGGACCTAGGAAAGGGGAGTGACCACTCCCCTGTCCATCATCACCCAGGGTGGTGTCCAGAGCGCCTCCAGGTGGCGACTCGATTCTGCAACTTGCAAACAAGATGTGCAGAGGTCCCTGGGAGCATCTCAGTGGCAAGCTCAGGCAGGTGACATTGGTGACCCCCTCTGAGAGGTGGTCACTGTGCAGAGTGACCAAACCCGCTTTTAGGGCTATTTAGGGCCTACCTTGCAGGTGGTTCCCGTGATTTGGCATGCAAGACTCCACCAGGGCTCTTCTGCATCGTCTACGTCTGCTCCTGGCCACCAGAACTTCAACTGGACACTTCAGGAACTGACAAGACTGCAGCTCACAAGACGACTTCGCCTTTGTACATTGAACATTGTTTCCTTGGCTGTGTATCCTCTGGGGTCGGCAAGACTTAACCTGCACCACAAAGCAAGAAGGAATCTCCCTTAGAGTGAGGAAGTCACTCCCCTGCACCTGCAGTCACCTACAGCAACAACGTCTGGCTACGTGGATCTGCACTCCTCTAGAACTGCGTGGTTTCTACATCACAGGTGGTGGTCCTCTCTGCCATCTGTCCATTTTGGGAGGTGGTGAGCCCTTGGCTCTCCTTGCAGGGCAGTACCCCTGTGCACCGCGACTCTTGCAGCAACCAAGGCTTGTTGTCTCCTGCTCCAAGGGATCTTCAGGCTCAGAGTAGTTCCAGCTCCCAGAACTTCATCCTTGCTAGGACAGTACCTCTTCTGTTGCTACAGCGACATGGGACTCCTCTCCAGGTGTGCTAGTTGGGACTCACTGCAACTTACAGTGCCTGCTGCCAGTGGGTTGCCTGTGGGGGCTGCAACTGCTTCTGCTGGCTCTCCTGACTGCTGATGGTCAGCCTGGACTCCCCTCCAAGGGTAGAGTCGCCTGGACCTTGCTGGTCCTCTTTAGCCTTGCAACTCTTCGTTTGTCTCCTCTTGCATTTGCCAAGGCTTGTTGGTGGTTCTCCAAACCACTGACCATCTAAGACCCAGCGACCGATGTGGGACATCATCTGCACCGCTCCAAGGACTCCTCTGCATCTCCTGGACTCCCCAGCTGATCTTCTTCGTCCCCCATCGACCCGGATCTTAATCCATAGAAGGGTGGGTAGTAGCTCCTCCCCCATCTGGACACTCCATCGTGGACTGGACTTTGTCCCCCTACTTGGAGGTCTTCTTGCAGAATCCAGCTTTGGGTTCCTCTGGTCCTGTTCTTGCACAATCCATTTTCTAAGTCCTCTTGTTAGTCCTTGGGAAGACCAGGTACTTACTTCTGCTCTCCTGGTCGCTGGGGGATCACTGAGGTACTCACCTCTTGGGGTCCAGAGTTCTCCCAGTTCCCCCCTAACTACTCCATATCCTTGGGTTGGTGGCTTTACTTTGCATTCCACTATTTTAGTGTATGGTTTGGCCCTCCACTAGGGCCCTAGCTATTTTCTACAATTCTTGCCAATGCTTGTTGTTTCCTATGCTAATTCCTAATTATTGTCTGTGTGTGTGTGTGTGTGTGTATATATATATATATATATATATATATATATGTGTGTGTGTATATATATATATATATATATATATATATATATATATATATATATATATATAGTGTACTTACCTCCAGTTGGGGGGGGGGGGGTTGCCTACAAGTAATCTAGTTCATTGTTACTATTATAAAGTACTTTTTGTATCACAGTGTGGTTCTTTCATGTGTGTAAGTGCTGTGTAACTGTATGTGGTATTGCATAAGCTTTGCATGTCTCCTAGATAAGTCTTGGCTGCACATCCACAGCTACCTCTAGAGAACCCTGGCTTCCTGGACACTGTTTTCCTTCAGTAAGAGGGGTTGCCTGAACCTAGTATAAGGTGCCAATACCAAAAGTGTGCACCACACACCAGGACAGCTTCCTACATTCTGGAGATAGTAGACAACAGCCTAGGGTGAACTCGCCTTCAACAGCCAGTTGTTGAGGTAGGAGGAAGTCTGACACCCCCTAACCTGCACAGATGAGCTGCAACCACTGCCATCACTTAGGTGAACACCAAGGGGCGCTGGTGAGGCCAAATGGGAGCACGGTGAAGTGAAAATGCTTGTAACCTACCATGAACCGCAAGTAATGTCTGTTGGTAGGCAGGACGGGAATATGGAAAAAAGGGTCCTTTAAGTCCATCGCTGCCATCCAGTCTCCCGGGTCCAGGGCAGATAGGACCTGAGCCTGAGTGAGCATTTTGAACTTCTCCTTCCTGGGGAAGAGATTGAGGGGACCGGAGGTCGAGGGTAGAGCAGAGGTCCTTTTCTTTTCTGGGCACCAGAAAGTAGCAAGACTAACAACTACAACTTACTTCTGGCACAGGGACCCTTCTCTTTAAGTCCCTTGGGCAAGAAAGCCTTAACCACCTTGTGGAGAAGTGCCAGGTGACCTTCCGTCATGTGATCGTACAATGGTGGCATGGAGGGATGGGTAGTTTTGTAGGGGAGGAAGTAGCCCCTACGGACTATTTGCAAAACCCACCTGTCTGACGTTGACGTGATGGTGGTCCAGTGGAACAGGTGATAGTGAATCCTGCTGCTGACAGGTCCCTAGTAGGGAAGCATCAAATCAGGAGGATGTGGAGGTTGCAGCAGAGGAAGGGGTGGTGGACAGGCTAGACTGTTGGCTCCCAGATCCACACGGATGTAGGATCCCACGTCCTGAGCCATGCAGAGGCTGTACAGCATGCGCAGACGGTGGCTGGCAAGGAACGGATGTGGCTGGGCACCCCTTCCATAGCCATGAAAGGGGCGGAAAGCAGATTGAGGGGTGCGAGGGTCTGCCGCAAGGCCAAAGGACTGAGCCTTAGCCTGAGACTCCTTAAAGCGCTCAAGCACAGAGTCTGCTTTGTCCCCGAAGAGATGTGCCATAAAAAGGCATGTCTATTAGATTAGATTGGACATCCCCCGAAAAGCCAGATGCACTTATCCAGACGTGGCTTCTCAAAGCCACCATTGATGCAACCGATCTGCCCAGAGTCGGTCGTCTCTTGCCCACATCTGATGGTGAACTTCGCTGGGTCTTTCCCATCAGTAACAGCCTAGGAGAGTATGGCTCGGGCCTCCTCTGGGACCTGTGGCAGCACTTACACAACCGTGTCCCATAAAGTATGGGTGTAATGATCCAAAAGGCATGCGATGTTCACTGACCACAATGCCAGTCTGGAGGAAGAGAACAACTTCTTCCCAAGATGGTCCAGCCTCTTTTAGTCCCTATGCGGGGGAGCGGAAGGGAATGCGCCATGGGAGGTTGAGGCTTGCATGACCAAGCTCTCAGGGTAGGGTGTTGGGTCAGGAAAGCTGGGTCGTTAGGTGCATGCCTAGGACTGTGGGCAATTGTCCTATTAACAGGGGCCCCTGTGCTGTGCTTGGACCATGTTCCCAGCAGGATATCAGTGACAGCTTTATTAAATGGTAAAAGGGGCTCTTATGTGGAAGCCCTAGGTTGAAGCACCTGAGTCAGGAAATTAGTCCTGACAACCACCAAAGTCAGCTCAAGGCCCAAGATGTTGGCTACTCTTCTCACCACCATAAAGTAAGAAGCTCTCTCGGTAGCCATGGTAGAGGAAGAAAGCATACCAGCATCAGGTGAAGTATCCTATCTGCTGGTTTTGCCTAGTTCCTGAGCCCATCCACAGGATTCTAAAGGGTCCAGGGATCCCTCCATACCCTCGCCAAATTCAGACCTATAAGAATATGGGTCGAAATCCAATCTAGGGACAAAAGGCCCTGCCGTAGACTGAATTGGTGTCAAGCAACATTGTTCTGGCTTCGCATCGGCCATGAGTATAGGGTCAATGCTGCCCGGGAAGCATCAGGAGCATTGCCGCTTGAACCGACATTGGGGACTGCTGAGGTACGACTGATGCTGGTTCAGATCCAGAAGTGGATCCTTGGGTGCCCCTCGGGGCTGAGGCTGCCGGTGTGGAACCCCAAGGGGCTCCTGCCAACCCCGCGAGGACCGAGGGCTATCCAAAAGGTCTGGCCTGCCCGAAAATGAGGTACATGGCCTCCTAAAACTCTGAGTTGGACAGAGATGCCTCAGGCACCCGGGAACTCAGAGAGGCACTGAGCCAACCCAGAAGTAGTTTTCCAAGACTGAGGCCTAGAGCGAGGACGCTCCTTGTCCGGCATCGTCCAACCAACGGTGTGAAGTCGAAAAGCACTTGTGCTTCTTCAACCTCTTCTTCTTACCCGAATGTCATGAAGATTTAGAATGGGACAAAGAAGAGTGGTGCTGGTGGCTCCGCAAGCAGTCTTGGGACATTCCTCTCGACCTGAGAGTGAGGCGGAGTTCATGGTCCAGCAGTCAGAGCAGAACTTCAGGTTGCGGTCGCGCTCCAAGCACCACAAACACACCAGGTGGGAATCCATCACCGACATCATGCGGTGACAGGCATAGGGGAGTAACCTCTTTTTGGCATGGTTACCCCCACTTTTTAAAAAAAAACAGGGAAAGGGGGGCTAAAGAGACGTGGGAGATTTGGAAAGAGAGTCCTGGTCCTGTGTATAATACTCCCATCTAACATGTAAATCAAAAAGGTGTACACACTTCCACTAAAAAAACAGATTCCTATATTTCAAAGGTTCCTGGAAAGCCAAATCGTTGGAACAAGAGCCCTCACTCACCATTTGGTGACATGCTTCATCATTGGGATATGCTCCTTGTCAGGCCGGTACTGCAATGCCTGACGGGCCCCACAAGGGGGCTCTTTGCTGGAGATCTTTTGACAATGAATAATAGCCGGTCAATGTGTATAGTGATGTAGGATTGGTATACAAAAAGAAAAATAGTGCTTTTAAAAATGGCTAGAGGTGAAACGTATTTTATTGGGGTAACTAACCTCTGTCATGATTAAAAACAGATGTGAAGGGAGGGAGCAAGATAAAATCCAGTCTCCCCAAAAACAGAGAAAGAAAAAATATTGATTACCATCACTAAGGGCCATATGTACGAACACTTTTTCCCATAGTCACAGAATGGGTAAAAACCTTTGCTACATCTGGCCCTAAATCTCTCAACTTAGAGTGTAGTGTATGTATGTACAGGATCCCATGTACTCCTATTGAATCAAGGTTGAACTTTTGAAATATAGGAGTCTGTTTTTTTAGTGGAACTGTGTATACCTTTTTGATTTACCCCCACTTTTTTGCCTGCTGTCAGTGTGTTTGACTGTGGTCACTGGGATCCTGCTAACCAGGTCCCCAGTGACTGTACTCTCTCCCTCTAAATTCAGTTGTCCCTGACTTAGTGCACCCCACAATTGGCATACTGGTGTCCCCATGTAATTCCCTAGTATATGGTACCTAGGGCACTGGAGCACCAGAGGTTCCCCATGGGCTGCAGCATGTATTATGCCACCCATGGGTGCCCATGCAAAATGTGTCTGCAGGCCTGCCATGGAGGATCACCTCAAGCCCAGGAAGACAGAACAAAGGATTTCCTTTGGGAGTGGGAGGCAACACCCGCTCCCTTTGGGAGTAGGTGTTACATGGCTTGGGAGGGGTAGCCTCCCCAAGCCACTTGTATGCTTCGAAAGGCACATTTGGTGCCCTCCTTTCATAAACCAGTTTGCACCAGTCCAGGGACCCTCAGTCCCTGCTCTGGTGCGAAACTGGACAATGGAAAGAGGAGTGACCCATGGGTGGTGCCCAGAGCTCGTCCAGGTGGCCACTTGATTCTACCATCTTGAATCCAAGGTGGGCAGAGTCCCCTGGGAGCATCTGAGTGGCCAGGTCAGGCAAGTGAGGTCACAGCCCCCTCCTGATAGGTGGTCATTGTTCTAAGTGACCAATCCCCCTTCCTGGGCTATTTAGGGTCTCCCTCTTGGGTGGGTCCTCAGATTCGATGTGGAAGATTCCAGCAGGAATCCTCTGCATTGTTTACTTCATCTTCTGGCCACTGGCCTGCAGAAGAAGTAACAAAGAATCTCCCTTGGAGTGAAGGAGTCACTCCCCTGCCTCCACAGGCACCAATTGCAACGACGACCAGCTGCGTGGACCTTCTCTCCTGCTAAACTGCGTGGATCCTGCAACACAGGTGGTGGTCTGGAGAGGTCCCCTTGGCCCCCTCTACCAGCTGTCCAACTTGGGAGACGGTAAGTCTTTGCCTCTCCTAGCAGGACGGTACCCCTGTGCACTGCGACTCTTGCAGCTACCACGGCTTATTGGCTTTTCTTCCAAGAGATCTTCAGGTTCCATGTAGCCCTGGCCTCCAGCACTCTTTCCTGCAAAACACATTCTCCTGCCTGCTGCTGCAGCAACGTGGGACTCCTCTCCAAGTGTGCGGTGAGGGCCTCACTGCGACTCCTGTGCCTGCTGCCTGTAAGTTGCCTGTGGGGGTTGCTTCCTTGGCTTCTGACTCTCCTCACTTCTGAAGGTCACCTGAGACTCCCCTCGTTGAGTCCCCCTGGACCTTCCTGGTCCCCAGCAGTTCTGCAACTCATCTGCGATGCTTGCGTTTGCCAAGGCTTGTTGGTGGTTTTTCCACACCACTGACTGACTGTAACTCTTCTTCCAACGTGGGACATTGACTGCATTACTCCTGGAACTCTTCACCTGCTCTTGTGCTGCATAGCCGATTCCTGGTCTTTACTGTCGACCTCGTCCTGCATCTCCAGAAGAGTGGGTAGTGGCTCCTGCCACAACCAGACACAGCTTGAACTGGATTTGGTCCCCTTCTTTTGCAGGTCCGCTTCTGTCAGGATCCATCTTCTTTTCCTTCCAGTCTTGCTTGGGTCTTGCAAAGTCCTTTTACAAAGTTTACCTGTGGGTTTGGGGGAAAAACAGGTACGTACCTCTTCTCTCCTGGTCGCTGGGGGAGGCAATCTGGTACCTACCTTTTGGGGTTCCTAGTTTCTCCAGCTCTCTTCTACAGATTCCACATCCTTGGGTTGGCGTACTTACTTACGCATTCACTTACTTAGTATATGGTTTGGTCTCCCCCTAGGGTCTCCATTATTTTTGGTTATTTCACTGTTTCCTATTGCTTTCTATGCCAATTCCGGACTCCTAATGTGTATACAGTAGTGTTTACACTCACCTCCTAGTGGATTATTGCCTGTACAGTATTTTAGTATTTCTGTCTACACCTCACTAACAGGGGATACCTGGACTTGGTATAAGGTGATAATACCATAGGTGCTCACCACACACCAGGCCAGCTTCCTACACAGGAGTCTCAGGGCTTGAAGCCAGTCATCTTGTACAGCCTCGACACACCAGAAAAGCCAA
This sequence comes from Pleurodeles waltl, assembly GCF_031143425.1. NCBI lineage: Eukaryota > Metazoa > Chordata > Amphibia > Caudata > Salamandridae > Pleurodeles > Pleurodeles waltl. The sequence goes on along the minus strand of NC_090446.1, from coordinate 1,133,169,254 downwards.
ATAAACTTGGACAAAAAGTCAAAATTCCAGTCAAAAAGCAGCTGAGAGTAGCTCTTCTCTAAACGCAGACTGGCGGAAAGAAAATAACTGACGTCAGTGTGCTGGAGTGGAGCTTATGTACGACTCATGACGTCATATCCAGCGTCCATGACGCCAATGATGGATGCAGAGCCAACGCAACCTGAAGGAGCGAAGGGATACTGCTTGAAGAAAAAATCTCTGTATCCACACTGATTCCTGTGGAAATTCTAAGGTAAAGAATCTACAACTATCAGATAAGAAGTTCATGAGGGGTTTATTTTGATAATTTTCTCAAGTGGCAAAGATTTCTCCAGCATGAGAACTAAACATAGTTCTGGCTGCAGTGATGAACCTACCCTCTGAAGCTATCCACAGGTTCTTAGACTAGCATGTGTTATGGAAGGCAGCTTTACTTTTGGCTATAACTACTGCATGCTGAGTTGTTGAGATGCATGCTTTCTCAGTCAAACATTCATGCTTATGTTTCTTCAAAGCAAATCCTCAGTTCTTTCAGTAGGTGCCTTTGTCTTTCCACTTGTCATATTGTGTTGCACTTTTTCCCAAATCAAACATCTGCTGCTGAAAAGCCTTTTTGTATTCCTAATCATTATAAGATGGCTTAAAAAACATGGAGAGAGTTTTCTTAAGTCATATTAGTAATTTGTCACTTTTGGACAGGCAAATGGAGACAAACCACTGTTTAAACAAAGTCCTGCTAATGAACAAGGTACTTACCTTCAGTAATGCCTTATCTGGTAGAGACATAGACGAAACGCAGATTCCTTACCTCAGAATTCCCTCCAGGCGCCAGAGTGGAGCTAGAAAAAACTTTGCGAGTTGGTACAGGACGCCACGGGGCTCCATACTGACATTGTCCACTGGATATGACTTTGACGGAGTCCATATAATCCCTCCTCCAAAGAAGCATCTTTCTTGCATAGTTACCCCCAATTTTTGCCTGGGGTCAGTGTGTTTAGGCTGTAGTACACTGGGATCCTGCTACCCAGGACCCCAGTGTCCGTGCTCTCTCCTCTAAATTTGGTTGCATGGTAACTTTAACACCCCACAGTTAGCATACTGGTGCACCCATGTAAGTCCCTAGTATATGGTACTTAGGTACCCAGGGCATTAGTACACCAGGGGTCTCCCATGGGCTGCACCATGTATTATGCCAACCATGAAAGCCCATGTAAACTGTGTCTGCAGGCCTGCCATTGCAGCCTGTGTGAAATGGTGCATGCACCTTTCACTTTAGATATATGGCTTGCCTTATATTGCGGTCACTGCACTTTCACAGTGTAAGTCACCCCTATGGCAGGCTCTTCAGCTCAAGGGCAGGATGCATGTTCCTGAGTGTGAGGGCACCCCTGCATAATCAGAGGTGCCCCTACAAACCCCAGACTCCATTCCCTGGGCTTTGTAAGTGCGAAAAAGCCATTTTAAGGTATGTAGTGGATAATGGTCAACACGAGTAGTCCAACTACATAATGGCTTCACCAAACCTAGGCATGTTTGGTATCACACATGTTGGAATCATCAGCTACACTGATTCCAGTGTTAATTGCATGATAGCATGTACTCTGGGGTTCCTTAGAGGATGCCCCAGATCTGCTTGTACAGCCTTGCAGAGTCTGCATGCCAGCCCACGCTGCTGCAGACCCTAGACACTGTTCTGCCCTTCTGCTGATGAGCCTAACTCAAGCAGGGAAAGGCAGAACAAAGGAATTCCTGTAAGTAAGTGGTATGACCACCTCTCCCTTTGAAATGGGTGTCTCTGGCCTGGGGTGGCGTGGCCTCTCAGCACCACCAGACTGCTTTGAAGGGAACATTCTTGTATAAACCGGTTTTCATCAGTACACAAACCTCCGGCTCCCGCTCTGGTGCGAAACTACACAAAGGACAGGGGAGTGACCACCCCCCTGTCCAGCTCCTCCCCTATGGAGGTTCACACAGCTCTGCCATGTGTCTGGTTGATTCTTCCACCTTGGAAATAAGATGTGCAGAGGCCTCTGGGAACATCTGACTGGTTAGGCCAGGTGGGTGACGTTCCTGACCCCCTCTGATAGGTGGGTCACCGCAGGCAGTGTCTAATTCCCTTTTAGGGTTACCTAAGGGCTTCCTTGAGGGTGGGTCCATAGATTCATCAAGCAAGACTCTTCGGCAACCTTGCCTCCAGAACTGCTGCTGGTCTGCCTTAGGAACGGAATCCAGACTGTTTCCAGTTGGGAGGGCTCCCACTGCAACATTGTTTCTCCATCTCCTGCAAGAATTCTGCAACATCCGTAGCTGTGCATCCCCCAAAGTCACAAGGACTCTGTTTGCACCAGAAAGCAAGAAGGAATCTTCTTTGGAGTAAAACAGTCACTTCCCTGCATCCGCAGGCATCTCTACGACAACGACCTGCTGGTGGTCCCACGAACATCAAGAAAGCTCTGCAACATAGGTGGTGGTTCTGGGGTCAGCCCCAGTTTCAACTTGTCTTCTATCCAACTTGGGAGGCTGTAGGCTTTTACCGAGGCCACTGGGACGAAACCCCTGTGCACGGTGTCTGTTACCAAGGCTTGTTGACTCTTCCTCTATATCTTTGAGCGCCAAGAAGCCCCAGCCTCCAGCACTCTGCAGCTCCAAGAAGAGCATCCACCCTGCAACTCCATTGGCGTGGGGATCCTTCTTTGTTGTGCTGCTTAGGCCTCCTTGTGACTCCCTGTCTGCTTCCAGTGGGTCCTTGTAGGGGCTCCAACGATTTCACCTGGCTTTCCTGCTTGTTGAGGGCCAACCCTGACTCCCCTCCGAGGGTCGAGTCACTTGGACTTTGCTAATCCCCCAAATACTTCAATCTTCCTTTCAGCTTCTTCTTGCATTTGGCAATGCTTGTTGATGGTTCTGCTGACCACTGACCCCTCTACAATGTGGCGACTGACGTGGGACCGATCGTGGGTGACTCCAAGGATCTTCCAGCATCACCTGGACTCTGCAGCTGGACTTTTTCCTTCACAGACCTGAAGAAACTTCTCAGTAGAAGGGTGTGTATTGCCTACCTGCACCGCCTGGACATCTCCGAGTGGTCTGGACTCTGTCCCGTTCTGTAGGGAAAGGCCTCTTTTTGACATGGTTATCCCCCCCCTTTTTGCCTGATGTATGATGTAGCCTAGAAACTGTAGTGCCGAGGGCCCTTGCTAATCAGGTTCCCTGGGCCAGCTCTTTCCCTAAAACTGTTATGATGCCTTGGCAAAATTAAAGACACCTTTAGCTACAACTATAAGTCCCTAGTAAATGGTACTTGGCTACCCAGGGCATGGGGTACTAAGGGTAGAGGAGCCCTGAAGGCAGCAGCGCTGATTGTTCCACCTTCTAGCGCTATGCATTTCAGTACACTCAGCACTGCCATTGCAGGCTGAGTGCCCTGACGCAAACCTAAAAAGTAAACTCAACATGGCAAACTGCCTGTGTCCCCTGTCCTCTCCACACTGCATGCACTATAGGTAAGTCACCCCTATAGCAGGCCTTTCAGCCCTAAGGCAGGGTGCACTATATTGTACGTGAAGGCATATCTGCATGAGCAATATGCCCCACTGTGTCCTTGCCAAACTTAGGACATAGTGAATGAACAGAGCAGCCATTTTAAAGGGCATGTGCTGGACACTGGTCAGTACGAGTTTCACAACAACATGAGATGGCCATTCTGAACCCTGGGTTGTTTGCTATCAAACAACTCAGAATGATAAATCCCCACTGGTGACAGTAGTGGATGTATTATGAAAAGTGCCCAGGAGTCACCTTAGAGGTGCGCCCTGCAAAATCTAACTATGCTGGCATGGTTGCTGACTAGTTCTAGCCAGGCTGCTACCACCAGACATCCAATCTACAACCTTGGAGAAGAGATCTGTCTCTCTGGATAGTAGAACAGTGCCCTTTCTGGGTGGAGGTGCTAACAACCCCTCCCTGAGGAATGTGCACTGCCCTGGCGGCGAGCGTCAAAGGGCTTACTGCCTTTGAAACTCGACCCCCAAACCTGCATCTAGCAGCAGATTTCTGCCTCCATTGCAAACCCTCACTTTTGGCGTTAGCAAAGATGGGAAACCACACAAAGGGTAGGAGGAATGGCCCCACCTGGCAGGCACCACCCCTAAATTGTTGCCCGTGAGGTGGACACTCCATTACATTTTCCTCCATTTTGGATGGAAGGAAAATAGCCAACCAGATATAGGGATGTGAACTCTGCCCACTGGAAGTGGTCACTTTGTGGATGTAGCTACCCTAAGGTAGATGGCCCACTGGTTACTACCAGGTTCCCCCTACAACGCGCTCTAGGTTTAGTATTTAGAGGGCATCCCTAGACCAGGAAATCAGATTTGACGGACAAACGAAGACTAGCACCAAGAAGATGCGAAGCACGAGAACTGTGGACCTGCTGCACCAAAGAAAAAGCACCAAACTCTGCTTGCCGCACCCAGTACCCGACAATCGCCGCTGAAGAGCTGCTGGCCAACTCCACAAAAAACACAGAGTATCTTCAGGTTTCGCAAATCACCAGAGAACTCCCTCCAGAGTGGAGGTAGCACTCTAAAGCCTAAGGAAACCATCAAGCCAGTGAGGGTCACTTCACTGACCAGCCGCTAACTCCTGAACCAAACGCCATAGCTGGACCAAACTGCATCCCTAAGACCGTGAGGACGAACCCTGCCAATGTGGCAAGTTTGGTGGTACTGCGCCCTCCAGCGGCCAAACCGTGCCAATACCCAGGGTATTAGTCATCCCACATCAGACAACAGGAAAGACAGCCCGCCCGGGGCTGAAAAAGGACTAGGAGGAAGCCCCAGTCAAGGGACTCCAGAAACAACCTGGACCTCCCGCCAGAGTGCCCCTGTTGTCCTGTGAACGACCCTGGAACCAACTTACCTCCTGCTCCTAAGGGCATCCGTGCCCACAGCTCCTGGCTCACCGATTCGCTCTGCACCCACCCGCCCCGCACCAAAGAATCTGCTGTGCCCTAACGGTCCCCCACCCCTTGCAACCTCAACACGCCAAGGGGCCCCCAAGGAACCATCTTTAAACTTACCTGTACAAAGCTTTTCCAAGTGTCCCTCGCAGTGGCCCTGCACCAGCTCCAGAGACCTGCTCCCACCAGAACTGGGAGCTATCCGTACTTCTCCAGCTGGCATAGTGTGCCCACCGACTACCTCAACCAACCTTCAAAAGAAGAACTTGGTAAACCAAATTTAAAATGTTATATGCTTTTTTAAAGGTGATCCTCGATTGATTCAAATGGTGCGTAATTATGCATAAAAAGACTATTTTTATCAAACTTCAAAAATTCATATCTCGAACAGTACATACCTAATTCTGATGATCATAGTCTTAAAACTTATATAAAAATGTGAAGTATTTTTATAAATTGGTCTAGAGTTATTCCTTTGAGTGTGTGAGTTGCAAGATTGATGCTGTGAGCACAACAAATGCTTTGCACCTCTCCAAGATTGGCCTAACTGCTCAACCAAGCTACCTTAAAAGGTAAAGCATTAGGTGATCTAGTTTTAACCCTTGTAAACCAATGTGTGGTTGCATGCCCCCCCCCCAGCACAGTCTGCCTAGCTTTGCACACTGCATATAGGGCCAGCCTCCTACACCTTTTATTCAGGTTCCTCTTGTCCAGAATCCACCTTTTGGTTCCACCGACCTGGCTCCCGGTTTAGGTACCCTACTTTCCTGGGTATCCACAAGTGGGGGCCCTATCAAACTTTCCTGGCTCCCTAGTGGGCCCTCTTGCACCTAAGAACTCAGCTGTATCATCGTTAAGCTCCTCTGGTGTAGGTTCCACCTAAGGGTCAGATTCCCCTCCCTGAGGAGTGGTAGCCTCACCTGAAGCCTGGACAGGGTGTAATTTCTTACCCTGCCTGCCTTTCTTTTTTGGAGTCTCCTGGGCCATTTTTCCAGGCTTCAGTGCTCCTTGCTCTCCCTGTCTCTTGGCAATTGCTCTTGTCAGTGCAAAGATATGCCCAGAGATTCCCAGCATTGCTTCATGGGCTGCCAACTCCACTTCACCCCAGGCTGAAGTCTCATATTCATTGTCCAGTAAACACTCTACAGGCAGGTCAGAGGATACTACAACTTTCTTTGGGCCAGTAAATTCCAACCCCCCAGCTAAGGTCAACAACAGCAATGGGGTGGCACTGAGTGTTGTTGTGAGCGTCAGTAACTTGGTAAGTGTGACCAAGTAGGTGTTGTTCAGGCCATTTTTTCAGTCACCATTGTGACACTGGCACCTGTGCCCCTGTAGGCCTCAGCCTCAACATCATTGATAAGGGGATGCTGGTTGTACCTACCCATATTAAAGGGACAAGCAGCTAGTGTGGCAAGATCAATACCTCCCTCAGTGACCAACACTGCCTCAGTGGTCTCCCTGACTAACCCAGGGCTCACTGCAGTTCCCAACGTGAACCCAGCTATACCGTTGGACTGACTACTACTACCAGTGCTATTGCTAGGGGCATTAGGGGTAGAAGTGGTAGAGGCAGGTCTGGTGCTCTCTTTAGGACAGGTGCTGTCACCTGTCCTATGGCCTTTTTGTCAACAAATGTAGCACCAAGGTTTATTGTGAGATGATGAAGAGGAAGAAGGTTTAGCCCCACCCCAGAAGAATTGTGTGGGCCTGATAAAAACTCCTTCTTGTCTTTAGATTTGTCCCAACCTTTGTCCTGATTCTTGGAAGAATCCTTTTTCTTCTTTTCACCCCAATGTAAGTTTTTCTACCCACTCTGGTGCTAACGTCTTACCCAATTCTTGGGGAGTGGTCAGATCCGAGTCCACCAGATGCTGATGCAGTTTGTCAGATATGCAATTATTGATAATGTGCTCTCTCATAAGAAGATTGTACAAACCCTGCTAATCATGCACATTACTGTCATCTAACCAGCCTTCCAGGGCCTTGACATAGCTGTTCACAAAATCTACCCAATCCTGGAGGACTCCTTCTTGGTTTCCCTGAATTTTATCCTATACTCTTCTGTGGTCAACCCAAACCCCACAACGATAGCATCCTTAAGTGCCTGATAGTTGTCTGCATCTTCCTCCATGACAGTGAGGAGTTTATCCCTACCCTTGTCAATAAAGGAAAGCCACAAGATGGCTGCCCACTGTCTTTGAGGATTCTTCTTCACGATAAAGGCCCTCCCCAAAGCAGTGATCCACTTGTGGATATCATCCCCAACCTTGTACGGTGGGACTATTTTGCTGAGATTCCTGCAGTCATAGGAGTCCTTCCTGACGCTGGTTTCCCTAAAGCTGTTGCTGCAGCCATGGCATATCAACCGCAAATTCTGTCTCTCCCTCTCCACTGCCACGGCCTCCCTATCTAGGGCTAACTGTTGCTGCTGCAGCCTCAGTCTGGCCTCTTTTACCCTCAGTTTGCTGAATTTCCTGCCTAGGGATTTCCCCTGAGCTAGAGTGGTTTGTCTCATCAGATACTCATCAGATACTTCTGAGACATGGGTTTGGACAGATGGAGATTCTTTGTACCAATCCCCTGTGAGAAAAAGTGGGCCTGCTTGTGTGCCCCCCTTCTCACTACCATGAGTGCTCCCAACAGAACTGTGGTGTTCCCCAGATTCTTCTGCCTCACCAGTAGGATCTAAGTCTATCCTAGCTAACACAGGGGACAGTCTCTACTTCTTTCTCTTCCTGGCCCTCTGAATGTTGGAGGGCAGAGTGATTTAGCAACTTCAGGACTAGAGTTTTGTTGGGCACTCTTCCTGTCTTTAGCTTCCTAGAGGCATAAAACTCCCTCAACTCCTGAGTTCTGGGGCCTGGGTTGTGTCCTCTGCTGAAGACATGTTTACTTAGAGTAATGTGGCTGCACCTACCTACTCTTAAGGTTAGAGACTTTCTAAATGTTAAGAGACAGAGCTATGCTAGACCCCCAATTTGCCTAAGCAAGAGGTCTAGAAATGTAGTGTGTCCTAATGACTAGTAGTGACCTTTCTTGTGGAAAGTCACTGCTGTCAAAGTGGTAAAGCAATTGCAAGTGTCTTATTCCACAGCTGGACCACCCATGTAGGAGGCTGGCCGAGTGTGTAGTGGACACCTATGGTGTTACACCTTATACTGGGTCTGGGCAACCCTTATTAGATACGGTTGCAGTGTTTAGGTAGCCCGGCTCTCTAGTGGTAACTGTTCTGAGCAGCCAAGACTTATTTCGGAGGAGTGTGAAGCACTTGCACAGTACAGTAGTCACACAGTAACTTATCACACACGAAAGGAACCACATAGTGTTGCAAAAATATAGGTACTTCATTTCAGGAACAGCAAACTAGATTACTATAGGCAACCCCCCTTCCGGAGGTAAGTACACACCAAATATACACAGGTAAGTACTAGCAAATATAAAAAAAAATAGCAAGGGCCCTATAGGGGGTCCAAACCATATACTAAAATATTGGAAATCGAGAATGGGTTTCCCACCAGAGGATGTGAAGTAGTTAGCCAAGGGCTGGGAGAGAGTGGCACTCCAAGAGGTAAGTATCTAGAAGACCCCCAGCGACCAGGAGAGGCAGAGGTAAGTTACCTGGTCGTCCCATAGGCTAACATGGGGACTCGTAAATGGAATATTGCAAGAACAGGACCAGGCTGGTGGAACCCAAAGGTGGATTCTGGATGAAGAGGACCTGCAAAAGAAGGGGACAGAGTCCAGTTCACGCAGGAGTGTCCAGGTGGGGCAGGAGGCAATGTCCCCCCCTTCTTCTGTGGGTGAAGATCAAGGTCGATGGTGGGTGAAGATCAAGGTCGACGGTGGAGGATGAAGTCTAGATGTGGAGTGCGGGAGCTGCAGAGGGGTCCCTGAAGTCACCTAGGAGCTGTCCCTTGACGGTCGCCGGATTGCAGATGGGTCCGTGGTCAAGAGGACCACCAAAAGCACAAGCAAATGTAACTGGAAGGTTGGAGATTTGCAGAGATTTGCAGAGCTGAAGAGGACTAGCAAGGTCCTAGGAATTCGACCCTTGGAGGGGAGTCCGGGCTGACCCTAAGAAGACAGGAGAGCCAAAAGAAGCAGTCGAAACCCCCATGAGCAAACCACTGGCAGCAGGCACAGTAAGTCGCAGTGAGGCCCAGGCAGCACACCTGAAGAGGAGTCCCACGTCGCTGGAGCAGCCGAGAGGGGACTGTCCTTGCAGAGGTAGAGTGCTACCTGGAAGATCCCTCGGAGCAGGAGTCAACAAGCCTTTGTTGCTGCGAGAGTCGCTGAGCACAGGGATTCTGTCTTGGAGGAAAAGGCAAGATAGACACAAGGCAGAGATGACCCAGAGGACCCCTCCGAGCCACCACCTGTGATGGGGAATCTTTGCAGGTCCAGAGGATAGCAGATCCCAGCAGCCATATATCGCTGCCTTAGGTGCCTGAGGATGCAGGTGAGACATTCCTTCACTCCAAGGGAGATTTCTTCTTGCTTCATTTGTGCAACGTAAGTCTTGCTGACCTCAGAGGATGCACAGCCATGGAAATGTTGCAAGTTGCTGACAGGAGCCGCAGAAACATTGTTACAAGGAGAGGTTGTCTCCGTGTTGCAGTCTTGTTTGGTTCCTGTGAAGTCCAGCAGCAGTTCCGGTAGCCAAAAGCAGAAGAGGTTGTTGCAGAGGAGTCCTGGTGGAGTCTTGCATGCCGAATCGGGGGAACTACCCACAAGGCAGTCCCTAAATAGCCCAAAAAGGGGCTTGGTCACTTTGCAAGGTGACAACCTAGCAGAACGGGTCACTGACGTCCTCTGCCTAACCTGACCAGTCAGATGCTCCCAGAGGCCTATGTCCATCTTGTTTTCAAGATGGCAGAATCAAGTGGCCACCTGGAGGAGCTCTGGGCACCACCCTAGGGGTAGTGATGGACAGGGGAGTGGTCATGCCAGAGCAGGGGACCGGGGATCCCTGTACTGGTGCAAACCGGATTATGCAAGGAGGGTACCAACTGTGCCCTTCAAAGCAAGCCGGTGTTACCATTATGTAGCTGGAGCATAGGTAGTGACCTTTGTCCAGTACATAGCTAAAATTGCTTCTGCGCACTTATGAAGTCCAAGAAACCGGAACTGGAGTTTATAGGGGTACCTCTGCTCCTCTAGGGGTGCCCACACACACGGGGACCTGCACCCTGCCCTTATGGCTTGAGGGGCCTACCACAGGGGTGACTTACAGTGACCTGGTGTAGTGACCAATAGTGAAAGGCTTCATGCCCCTTTTCACACAGGCTGCAAATGGCAGGCCTGCAGACACAGTTTGCATGGGTTCTCATGGGTGGCATAATACATGCTACAGCCCATGGGGGACTCCTGGTGTACCAATGCCCTGGGTACTTAAGTGCCATATACTACGGACTTACAGGGCTACACTAGTATGCCAATTGTGGGGTATAAAGGGTACCAAGACAACCAAATTTATAGGAGAGAGCACAATCACTGGGGTCCTGATTAGCAGGATCCCAGTGAAAAGTTTAAGCACACTGGCAACAAGCACAAAATGGGGGTAACCATGCCAGAAAGAGGGACTTTCCTACAGTTTCTTACCTGTAATCCTATTTCTCTCTCAGGCTAATCTCCATTGAAACAATAGGCACTGAATATTGCTGCCCATGTGTGGGGACACAGGAGCAGTTCTTTTAAAGTCACAGTCCCACAATATCTTTGCCTTACCTTGGAAAGGCCAGGAGGTACATGTGACAAAAATGTAAAATGTGCAACCTTAAGACAGGCTATATTGCCAATTCCATTAATTTATTTTAAATTATTGAGAAAAAAGCATACAGCCTTTAAAATTCACTATAATAAGTAAACCTAACCTTTTATAAGGCCCTTCAAAAATTATTTTTATTTTCTTTTAAAGTGAATGATAGGGAAGGCCAAGGAAATGTAACTGTATAGGCTGCAGCATTGAAAACAATGAGAATGGAATACTGCATCTTTAAGGGCTCTCTAACCTACAGTGTCCCATCATGCCCGGCAGGAAGCAGTTTAGACAGATCTATTTTACACATTCTCTAACAGGAAACAGTGAACCTTATTTTATCTCTTCCATCGAGGAGGGTGGGCTAAAAATTTCAAAAGAAATTACCCTGAAAGAGAACTAGGATTTTAGGTAAGAAACCATTCCTTCTCTCTCAGGGAATCTCCACTGATAGTCATAAGCACTGAATAGATTTGCTAGCTTATGCCCTAAAACCCCACAAGGAAAGAGATAACTGAGGGTTTCTTTTTAAGCAAATAGTTTTCTTAGAGAGGTTTGCCCAACATAGGTATCTGCTCTCGCATCAGAATCAAGACAATAGTGTCTTGTAAATGAGTGAACAGATCTCCAAGTTGCAGCTTTGCAGATCTCTGTGACTGGAATGTTTCTAAGTAAAGCAGCAGTAGCAGCTTTACCTCAGGTGTTATGGCCTTTAGGGTTCCCAGATAGGGGTTTGATGGCTTTCTGGTAATAGGATTATGTTGGAAACAATCAATCTAGTTCAGGATTGTTTTAAAGTGTTGTGTTTGTAAAGGACCATAGTTTACAAACAGTTATTCTGACTTTTGAAAAGGTTCAAGCTTATCCAGACAAAGCTTCAACAATCTTCTAGCATCAAAAGTATGGAGAGATCTCTGCAGCAGATGTGGGTTTTCAAAAAGGCAAAACTGAAGATAGTCTGAGTGACATGAAAATCTGACACTACTTAAGGGAGGACTTTTGGATGGGTCCTCATCACTACTATAGTATTATGAAATACTGTGTAAGGATTGTGGGGCCTTACAGCATGTATCTCATTAACTCAACGCGTCAAGGGTATAGCAATCAAAAAGGAAGTCTGGCAGGATAGGTGTTGAGGGAAAGCTTTATGTAGAGGCTCAAAGGGTGGACCCATAAGCCAAGAAAGAACATTATTTAACTCCCACAGAGGAAAAGGTCTCCTGACACATTAGAGTTTCTTAATGCCCACCATGAAATCCTTGACTATAGGAATTTTGAAGGACATTTGTTAAGGACATTTTTGATAGGCCGTGATTGCTGCAAGATGTACGTTACCCGAGTGAAGTTGCAGTTTTGCTTTAGGCAAATGAAGAAGGTATGGAAGAACCCCCTCTTCTTGGCAATGGAGAAGATGAAAATTGTTCTGAGCACACCAGATGCTGAGTCTTCTACATTTAAAAGACTAGGACATTCTTGTAGATGGTCTTATGCCTTTTCACAAAACATGAATGCACTCATGAGGAAAGTTTAGGACACCGTATTGTAGGAGTTCAGGAGCCAAACTGCCAAGTTCATTGACCGCAGGTTGGCGTGTTCAATCTGGCCTCCGAACCTGTGATAAAGGTCCAGCCTGCACGGCAGGCTCCTGTGTGGACGCACAGAGAGATGAAGAAGATCTGTGAACTACCACTGTCAGGGCCACTCCTGAGCTATGAGAATCATTAAGCCTCCAGGTGGGACAGCTTGATGATCACTGTTGCCAGCAGGATAACTGGAGAAAAGGCATAAAGAAATTTACCTGACTAGTTGGTCCATTGGGCATTTTCCAACATGCCAGATTGGTAAAAGTTCAAGATGAAGTTTGGTCATTTCTTGTTTTCTCTATATACATAGAGATCTCTATAAGGTAAACCCCAATCGCAAAAGATGTCTTGAAGGACGGCGTTGTTTAATACCCATTTGTGATTCTCCTGAATGTTTCTGCTGAGAATGTCTGCTTGAACATTCTGGCTGACTAGTAGATGAACAGCCGAGATTCCTGGAGATTAATCATTTCCAAGTTGTTTGTGCCTCTAGGGACAGGGGTCTGCCTCTCATTCCTCCCTGCTTGTTCAGATAATGAATGGTTGTTTTATTGTCTGTTTGAACATGAAAGGAGCTTGTCTTGAAGGATGGGAGTAAAGCCTTCAGAGCTAGGTGTGCTTCTCTCACCTCTGGTAAGTTGATTTGGTAAGACAGTTCCTTCGAAAACCACATGGCATGAATATGAATGCGGTCCATGTGAGCACCACAACCCGAGAGGGAGACATCAGTAATGATGGGCTGAGTTAGGGCATCTTGATGGAAAGTTATACTCTTCAAAAGATTCTCTGAGTGACACCACCAATTGAGTGATTGCTTTGTATGAGTTATTATGGCCACTTTATCTTCCTGAGAGTTGATCGCATGGATCCTCTAGACACTGTTGAGGTGGTATCATGTACATGTGTACCTTCAGGACCATAGAGATGCATGACATTGTTGATTCTAAAAAAGAGCATATTTGTCTTGCCACTGGATGGGGTGTCATCACAGAATGCAATATTTCTGATGGATGAATGATCCTCTCTCTTCCAAAGGAACACTTTTGTGCTCCTAAGTATTGGACAGATTGAACTAGCACAAAGATGTATTTCTCATGATTTTTATGCAGTCCTAGTCGATTGACGTTTACAACAGTCATTTGATAATGTTACCATGCTTGCTGGTAAGAGGACGCCTTGATGAACCAGTCGTCTAGATATGGGCAGACAAACAGTATTTTTCTGCGTTGAGCTGCAAGGACCACCAAGTATTTGGAAAAGGTCTGGGGCACAGATTTGAGTTGGAAAGGAAGAACTTTGTATTGGTAGTGATCTCTTCCTATCATGATCCGCAGGAATTTCTGATGTTACTTGGCTTTCCGGATGTGAAAGTAGACATTTTGCAGATTGACTGAGCACAGGCAGTGACCCTGATGGAGATTAGGGTAGATGTGGTGGACAGCTAACATCCTAAACCTCTCTTTGCAAATCCACTTGTTTGCTTTTTTTCAGGTCTAAAATGGTCTGAATTTGTTTTTTGGTCCTTTCTTGTTGATGAGAAAGTAACAGGAATATATTCCCATTCCTTTAGTGGAGTTGGGACCTTTTACACTGTATGTTTTTGGCAAGAGGATGCCTAGTTCTCCCTGATGTACTGGGTGTGATTTCCTTGGTGATACTGTTGGTGGAGGATACCTGAACCTGAGACAGTATCCATTTTTTACAATATTTAGAACCCATTTGTCACTGGTTATATTTTTTCACTCTTCCAGGTAAGATGTCATGCTTCCCCCTTACCGGAGTGCGTAACGGAGGTGAGGAAGAAGGCATTTGTAACTTGCCACTGGTGTTTGGTTTAGTGGCTTGGGCCACATGCTTGTTGACCTCCTCTGCCTCTTGACAGACGTCTGTGCTGCTGATGTCTGTTACCCCTGTTGCTGTTGACCCAGAGGCCAATGAGGGGTTTGAACCCACTGGTGAAAGGATTAGTGGTTGTAGGGCCTATAGGAATGTCTCTTATATTCTTTCTCTAGTCCTACTGCCCGAAGAGTGTCAAGTTTGGTCTTCTGCAAGACATTTCATCATGAGAGCCGAACAAAATGTTCCCTTAAGAATAGAGGTTTAAAATTTGGTGTTGAGCTTCAGGTTTCAGCCCTGTAAGTCTGAGCCTGGATTAGCATTAAGAAACTCTAATGTGTCTGGATTAGTATCCGTGTGCTGCTTGGATGCAGGTATCAGCTGCCTCGTTGAATACTATCATGCCCTCATTGACAATTTCTTGGAAATCTTGATGTCTGAATCTGGGGAGTTTGTCTATGAATTGTTGAATAGAGTCCCAGAGTGACCTGTCATATCTTCCAAGAAGGGCAGACATGCTTTCAGCCTTGGCAGTGACAACAGAAGTGTCACATACTTTTCGGCCCACGGAATCTAGCTTCTTACTTTCCTTTCCAGGAAGAACAGTAGAATGGGCTATGGCATGTAGTGTCCAGGCAGAAACAATGACAGATTCCTGTGATGGATCAGTGTGAAGAGATAATGGATCCTGATTCGGAGGTCTGTACATTTCCTGTAGGTAGGATGGTGCAGTCTTAACTGATGCCAAAGTTGGGAATACATTCATGGCTGGTTCCATGAGATCTGAAACAAGAGGTAGCAATGGTCTGAAAAAGGACTACTGGTGCATTGTCTCAAAAATTACAGACGTGGTGGCAGTGGGAGTCAGCATGTCCATATTTAATTTGCTGGCACCCCTGATAAGAACCTTCTGGAAAGAAAGCTTACTATCATCAACAAAGGAGATCTTCACTGGAGGCGAGTCTGATAATGTAGGAGAATATATTCCAGAGGACAATGTAAAGTCCCAAACTGGGATGGAGAATCCTATCTTTCCCTTCAGCATGATCGTCTGGCCGATCTTGAATGGTAACAATGATGGTGGGATCTTCACCTTTTTTTTTACCTAGACCTGTTGCTGTCAGGTCTGGTATGACGTGAGTGAGGTCTAAAGTCTCTTGTGGAAGTGTCACTGGTACAGGTGACTTTGGTGGCAGAGAAAGACTGTCTGGGAAGATTTGGAAGCAAGATTACCATTGGAATTACAGGTTGTGGAGGAGTATCCGTCAGAAGAGGGTGTAGAAAGTATGAAAGTATGGGATGTGGAGAATCCAGTATGATGACTGGACAAGCCTGTCTGGATGGAGAGTACGCTCTTGAGTACTCTGAGTCCAATTCTAGTGGGAAACTGTGAGATTTTATGCATGAATGCCATTCTGATGTCTTCTCCAGTGAAGAAGCATGGAGTCTCTCGTTGAACCATGTCTTCGCGTGGAAGTTCTTGTCTTCGAGCGGTCTCTCGACATCAACAGCCTCCTTGTCCTCGATGTTGAACCAGCCCTTGACTAAAAACCAGTAGGTACTGTACCTATTCTTGATGCCTAAGTCCTTGATGCTGAATGGGTGATGTTTCTCAGCAGATCTCCTTTTGGATCTATCTCTGTGGGAGTCCTCAGAAGGTGAGAAGAGGGCACTAATAGATGGAACAGTCTCTCCTCACCACTTAAATGTCTCTCCAGCCAGGGAATCTTGACCAAACGGGCACATTTTCTCTCTCCCAAAGTACATATGGTGAGGGTTCTGCAGTGACAACATGTCTTGAAGTCATGTGAATCTGATAAACAGAGGATAAAGATCGTATGGGTCTGTTTGTATTAATTGTCTGCCATGTTTTGGCCATTTCGCAAAAAGGGATGGCCTTTAGCGAAAAAATAGATATATTTACTGTCAAGAAAATATCGGGAAATACTGTTTACCCTACAGGACGTTGAGTGAACCACTTTTGAAATGGGTTTGCTGAAAAAGGCTGTGAAAAAGCCTTAAATAACAAGTTTCTTAGCTTCAGTAATGCCTTATCTGGTACAGACTCTAGAAGCATATTCCTTACCCTAGAACATTCTCTAAGCATCAATCTGTATCAGGAAAATCTTGAACAGTACCTCTATATTCCGGTAGGTGGCACCAAATGGCATCTCGTCAGTCACGGCCTGCCCGATGTGATGTGCGTGGTACCTATATTGGTGCCATCCATTTTCTGACCTCAGTTTCTATGTGACACACCAGAAGCATGGAGCTATATCAAGGTGTTATGATTAATGTGGCAGAACTATGGGCTGACAAGGATTACTGTAGGCAGAGAAGTGCAGTTCGTAAAACGGGGAGGATGGGAGAGTCAGTAAGCAATCTGTGGCTAGACTTTACTAGATAAGGCGTTACCAAAGGTAAGTAACTTGTTCATCTGATAGAGAATTCCTGCAGATTCCTTACCTTAAAAGAGATACCAAAGAAATCCCTTCCTGGAGGTGGGTCTAGAAACTGATTCAGACCAAAACGTCCTGGTTAACTGAGCAGGCAAAGTGCCTGTGATGACGGAACTGACTGTCAAGGTTGTAGCGTTTAGTAAACATGTGCTAAGAAGCCCACGGGCTTCATGAACTAACACAGTGCTTGCAGCTTTGGCTCTTGTAGAATGAGCCTGTGCACCCTAAGAGAATTGCATCGTGGTCCGTGCATAGCAAATCTTAATGCAGAGTACAATCCATCTCAAGATGGTCCACTTCTGCACTGTTTCCCTTTTTCTTAGTAACAATGAACCCAAAAAGAGCTCATCATCTACCTGATGTTCTTTGATGCAATTGAGATAGGACAATGCTTTTTTCATGTCCAGACAGTGGAGTTTTTCCTCCTCTTTAGGGATGTGTGTGAGAATGTTGCCAGTGTAATGCCAGTGTAATGCATTGGCTGACATGGAAAGGTGTCACCACCTTCTTTAAGAAAGAGGCATGGGTTCAGAGAGCCACTTTATCTTGGAAGAAGCTGGTATATGGAACCTGAACAGACACTCTGTAACTCGCTAACCAGCCTAGCTGATGTGATGGCCACCAAGAAAGCTTTCTTTTCAGGAGTTGGAAAGGACAAGTATGCATAGGTTCAAAGGGGGAACATATGAAGTAGGTCACAAACAAATTAAAGTCCCATTGGGGCATATTACATCAGGTGACTTGAACAAGGAGCACTAATCTGGCAATCTCAAGAAAGCTGTTATGGCAGAAAGATACCCCTTGCCTGTGCCAAGAGCAGGGCCTTGCAAAGCAAAAGAGACAACAACACTTCGGACAAGGGTGCAGTAGTGGATCAATATGTTTGTCAGCACACCAAGACACAATCTTATCCCAAAGACAGGAGCATACAGTCTTTGTCTTTAGCCTGGCTGCTAAAATGACATCACAGACCTCAGGAGGAAGGTCGACTACCCTCAACTGTTGCTTCTCAATCTCCATGCATGAAGGTGGAGAGTACACAGGTTCAGGTGCAGAACCCTGCCCCGTTGCTGTGGCAGGAGATCCTCTTGAAGGGGCAGCCAGGTCAAAGGATAGATGCTCATGCTCAGGAGTTCCAGATACCATACCCTCCTCGCATCCCTATCGGCAGAAAGACGTATAGGAGTCCTATATTCCAGGCTTCCTAAAATGCATCTCTGAGCGAAAGCCACTTTGGAAACTCCAATGGTCGGAAGTACTGACATTGTGCGGTCTTGATGGTGGTGAACAAATATAGCCAACGTTCTCCTCAGTCCTGAAAGAGAACTTGACCCTCCTCCGGGTGCTGATGCCACTTGCTGGTGAGGGCTCTACAGCTGAATCATCCATCCCACTAAAGATCCCACCAGGTTTTGCACGGCCAGGAAAATGTCCTGATGTTCCAGCCATGTCCAGAGGCACAGAGCCTGCTAGCGAGGGGGTCCACGTCCTTACCCCACCCTGTTTGTTGCAATACCACATAACCGTATTGTCCATGTACACCTGGACCAGCTTCCTTTAGATGGGTGGCAGGAAAGCTTTCACTCTTAGTTCCAGAAGACTGATGTGGAGCTGAGCGGCGTGGCCAGGCGGCCGATGGAGTGAGTCGCGGAACCTCAGAGCTCAGAGGAACCGGCCCTCACCCAACCCATCCGGTGGCAGTAAAGCCCTCCACAGGGACCCCATCTGGCACATAAGTGCTGGGAGGCCCCCGGGAGGTTAAAACCCCAAGGAAAGTAGACCATTGCAGGGCCCTGAAAAGCAGCAGACAAAAGGCCCAGGACATATCGAGAGCCTCCAAGATGGCGGCCACCACGACTCGCCAGCTTTGCAGAGAGATGGGGGGCAGGTAGCTAGCACCTGAGAAGCTCTTGAGGACTCCCGGGATCCGGCGGCTTGGGTGAAAAGGAGCCGGCAGTATTGGAGGTGCTGACAGCCCCCAGGAAGGTGAGGAGCGGGCACTGACATTGGGGTGGGGGTCTGCAACGCAGGAGACGCGGGCCCTCGTGCTCTGAGAAGCAGGTCCATGGCAGACAAAGAGCGCTGCTCTCCCCTCCTCCTTTTTATTGAAAACTGCCTGCATGGGGCTGCCTTATCCCATCTTCCCACTAGGAATAATTAAAAAAAAGAAGGGGGACCAGGACTTAAAGGAAGCTGGGGGCCCCACAGCCGGATACAAAACAGCAGAGGCCCCGAAGGTTCGAGGAAGGGAGATCCTAGATGCACCCCAGCCAGAAAAGACCGGAGTAATCAAAGGATAGAGGAGTGAAAAGGAGGGGGCCCGTCTGGCCGTTAGGCCCTGGAAACAGCTGAGAGTATGGGCCGCCGCTGGCATCCTAACTGGCGGATGACCGGGTAGACACCCTAAATCTATCGGGGAGCAACGCAGCACAAGCAGGCCTGCACACGCTGGATCGTAGGCCTGCAGATAAGTCTAGAAGTGCATGTGGGGCCACAAAGGCAAGAAAGAACGCACGTCAAGCGGGAAGTTGAGGACACAGTAGCGGTTAGACTGTTGATGCAAGGGCACCTAGAGAGAGCGGAGGAGTGCCCCATTCCTCACACACTGGCTATCACTGAACCTCATAGCTATTGGGAAGGCTAAAAAAAAGAGACGTGGCGGCGGACGATCGGATGATCTAGGGGGCTGATCTAGAAGCAAGGGGAGGGGGCGATCCGCATTTGGAGAACATGCACCCCTCTCTAACACTTCAAGATGTGATGCAGGCAATTGCGGCAATTCGGGAAGCTCTGGAGCAGAAGATAAATGCCATAAGCACAGATATGGAACTTCTACGTGTTGATCATAGACGCCTGGCGGAACGAGTGACCGTGACAGGAAGGGAGCTATTGGAGACGACTCCAGCGGTAACTGGGGCCAGCAATAGACTAAACGATGTAGAAAGACTTCTGAAAGTGCTGGAGGCTAGAGCAGAAGATGCTGAAAATAGAGCCCACCGCAACAACATCTGTATAGTGGGCCTCCCAGAGAAAATAGAGAAAAATTATCTGGCGGGCCACCTGGAGACTGGGATTACTCAGGAGTTAGTCCCAGAGGGGCTTTCACCATTTTTTGCTTTTGAAAGAGCACATCGGGTGCCGGCCAGAGCTCCCCCTCCAGGAGCACCCACACGCACAATAGTGGCATAACTGTTACTTTTTAGGGATGGTGACCTTATCCTGCGGCACACCCGCAAAAATGACCACCTGGTAACTGAAAACCATAAGGTGCTAATATTCCCTGACTTTTCTAAAGAAGTACAATGACAACAGGCGGCCTTCAGCATGGTGAAAAAGAAGTTACAAGACCTAGGAGTGGAATATTCTATGCAGTTTCCGGCTCGGCTCCCCAACAGGAGTACAGTTCTTCATCACTCCACGGGAGACGTGGTCCTGGGCAGAGTGCCAGACTGGACCAGGCCCTTGTGGGGAACAGCACGCTGGGAAGAGGAAACGCCATGCACGATCCCGGAGGAGGGGAAGACCCGTGTGGGGGATCCCCCACAGCAGAGGAGGTACAGCAAGAAAAACTGAAAGCGGTTAAAGAAGTGGCCTCTATAGGCGGAAAGACACTTGGAGAATAAGTAATGCCACGCCAAGCGCTAACGTAAGGTCAGGCTCGGACAATGACTCAAATATATCAATACCCTCTCTAACAAGGGCCTACCTGTGGTGACCCCCGCTCAGCTGATGAGCTGTTATAACAAGATGTATTGACTATGAGAGTGGTAATGAAATAACTGTTGGGGGGTCGTACATTTGTCAGGCATTCCCCTGAATGTTTTATACATGTCCCCGAGGGTGGGCTACAAGATGTTGCAAGGAAAATGATGGTTGAAGCCAGGTGGGGGCTGGATTTCTTGAGAGCCTGGATACCTCCCCGAAAAGTGTTACACTGAGATAGAACTGTTGCATAATTTGACGTTTGGATGGGGGAAATGTTTCTTCCTGTCCTGGGGAATGGGAGTTGGGTTGTTCATTACTCAGATTTAGTTGGGGAATGCTGGGATTTACCACTGGTCGGGAAAAGATCGACAATACATGCTGGGCTGAGGAGGGGAGATCTGCGTAATCTCCTATGGAATGTGGAGGAGAATGTCCACTTCCCAACCCAAATTACATACCCCTCATTGAACATCAAAAACGTTATAGGATAATCTCCTGGAATGTCAGGGGCATACATACGTTAGCTAAGCGATATAAGGTTTTCACATACCTACAGAGGCGGGGTGGACATAGCATTTCTGCAAAAAACGCACATGACTACCAAAGAGGGCGTGGCCTTGCAGAGACGCTGGCGAAGGCAACTATACTACACTACATTCTCGGCTTATGCGTGGGGAGTTCTAATATGGATCTGGGCGAGCCTGCCCTTTTCACTAGTGTTCGCAGAGGTGGACCCTAAACGGATATATGCTGCAGTGATAGGTAGGCTAGAGGGACAGGATATCTCACTGATTAACATTTACAGCCCCAATATACACCAGTCACTCCTCTTTGACCAATTGTCTACATGTTTACCTCGTATTAATGAACAGGGGTGGTTTTGGGGAGGCATTTTAATTGCGTACTGGATCCTGAGATGGATCGGTCTCACCCCCCATTGGTGGACTCACCAAGCCACAGAGTGGCAAAGGCGCTGAGAGAAAGGCAGGAACGTTGGGGACTCCGGGATAGCTGGCGCATGCTCCATCCCCTAAAAGGGACTACTCCTT
The DNA here is from genome assembly GCF_031143425.1 of Pleurodeles waltl. Lineage (NCBI taxonomy): Eukaryota > Metazoa > Chordata > Amphibia > Caudata > Salamandridae > Pleurodeles > Pleurodeles waltl. Next base: position 1,133,147,901 of record NC_090446.1, on the reverse strand, counting down.
TTTCTCAAGCATGCATGAGCTCCATGTCCGCTTAGATTTTATCCTATGCTTCCCAGAAATCCACTTCAAGGTGGCGGGTATCGAATATCTTGCTCGCGCACTATCAGATCATAACCCAGTGCTGCTTAGACTGTCTTGGGGGGAAACCGCTCGCACCGATACTGAGCTGGCGGCTGAACCTGGAGATGTTGGTGGATACCCCCTTTCGGGAAAAGACACAACAGCACATAGTGCATTATTTTGACAAAAATTAGAGCACGGCCTCAGACTCTCAAACAGAGTGGGAAACAGTTAAGATGGTGTCTAGAGGACATTGTATTTCGGAGAGGGTTGGGGTTCACTCCACAGTGCTAAAGGAGATTAAGGATGCAGAAATTAAACTATGCTCTTTAGAGTCGTATAGACCGGGCCACCCAGAACTGGAGCTGCGACTGCAGGAAGTCAGGGAGCAAGTGGCAGAACACACAGAACAGCTCTGCTCCTTCGATTAAAAGGCTTTTATTGCACTACAACATAATGAAGGGGATTGGGCGGGTAAACTTTTGGCTTGGCTTGCGAACTCAGTGCGGAGGGGCTCCCCAATAGTGAAAATAAACTCGAGCTCCAGGACCTCTCTGGAAACTTAAGAAATAAATGCCTACCTTGCTGCTTTTTACCCCACCTTATATCTTAGCAGACCCTTAGCTGACCCCACTCAACGGACTAGATGTTTGCAAGACATCACTGTTCCCCGCCTGAGCCGTGACAATGCAGTAGCACTGGGGGCAGGAATAACTGTGCCTGAAGTGCTGGGGGCCATTAAAAGAATGGCCCGAGGCAAAGTTATAGGATCGGATGGCCTACCGATCTAATTTTATAGCACTTACTCAACAGAATTGGCTGAGAGACTCGTGAAGATGTTTAATGAGGCATATGCCCTAGGTCACCTGCCACAGACTAGCAGAGAAGCAATGTTTATCCCGTTACTTAAACCAGGAAAAGAGGCTTCAGAAGTGGGAGCCGCTTTCCATGCTAAAGTTTGATTATAAGATTCTGAGTAGTATTTCAGCCTCCCGACGTCTCCTCTTTATGCCCCAGTTAATTCACCCTGATCAATCAGGATTTATTCCCAAATGCAACACAGCAGCTAACATCAGACATCTTATGGCTATCCTAGCTTATACCTCATATGACCGAACAACTGCTGCTATATTATATATAGATATTGAAAAGGTGTTTGACAACCTCGAGTGGGACTACCTCTATGAAGTCATGACTCATATGGGACTTGGACAGAGATTTGTGGCCTGGATGAAGCTCTTATATACTGGACCCACAGCCAGGGTGCGGACGGGCAGACTATTTCAGAGGGCTTTGGGGTAGAGCTAGGTACGATACAGGGGTGCCCATTACCCCCTTGCTCTTTGCTATCTTAATGGTACCCTTGGCGTTGTTAGCCAGGTCGGGAGTGCACTTTGAGGGAATTATGGCAGGTGAAGACGTACAGCGTATTGCATTGTACGCTGATGATCTGTTATTATTCCTACGGGACGCAGGAAGAGATCTACAGAGGGCACAATCCCTGCTGGATCACTTTGCAGAGGTCTCTGGACTTAAAGTGAATTGGTCCAAAACAAAATTGTTTCTTATTGAGGAAAATTAGATCCCGGTTGACTTGCCCAGAAATTTGGAGGTGGAGCCTCATTGCTTGTCGTACCCGTGGGTCAAAATATATCGAACTGCTCAGGACATGTTTGACTGTAATTACAGGCTAGGCCTTCGCAACCTGAAGACATCTTCTGGCAGATGCTGCCCCTTTCAGAGATGGGCAGAATTGCTCTCCTGAAAATGGTGGCTCTACCGCGATTGTTGTACCTCTTCGGAACACTCACTCTGTGGGTGCCCAAATACTATTTTAAAGATCTAACCTCACTTAGCATGGCATTTGTATGGGACGGGGTGGCGGCGAGTGGCATATGCTACGCTCCGGCGTCCTGTACGACCGGGAAGACTGGCAGCTCCGGACTTTGAACTGTACTATTTGGCAGCACAGCTGCAGTGGCTTGCCAGTTGGATAACAAGTAGGTGGCAGCAGGATGGGCCCACAGATGGGTTTACACCGACATATTGGGTGCTACTTGGGTTGATCCTGAGAACTAAGGCCCCTGCTGGAATGGACCTAGAGGCCTTTAAGGCTATGCAGAAATGATGGAGAGCAGTTATGAAAAAATCGGATACTCAATTGCCATACTCCCCAGAACTCCCCCTCTCGGTCTTGCCATTACTGAGGTGGAGGAGACTGAATTGGCATGGCCTGGAGACATGGACTGCGGCAGGTATGACTAAACTGGGTGACTTGTTCCGGAACGGGGTCCTAACCACATTTGAGACGCTCAGCGCGGAATTTAATCTTCTGGAAGGACAATTCTTGAATCCCAGGGCAGCACTGGCAATCATACGTATGCACTGGGGAATGGGAGATGCAGAACCGCGAACACATGCATGCTACTCGTAAGTCCTACTAGCAACCAGGACAGGGAAAGCGGTTACTTGCCTATATCGACATTTACAAATGGAGACTTTCAGACCCATGGATGGGATACGGGCCAAGCGGGAGGCAGATTTGGGCACCTCACACTAGCCTTGGTGGAAGTCTTGACAGAGGTGCTTCAGCATGGGGTGCCCCACACAGAACCTCTCCTGCCCTTCAATGAACCCCCCCCGATGTCCTGTTTGGGTGTGGGCCAAGTCCTGCATGGGCACTCCTGTGCACAGGACAGTTGCATGTTGTCCTGGGGACCCAGCTTTCCTCACCCAGCACCCCACCCCTGAGAACCTGGTGGCCTCTACCTCTAAGGTTAACCCCAGTGCTTTCTCTACCACTCCACTAGATAGGGAATCCAAGAGGCTGTATAACTTCAGGAAGAGGATATTCTCTTTCAACAGCCTTGCACTGCAGTTGGTGAACATTGCATGCATCCTGGGACGACATAGCTATACAGTGTGGGACTCTGTTGAGCAAGTGCTACACAGCCACCATTGCCAATAGGCTTTCTTTTCTTTTCATGGCTGTGGACATCACTCCCACAAGTCCTATAGGACCTAAAGCCAGCGCTCTGCCCAGTCTGCGGCCCCCTGACAGCTACTGCCTCCAATCCTCTTTAATAGGCACAGGCACGCTCCTGCTTAAAATTGTCTGGTGGGGTTATGACCTTCCATTTACAGAAACTCTGCTATCCTTGCCGCAATGCTCAGATTGGCTGATAGAGGACCACCTCTCCTTATTACACCAGGAAGTGGAGGGTCTTTTGGCCAAAGAAGTCATTGAAAGGGTAACACTATCAGAAGTCAGGCGTGGTTGTTTTTCCTGCTACTTTCTCCACCCTATCCTAGAGCTGCACCTTTTCAATGCATTCTTGAAGAAGGAGAAATTCGATATGCTCACACTTACTAAGGTGCCTTCCGTGCTCAACCTTGGAGACTATTTGATAGTGCAAGACCGTCAGGATGTCTATTTTCACAATACCATTGTGCAGGCACATCTGATTTACCTGTGTTTCACAGTGGGCCAGGAGCATTTCTAATTTGCTGTGCTCGCCTTTGGTCTCACCAGTGCTTATCAGGTGTTCACTAAGGTGATGGCAATAGTTGGAGCACATCTGCAGGAGTCAGGTTCCCTTACTTCGATGCTTGCCCTCTAAAGGCAGTTTTCACCACATCAGTCTTCACCCACCTCCAGACTACAGCAGACCTCTTGAAATCTCTGGTAAAAGGGACAAAAGCAGACCTGGTTTTCGACACCAACTTATCTGGAAAGAACGTAGTGAAAAGAGGGTAACAGCTAAGGGCCTGCAACTCATTGATCCTTGTAGCAGAAGTGATAGCAACCAAAACACGGTTTTGAAGGTCAGCATATGAAGGGTACAACTGTGAAAGGGCTCAGAGACCCAATAAAAATAGTACGAACCAGATTTAGGTCCCATTAAGGAACCACAAAGGGAGTTGGAGGAAAAAGGTTTGTCAGGCCCTTAAAAAAATGCATGACAACAGGGAATTTGAGCAGGGATGGCTGATTCTGCAGACAGCGGAAAGTGAACAAGGTAGCTGAATAACACTTGACAGTGCCAAGGGTATATTCCCTCTCAGCAAGAGAAAGTGCAAATTGAAGAACCTGAGAAAGCTTGGCCTGCAACTGATCTACTCCGCACACCATGTGACAAACTTGCCAGAATAAACAGGCTTAGTGGAGGCGCAGCACATAGACAAGATGACGTCTAATGTCTGGTGCCAGCTGAAAGGCGATCAGCTGTCCTCGCTCAAAGTCCAAGCATATAGGTGGAGGTCTCAGAAATTGAGGTGTAGAATCATTCCTCTCAACTGGGAGGGAAGGTCTGGCCTGAGTGAAAGTTGAAGCAGGGGACATGTAGCGAAGCGCAGGAGGTCCGCATGGCACACCCTTCTCAGCCAATCCTGGGCAATGGGAATGACTACAGCTAGGTCTTGGTGAATCTTCCTGAGAACTCCCGGAACAAAGGGTATGGGGTGAAATGTGTAATACAGCTGAAAGTTCCACTTCGACTGAAATGCATACCTCAAGGCTCCCCTCAGTGGATACTGGATGTTGCAGAACTGCTGGCACTATGCATTTTCCAAGAAGGCAAATAGGACCACTTGAGGGGTGGCCCTCTGGGCGAAGGTATCCTGGATTACCTCTGGCAGAAGATGCCAATCGTAATCAGAAAGATGATTCCAGCTCAGAGTGTCGGCTCTGACATTCAGAGACCCCACTAGGTGATTGGTGGTTAGCCTAATACCACAATGTTAACACTTCCAGGCAAAAGAGATGAGACCCTACTCCCCCTGCTTGTGGTTGTGTTGTCATTCAATATCTAGATGGACCGACCAACGATGGAGGGGAGGAAGGCCTTAAGCACCAGCCAAATTCCCTGCATGATGATGTGAAGAACCCGCTCTTCCAGAGACCAGAAGTGTCTGATCACCAGGTTGTACCTGCTCTCTGCCTCCCCGGCTGAAGGCCCGTGCTGCATTACCCTCGCCGAGCGCTGACTCACTGACACCACCACCTCAGAGGCCTGACCAATACCTGAATGCTGAGGGGGACCCACACATATCGATCACGAGTGAGGAACGGTTGAGCCAGACTCCCTCTCTTACCTAAACCTGCCACAAGGTGCAAACACCGCCTCTCTAATGAAGATACTGTTCTAACGCTGCCACAGGACGATAACTACTAACCATCTTCAGTGCCACAGACACTGCATTGTATTGATCTTTTTATCTGGATGGGTCCACCACTCCACGCTTGTCTAAGGAATGTAGATTTTAAGTCGGGGTTTATGTTTTGAGGTGATAGATGCTTCTTGGGAAGGAAGTGTGGGGTGGGGGTGTAGCTGGGGGACGAAGGGTTTTACACAAGGCATGTCTGAGTTTTAGTCTTGTTGTTTGTTCTTTGTGTTTTGTCTTTCTTTACCAGGGAGTCACATTGGTCTGTGCTTGCTGCATCAGAACCAAGTCTCGTGCAATCACAGGTCCGGCAAGGGATGCCCATACCCGCTCCCACACACATGGTGCTCTGATGTCATATGCCTGCGTTCACAAACGTATCACACTCAGTCATGATCACGTACAGTGTTATGTCATGGAATGTTAATGGTCTCCTTGACCTGGTTAAGCATTCTACCATGCTCTGCTGTGCTCGCCGCTCCTCAGCCTCTATTATGTTGCTGCAGGAGAACCACTTGATGGGTTCTAAACGTCCCAAGCTCACCCATAAGGATTACAATAGTCTATCATGCAGGGTTTGCCAGGGGTGCCCATGGAGTAGCCATTCTGCTACATTGCAGTTTCTCAGTGAACGTGACCATGTGTTGGTCTGACCCCCCCCCCCCCCCCCCCCCCCAAGGTCGTCATGTGTCCCTAGCAGGTACGGTTGAAGGCCATACACTAAATCTCCTGTGCCTATATGCCCCCAAGGTGCATTTGTTCCCAAAGGAGTGAGCCCCAGTTCTTTTTGTTAACCTCTCTGAATACACAGGCCCTCTCAAAGGCTGTGAACCACTTGGTAATAGGATGACTATCCTCATATTTGGGGACACTCCCTTTGGGGATTTTATAGTCAGAGTGCTGTGCTCTGACCCTAGGTATTACGTTGCTGCCACCATTCACGGGTGCTAAACCTGATTCTGCTGTTTCCCTTTCTATGGCCAGTATTCTGTCCTCTAGGGTAATTCTTCTAGCTAATTTCTCTGGACCTTGAGAAAGCTGAGCCATCCTCACTAGAGCGTGGTGCTCTAGGCACCTTGGCTTGGTCATAAAAATTGTGCATTATAAATCCATTTGCAGAATGTATATGTTGGTGCAAGACATGAACAACACATAGGTTGTTTGGGGGGTGCAGATCCCTCTCTTTCAAGTGGTAGAGGGTCCAGTTCCTCCTCACATGCACCGCCCTGATCTACATGGTCAGTTGTTTCATCAATAGGATGGGCCTGCTTATACTATGTCAGTAGCTTCTGGAGCTTCACAGTTAGGGTTTGAGCCTGTTTTTATTTTGTACTCTTTACAGAGGGCCATTAACAGACTGTGGAAAAGCTAAAGGTAAGGGGAGAGGTCTAGCTCCACGCGCTTGTCTTCTGAGGTACTCATTATTTTACTAAAGTTGGGACCTTTTTGAGCTAGAGAAAAAACTTCTAACAGTTTTTTCCCCCTAACTAAACTATGTTTTTAAAACTTTTACTGTTAAGCTACAGGGACCTAACCAGGGCCATAACAATACTTTAAGGAATTTGGAAAAATATCCAATTAAAGAAAATGCAATTTAACTAAAGGCAATTTTGGGATTTACTTCTGTATTCACTTATTGACCAAGTGGTATTAGCAAATGAAAAGTCACAGACCCCACCGCTGTTCCACCAATGTAGGAAGATGGGTCTCTATATAGTGAACTAAAATAAATTGGTTATGCAGAGGCAAAAGTAGATATAACTAATGCTCTATTTTGTGGTAGAGTGGGCGAGGAGGTAGGCTTATCAGAGGGTAGTGCTAGGCATTCATGTGTCTCATTTATTGCCTCAAAGAGGCAATAAATGAGACACACACTCAAAGCATAAATCCAAGACCAATTTAGAAAAGTAACAATCATTTTTTATATGTTTCACACCAAAGAACTTCGTAATAATGTAAGGAGACTTTTAAGCATAAATATTTTGCAGGTTCAGTAATCAACAATGTAATTTTCAGAGTTCTCTCAATGTTATCCTATAACCACGAACAGATGTCTAGTGGTAAGTAACATTTTACGTTCAATGGCATGTGTAGCTGTAGATACACATGCTGTGCATAGACTGTAAAGCAGTCCCTTCAGGAAGCGGTGGCTAGCGTGCAGGAGTTGCAATTGATTGGAAGAGTGTTTTGAGTACAGCTTGTCCAACATTTGCTTGTTGGCATGTAAAGACATATACGCAACAATGTTTAGTAAATGTATGTAGTGTAGCCCATGTTGCTGCTTTGCAGAAATCCACTATAGGTACTCAAAAATGCCACAGATGCACCTTTTTTCCTAGTGGAGTGTGCTCTAAGTGGTACAGGTAATTGTCGTTTGGCTTTACTATAACAAGTTTGAATACATTTGACTATCCATCTAGGTATAGTTGGTTTAGATATAGGCTTTCATTTATGTGGCAAGGAGAACACCACAAAAAGTTGTTTTGTTTTCCTAAACTCTTTTGTTCTATCTATATAATACATAAAAGCCCTTTTAACATCAAGAATATGTAGAGCTCTTTCTGCCACATAATCTGGTTGTGGAAAGAAAACTGGCAATTCTATTGTCTGATTGATATGGAATTGTGAAACTACTTTTGGAAGGAATTTTGGATTTGTTCTTAACACAATTTTTTCTTTATGAATTTGAAAGAAAGGTTCTTCCAAAGTTAAATCTTGGAGCTCACTGACACTTATAAGGAAAGTTATAGCATCTATAAAAGTTACTTTCCATGAGAGGAATTGTAGAGAACAGGAGTGAAGTGTCTCAAAAGTTGAAGCCATAAGCCTTATAAGTACAATGTTAAAATTCCAAGACTGAGCTGGAGGACTTTTTGATATAATTGACGGAATGATTCTTTTGAGGCCTTCCATAAATGCTTTGATAACCAGAATTCTAAACAAAAAAATATGCTGTCTGTTTTGAAGATATGCAGCTATGGGTGCTAAATGTAAACAAATAATGTGTAAGCTAGATTTGCTTTTTGTAAATGTAGCAGATAACATACAATGTCTTGTACTGTTGGCTTGAGAGGGTCAATGTTTTGAGAGTGACAATAGAAAAACAAAACGTTTACATATTGCCTCATAACATTGTCGAGTTGTGGGTTTGTGTGCTTGTTTAAAAATATCCATACATTCTTGTGGTAACTGCAAATAACCAAATTCTATGACCTCAGGAGCCATATCATTATGTTGAGGGATCTGGGATTCGGATGTCTTATTTGACCCTGTCTTTGTGTCAGAAGGTCTGGTCTGTTGAGAAGCTTTTGATGTGGAACAACTGAGAGTTCTAAAAGTGTTGTGAACCATGGTTGACATGCCCGTGTGGGAGCCACAAGATCAGGTTGAGGAAAGATTGTTTGAGCTTCCGGACCAGAAAGGGCATGAGTGGGATAGGGTGAAAAGCGTAAGCCAATATCCCTGACCAACTCATCCACAAAGCATTGCCCTTGGAAATTGAGGGTGTGGGCACCTGGAAGTAGTCTTGGCATTCTTTGTTTTGATATGTGGCAAATAGGTCTATTTTATGTGTTCCCCACTTTTGGAATTTCTAGTGAAGGACTTGTGGGTGGAGTTCCCTCTTGTGGACTTGTGGCTGCATCCTAATGAGCAGTTCAGCAAAGTGATTGTCTGTCCCTGTGAGATATTGTGCCACTATGTGAATGTGGTGATGAATAGCTCATTTCCATATTTTCTGTGCAAGATGGGACAATTTATGAGATTATGCCCCCCCCCCCCCTGTTTTTGAAGATAGTACATGGCAGTCATGTTGTCTGTACATACCAATACTATCTTGTGTTGCAATTGTGGAAAGAATGTTTTCATTGCTATGAATACTGCTTGCAGTTCCATGTAATTGGTGTGCAGAGACTGTTGAGTGTTGTCCCATATCCCCTTAACTGCGAGGTTAAGGCGATGAGTTTACCAACTGGTGTTTGAGGTGACTGTTGTGAGAGTGATCTGAGGCACAGGGTCTAAAAGGGGCTGCCCTTTCATAAGGTTTGTGGTGTTCCACCAATGCAGACAGCGATAAGTATGGCGGTCCAACAACACTAGATCTTCCCTTTGACCCTGTGCCTGAGACCATTGACAAGAGAGACGTTGTGGAAGAGGACGCATCTGAAGTCTGGCATGAGATATGATGGCTATACAAGATGCCATCATCCCTAACAATTTCCTAACAGTTCTTATGGGTATGCTTGGTTTTCTGTTAATGTGGCAATCATTGTTTGAAAAGCCTGAGCTCGGCCTGTGCTAGAACCTGCTAGTCCTAATTGTGTGTAGAGGGTAGCTCCTACATAGGGTTGTATCTGAAGAGGGTGCAGATGAGATTTGAGGTAATTTATGGTGAACCCCAGAGAGTGTAGGAGATGAATTGTGAGTTGAGTGTGCTTTGACACTTTGTGAATGAATTGACTTTGATGAGCCAATCATCCAAATAAGGGAAGACATGAATTTGTTGTCTTCTGAGGTGTGCTGCGACTACTGTGAGGCATTTTGTGAATACTCTCGGAGCAGTTGTCACTCTGAACTGTAATGGTAATGTTTTCCTGCAAATACAAATGTTATGTATTTGCAGTGTGCTGGATGAATGGAAACTTGAAAGTAAGTGCCCTATAGGTCTCACCCTGTCATGAATTTCCCTTGTTGTTGAAGGGGAATAACATCCTGAAGAGTGACCATATGGAAGTGTTCTGATAGGATGTAGTGGTTTAAGGGTCTGAGATCTAATGTTTGTCTGAGAGACCCATCTTTATTGGGTATTAAGAAATACAGGGATTATACTCCTGTTCCCTGGATTTGTAATGTTACTGGTTCTACAGCCCCTTTGAGAAGAAGAGCATGTACTTCCTCTTTGAGAAGAGTGAGAGGATCTTGTGAAAGTCTGTGAGGATGAAGGGGTAGATTCGGTGGCGTGGAAGTGAGCTCCAGACATAAACCATTTTGGATAATTTGAAGTACCCCTTGATCTGTATAGTTCGAGACCACTGAGGGTAAAAATGTTGTAGCTTTCCCCCCACAGGAGTGGTGTGAGTTGGTAGGTTTTGGTGGAAGTCATTGCTTGGAGGTAGATGAGGAGCCTCTAGATGTAGATGGCTTTCCTCTTCCCTTGTTACTGTTGCCTTTATAGGAACCTCTAAAATAACCCCTGGTGTATTGAGAGGTGGGCTTTGTTCGAGTGGAAGACTATTCCTGAAATGATGACCGAAAGCTCCTTGCAAATCCTGTGCGATGAAAAGTTCCCCTTTTTGTGCTGGCTTGGCGTGGGCTCATAGCTTTGGCAGTCTGATTGTCTTTATCTAATTTTGCAAGTGTGGTATCCACTTGTGACCCAGATAAATGCTCTTTATCAAAGGGCATGTTCAAAACTACCTGTTGTACCTCTGAGTTAAAGCCTGAGCATCTGAGCCAGGCATGTCACCTAATGATTACGCTGGTGTTAATACTGCATGCTGCTGTATCAGCAGCATCAAGCGCACATCTAATGGAATTGTTTGAGAATGTTTGTCCCTCAGTTACAATTTCTACCCCCTTTTACGATGTTCCTCTGGGAGGTATTGCAAAAGCTCCTCCATGGCATCCCAGTGAGCTCTATCATACAGGGATAACACCACCCTTGAAATAGCAATCTGCCAGTGATTGGCTGATTGAAATGCCACTCTTTTGCCTGCCGCATCTAATTTTTTGCTTTCTTTATCAGGAGGAGGTGTGTCTCCTGTCGATTGGCTATTAGCCTTTTTGCAAGCAGTGGATGCAACCACAGAGTCTGGAGGGATTTGTGCCCTTATAAATAAAGGGCCAGTAGGTGCAGTCTTATATTTTTTTAACCACTGTGGGAGTGATAACCCTTGATCCAACAGGCTCTTTAAATATTTTGTCTGTATGCCTGAGCATGCCTGGAAGCATTGGAAGGAACTGACTCTCCTTATGTGTTGCGCTAAGAGTGTCAAATAAAAAATCCTCCTCTTTTGAATCTGTGTACCCATGTACATTGTGATATGCTGCTGCCCTAGCTATAACTTGTTGATATGAGGTGGAATCCTCATGTGGTGAAGGTCTAGCTGGGTAGAGATCGCGATCATTGGTGCAATAGGGTCTGGATTATATGCATCCCATGGGTCTTGATGATCTAATGTATCCCCTAAATCAAGAGCCCCACCAGGTGGTGAATTTGGTGGTGTGAACCCCAAAGGAGGGGGCGATGTTGATGGAGGAGTAAGTTGTGGAGAAGTAGGTGGAGGTGTAGAGAGTTGAGTAAGAAAAGGAGTCTTTTCTATGGTAGTCTTTTTTTGGAGGCGGAGAGAAATCAAGAGCCTCTTGGAAAGTTAGTTTCTTCTTTAAAGTGGGAGGAGGTGATGTTATATTCTGCCCTGTTCCCTCTTGAATTTGAAGTTGTCAGTGACAAGCATCCATAACTTCCAAAATAGGTTCCACCGGTGAAGGGGTGGTAGTTAGAGACTGTCCAGGATCGCTGAAAGTCTTTTTTCAAATCTTCGGTTCCGAAGTCTTATGTGTCTGGGATATTTTCTGTGCCAAAACTGTGGATGGTTATTTTGTCTTTTTTGGTGCCGAAGTGGTCGGTACCAAAGTTGTCGGCACCGAATCACCATCTATCTTCAGTCGTGTTGGAGCGAGGTAGAGGTGGTGGAGGTCAATGCCGAAGATTTCTCTTTGGCTTTTTTTGGTGCTGAGCCGGAAGGCGGGGCATCCGAATAAGTTTTTCCGGCATTGGTGATATTGTTTTGGTCGATGGAGAAGGTTTTTTTTTTTACTCACAGTTTGTACCGACTGCAACGGTTGACTCTCCATGTCTGATTGTATATCAGAGTCTGAGCCTTGAATGGAGAAAGCCTTCTCTTGCTCCAACTCTTTTTGTGCATGCTCGTCATCGAAGACGTCCAGTGTATCATCTGGAGTTTGATACACCATTTCCATCCGACGAGCTCTTCGATTTCTAGGTGTCTTTTTTGATCGAAAGAAATGGCACGCTTCACAGGTCTGCTCGTTGTAGTCGGGGAAAGACACAAAATACACCCCTGGTGGTGGTCAGTGTGTGAAATTGTGAGTGGCATCAAGAGCAAAACCGAAATGGAGTCTGTTCCATTAGGGCTTTATAGTTAAATGCCACATGGCATAGGTAGGCCCAAAGAGGGCCAGAGAGGACTGCGTCTGCCCCGAAGTCCTGAAATTAGAGTCCGGTGGTAAAATGGAACCGAAAGCTAAAGTATGGAAGAATACGCAATATAAACGATACCAACGATGATAGAAAGACAGAGAGAATACCATTTTGGGAGAGGAACATATGTCCGAACCCAACGACGGAGAGATACAATCTAACAAAGGACTATATGCCCATGCGCAGTATTACAGAGAGGGGGAGTCACTCGATCCCATGATTCGAAGAGCTTCTTCGAAGCAAAACAAGTTGTACTACTCGGAACCCACCACTACATGGCGAGCTTATGCACAGCATGTATATCTACAGCTACAAATGCCATTGATCAAGATGTTCAGCAAACACAGGGTTAACAATGACTTACAAGGTCAAACTCAGGGAGCAAAGGTAAGTACTGGGCACTGATCAGACCCACACCAACAGGTCATACTAGGCGGCACTGGGGCGGCTGGATGCACAGGTGCAGTAAGGCGTCGGGTGCCCAATGGCTCTCTTTGAGAGTTGGACCTTGTGACAAACAGGCCGCAGGCTCTGGCTAGGAAGCCAGTCGGGGACAACAAGCAGGTAGGAAGTAAACTTGGGGTGCTGGGGACATAGGTGTACCTTTGGTCCTCTTCTCCATGTCTCAGGCGTGACGGATGCAGCAGTGTCTTTAAGCATTGGGTTATCTCATCCGGGATCACTCACTGTCAGGGGGTCTTGTCTATTAAGGCTGCAAATGTTGTTAGTGAGTCCAGTTTTGTGGGACCCAAGGTAGGCTCAAGCTCTTAGGAGCAGGGAACAGCATTGGCACCAGTGACCCTCCTCAGATGAAGTAATGTGGCTGACGGGTGTAGTGGTTGGTGGAGGTGTCGGGTTTTCTCTCACCATAAGGCTGTGGGAGAGGGGGCCTGCTTGCAGAGGCTCCAGACATCTCGGTGAGTCCAACATGGGTGAGACCACACTGGACTCGGTCTCTGGGCAGCTGGGGACCTGCGTTGGCCCGAGTGGTTGGCTCCATCTCAGGTCGTGAACGTTGGGTGCAGTGGTCACTTCTGGTGTTGTGTCTTTGGGGTTCCAGCAACTTTCCTTGAAGTTTCTTATTGCAGAACAGATCAGCTGCTCACATGAGGCTTGAGTATTTATTGTATGCAGGCCAAGTTGGCTTCTTGGACAGAGTCCTTTGAGGTCAGCAGACAGTCCGGTGTGGTCAGCTGCTTCTTCGTTTTCCTCTTTTGCGGGTGCAACTCTTCTTTGTCCTCCTTCGTAGGTCTTCAGGATTTGAGTTCTAGGGTTTAGGAGTGCCACCTAAATACTCAATTTAGGGGTGTTACAGAAAGTGTCAGGTGGTAGCCAAACTTTAGGGCGACTACAACCTTTCTATGACCACTGCTGCTGGGAAGTGGGCATAACTCTAACCCTGGTGCCCTAATCCCTTCCAAACAAGATGGAGAAATTTAAAAAGTAGTGCCCACTTCAACTCGTCCACCTTAGGGGTGGGACTGGCACGAAGTTGGCACTCCTCCTAATTTAACTAATTTTCCTGCCTGTGCTGCAGCCAAAAGTGGGGTCAAGACAGAGGGTTGGTCATCTCCACCATCTGAGAGACCTGGGTCACATTACAAAGGCAGCTAGGCTTTTGAAGTTCCCTGCCCTGGAATGTCCATCCTGCCGTAGGGAGATAAAACCCCACTGTAGAAAAGCCACCTCTTTCTGGCCTGGCTATTCCCACTTTCTCGCTGATGTCAGTGTGCTTAGACTGTTTTTTACTGGGATCCTGCTGATTAGGATCCCATTGTGCTCTCTCCTCCAAATTTAGTTGCTTTGGTACTTCTTACACCTCACAATTGGTATACTGGTGTACCCCTGTAAGTCCCTAGTATATGGTACTTAGGTACCCAGGGCATTGGTACACCAGTGGTCCGCCATGGGCTGCAGCATGTACTACGCCACCCATGGGAGCCCATGCAAACTGTGTCTACACACCTGCCATTTGTAGCCTCTGAGAAAAGACGACTGCACCCCTTCACTGCTGGTCACTAGACCAGGTTACTATAAGTCACCCCTATGGTAGGCCCTTCCAGCCCAAGGGGCAGGTCCCTGTGTGTGGGCAACCCTGCATGAGCATAGGTTCCCCAACGAACTCTAGTTCCAATCCCCTGGACTTCGTAAGTGCTTGGAAGCCATTTTAGCACACTGGCCACAGGTGGTCCAGCTACATAATGGTAACTCCAAACCTAAGTATGTTTGGTATCAAACATGTCAGAATCATACCCCAATACCGATGCCAGTATTGGTGGCATGGTTTCATGCACTCTGGGGGCTGCTTAGAGGACCCCGCACACCTCCAGTACTGCTCCTACCAGTATTTCAGGGTCTGCAAGCAGGCCATGCTGCTGCAGCCTCTCAGACAGGATTCTGCCCTCCTGCTGCTTGACCAGCGCAAGCAGGGGAGGGCAGAACAAATGATTTCCTCTGGGAGAGGGGTGCAACCTCCTCTCCTTTTGGAAATAGGTGTTACAGGGCTAGGGAGGGGTAGCCTCCCCAAGCCACCGGTGTCTTTTGAAGGGTACATTTGGGGCACTCCTTGCATAATCCAGTTTGTACCAGCCAAGGGACCCCGGGTCCCTGCTCTGGCGCGAAACTGGACAAAAGAAAGGGGAGTGACCACTCCAGGGGTGGTGGCCAGAGATCCTCCAGGTGGCCGCTTGGTTCTGCCATCTTCTAATCAATATCTGCAGAGGCAGCTGGGAGCATCTGACTTTTCAGGGTATACAGCTGACGTCAGTGACCCCCTTATGATAGGTGGTCACCTCAGAGAGTGACCAAGCCCCGTTTTGGGCTATTTAGTGACTCCCTTGCTGCACCAAAGAAGCAAGAAGGAATCTCCCTTGGAGTGAAGTAGTCACTCCCCTGCATCTGCAGGCACCTAAGGCAATGACGTCCTACTGCGGGGGTCTGCTGTCTACTGGACTTGCGAAGATTCTCCAACACAGGTAGTGGTTCTGAGGGGTCCTCTCTGTCTTCTGTCCAACTTGGGAGATGGTGAGACCTTGCCTCTTTCTCCAAGACCGAACTCGTGTGCACCACGACTGTTGCAGCAACCAAAGCTTGTTGACTCCTGCTCTGAGGGATCTTCAGGGTCTCGGTTGTCCCGGCCCCCAGCACTCTACCTCTGCAAGGACAGTCTCCTCTCTGATGCTCCAGCGACATGGGACTCCTTTTCAGGTGTGCTGCCTGGGCCTCACTGCGACTTACTGTGCCTGCTGCCAGTCGGTTGCTCGTGGAGGCTCCGACTGCTTCTGCTGGCTCTTCTGTCTTCTGAGGGTCAGACCTGACTTCCCTCCAAGGGTTGAGTCCCCAGGAACTTGCTGGTCATCTTCAGCTCTGCAAATCTCCAAGAGCTTCAGTTGCATTTTCTTGTGCTTGTTGATGGTTCTACTGACCACTGATCCATCTGCTATCTGGTGACTGATGAGGGACAGCTCCTAGGTGATTTCAGGGACTCCTATGCAGCTCCTGGTCCCCACAGCTAGACTTCATCCATCACCGTCAACCTGGATCTTCACCCACAGAATGGTGGGCATTACCTCCTACCCCACCCAATACTTAGCTGTGTATATTTTGTGTGCACTTACCTCCAGAAGGGGGTTTGCCTACATTAATCTAGTTTGATGTTCCTGTTAAAAAGTCCTCCTCCTAGATAAGTCTTGGCTGCTCACCACAGCTACCACTAAAGAACCCTGGCTATCTGGACACTGTAAAACTATCTAATAAGGGTTGCCTGGTTTGCCTGGATCCAGTATAAGGTGAGGCACCACACACTGGGACAACCGCCTACAGCTATCAGTAATACAATGAATTTCCTGTTGGCTCTTACAAGAAACTTTAAAACACAAAGACCCAGTCAAACCTTAAGTCCCAGGTTTGCTGTACTTCCATATCCAAAATGATGGCAGCAGCACGTCAAATATCACAGAGGCTACAGAAAATTGTAAAGTGCTTGAGCATGACTCAATCTTCCTGAAAACAGATCCTTGAACACGCTCAGAAATAGCTTAGGTGGTGAAAATAAGATGATGCATCTCTAACTTTTCCTTCCCACCAGACAATATAGGCTGTAAACCTTATGTGACATTGTCTACTACATTTAAAATAGCAAACTCAACTGGCATATTGAGTGATCAAATGGATGGCTATGTTTTAGGTGCTTAATGGTGGATGCCCAAAACAGTTTACTAATCCTAATTTTCTCACCATCCATAACAATGAAAAATATGCAGTAGCATGAAAACCGCCGTGGACATTCTTGGCATTCTTCAGCACCCATAACAATGAAAAATATGTATTGGCATGAAAACTGCTGGAACCATCAGCAGCAAAGCAAAGGCCACAGTCTCACCAGTGAAGGCCTTTAAGAGGGTTGGAGGGCAGTTGCGGTCAGTGTTTGTCACAAAACCGCCAGCAGCTCCTCGACACTGACCTCCCAGCCTACCCTCTCTCCATATAGGAGAGCATGACAAAAAAATAAAAACAAATACGTGTTATCTGCTGGCAGCAATAGCTATACTCATAGGCTCAAACTATTGCTTCCTACCATCCCTTCTAGAAGATTCTAACTACAATCGTCAGAACCTTTTACTGAAAAGAGGGCTGTTGCAGAAAAAAACACTACGACAAGTGCCAGAAAGCTGCTTTCCACATAGACATCTTCTCCGGGTACCTTCCCATGAGGATAAAAAGGACCAATTACTGATGCAGACCCATCTTGAGATGGATCTCAGAAAAATCAACACTAACGTGAAAAAGGAAAAAAGTTTGGAATGCTTTCCTAGCATCTGAAATGTCTGCAATTGCAATGGAAAAGTGCCAGAGACCCACAACATGCATACTGTCACACTGCAATGGCTTTGAAGCAAATGAAATTTCGGTTGCAGGATGAAACCAGGTCTTCTAGTTTTAAGGTTCACCCATCTGATCTAAAATAAGTCTCCAGAGTTTCTTTTCCCAATGTAGTCATCACAGCACATTTCAGCAGAAAGAGAACTGCTATCTAGATGACTGTTTTTTGGAAGCTGCTTAAAGCAACCAAGGTAAATCAGGACATCCACACAGCAGTAATAAAATAAGAGCAAGCCAAGTCAACATTCACCGAATGGTTTAGACAGATGGGGATGTAGAAATGGAAGTCCTGGAAATCAGTTAAAGTTAGGAGCTTGCCTTTCTGATGTAGAAGGACTATGTCTTGGAGCAGCACAATCCTGACAAAATGTTACATCTGGAATTTCTTGAGAAAATGTAGCTCTAGAATGGGTCTCCAAATGCCATATTATTCCCAATGATACTATAAAGAATATACCCTCTTCTCCTGAAGGTTCCTTACCTCTTTCGTTATTGTGCCTTTTAGGAGCATTAAGATAATTTCTTCCTATACAGCTTTCACATGTTAGTGGACTGCTTTCACAGAAAAGCTTTGAATCCACTTGGATTCCTTATTTCTGGATGATCTCTCCCTGGTTCAGGGAAGGTTTGGTGCCTTGTATACCCATCTGCCTGTGATAATGGAATTTCAGCTTTAGATGTACCAGGATATTCCACTTCCTACTGAAGTACTAGAATTGCTGGCAGAATGTGTTCAGGAGTAAGATTCCTTACTGATAGTTGGAGCCTACCTACATCATGCTCTACACTTCAATGATGCTAATGATCTTCCTATCTCTGTATCCAATTTTATTATCGCAAAGGCAGTGTTGATTTACTTCCAAAATAAGGATTTCTCCTAAAATAACATACCTCAAATCTGTGCTGTTTTTTTTTGGTCAGCAATTCTGTGCAGGTTAAGATGATAACATGAAGACGATTCTTTAGTTCTGCCATGTTGCTTCATTGCAGAGATGCAAAAGTGTCACTCTCAATAGAGAGTGCTTCTGTAGCCGCCATACCTCTGATATCAAAACATTCAGATAAAGTGGTCTCCTTCCTCTGGTATGGCAGTAGGCAAAAGAGGCTGTAAACTATTCAATTTGCTTGTCCTTTGTTCAAATGGTCAAAGGAAACAAACATCGTTTACATGTTTTGAAAGTGCTAGTCCTCTAGAGAGAGTTTGAGGCATCTTTTTAAGTCCAAGAAATGGAATACTGGGGTAGATGGGTCTGAAGCCAAGGTGGAAAGAACCATTGTTGATTGATGTGGAAATCTATTTGGAAGGCTTGAATGGCCTTTAGATTAGTTCTTAGAATTACCTTGTCCTTGAGGAACCTAAGTTACGTTTATTTAGAGGAAACAACATGGTTATCACTCACCCATACAACAAATGTGATGGTTAGTAGGATGCAGTACTAAATGCAATACTTTCTTTTAACTTGCATTTCACCTTGTGTACCAGTAAATAAGTGCATTGACCATCAAGATTGATGGTGTTTCTGTTACACACTTTAGAATGCAGAAGACACTTCATGTAAAGCCTTAAACTACGCATTGAGAAAACGGAGAGCTTCACCTGAGCTCTCTTTTTGGTAACTTGGAAGAGCAGTGACATGCACGTGATTGAGGAGTATTTGAAGTCGGTGACCACAAGGCAACACCTTGTAGCGATGGAATGAGAGTAACTTTAAACCCCCATAGAATATAGGTTTCATGTTAGTGACAAAACCTCTCACGCTTGAGAGAGTAGTCCGCTCTGGTGAACGGTATAGTGCATGAAGAATGTTCCTACAGTCCTGGTGGATTTCACACACTCCAAACTCTTAAATGCCCAAACACCAGGCCATCTGAACTAAAGAAGATGGATTGGGGCTGTATTTCACCACCATTCTTCATTTGCAGTGCAGGACAGATTCTGAATTTAAACAGTCTATCTAATGATAAAGCAAGAAGATCCACATACCAGAATGGTCTCAAAATGGCGTGGCTATGAATATAAGCCTCTGCACACACCTGGATGATGGTGATGGACATGGCTTTATTGCATCCAAAACAAAAATAATTATTATTGGCTGAGATTTAGTCAAGGAATCCAACCTTCCCTGTTTTGTTTTCTTCAGTATGACCCCATAAGTGCGACGGTTATGCCCAGACAGGGGGGCCTTGCTCACTGTGTCATAGCATTCAAACTGCACCCTACTGACAAGGTCCAAATACACAGAAACGTGTCTGGGGTTGCTTATATTTCCACTCCTGGAGGATCTGGCCTGGCAATTCAGGCTGGATGGTTCTTATTGGAGCAGGAGCAAGGCTGATGTGCATATTACTCGTCCCTGTTTGTGGTGGCATGACAGAGCACAGAGTAGTTAAGGCGGACATTAATTCAAGAAATCCACTGATCACTTTTTGGTATGTACTTGAGGTGGTGTGCATTTGGGGGAAAACCGCATGCATGCATTCCATGGCCAGTATGGCTTAGTGTTGGACATTGGCCTTTCAACTGTCGCAGTTAACTGGAGTGATGCTGAGTAGCTTTCACACAATGCTTACAATAACCGGCAGTGGTGGGAGCACAGAAGACTGCAAAGAGAGGGAGATGTCAATTATTTATGGCCTTTTCTATTATGGTGGCTTTTCAATAGATTGCTTGAAGTTCCTAAACTAAGAAGGGGTTAATTGTTTTACCCCTGGTGTCATTCTGCGTTTACAGCATATGTAAGAAGGCATGCCTAGCGATGTATGCACCTCAGCAAATTGGTTCCTTTTTTGTTGCTTTCATCACTCCTTTTTGCTCCACATTTTCTGCAGCTAAACTCCATCTGGAATCCTTGTTTTTGGATGATCTCACCCTGGTCCATGAAAGCTTTGGCGCCTTGCATGTCTACACCTCCTAAATTATTCATCACCTTCAGTCAAGAAGTGTCAAGATTGTCAAGGAGGTTTTTCTGCCTTTGTGGCCTTTTCTTCCCTTTTAAGCCCTTTCAAGGAGAAAACTTGATGCGCTCATGTGTATATTAAGTGCAGGGTGGCACCATGGCTACTGGGAGCAGATTCCCTCTTCTCAGGTAGTTACAAAGGAAACTTGAGAGGCTTTCACAGTGTCCAGCTGTTGACACAGCTGTTTAGTCAATATTCTTAAGAACGACTTGAAATGGAACAGCAGAGCACAATGCCTGCAGTGTTTGGGATTGTGGTTATATGGAGGTAGGCATATTGTACGTTGTTGGACACCAGAAACTGCTATTGCTGCAGAACTGAAATGGAGTGCAACCATGAATGATTGCTTCCTTCGGTACCTGTGCAATTCTCACAATTTCACAATGGGCATCGAACTTCCCAATTTCTTCCTGACCGAAGTACCAAGAGTAAAAATCAGTCATGGAGTACTAAAGGGCACTGCCATGCTATGCAGTGGCAGGATGAATGTTCTACTGGTGCCAATTGACACTAACAAAAACTCCAATGAATGCCCACATTGGACAATATTGGAGACCATTTGTCTGTAGTAACTGCCTTTTATGCCTTCATTTCTACCCACTACTGGCGTAGTAAAGACAGGGATGCTAGATGAAGACAGCCATGCTCAGATACTGGTCTGACCAGACCCCGTGTTTCCCAGTGAATTCAGTAGCCTGACCTTGATATTGGTATTGCTAGTAGTTAAAGATTGTCAACAGGTTAATAGAGCAGATATAAAAACCAACCTGTTCATTGAGGCCTTCTCTTGCCGCTCAAAAGGAATGTATTTGTCCCATTTAACCTACTGTAAGGCTTAATGAACAAATATGCCAAAACAAACAATGCCTTGCTGTCAAAGGACATGTACACAGTCCATACTTGGACTTCAGTTCTGAAATGGTGCCAGGTAATCACCTTGCTTATCTTAACACTGTCACATTACCAAGAATTGAAAGCCTGAAGCTGTGATATCTAGTGCGGTATCAATGAAGAAAAAACAAGGCCAAAAAGAGTGATGTCATGTCACATCTGTCTTCATACCCTGGTAATATAGTAAAGGCATTAGAGAATTTGTTATTTGTAGCCGTAGTGGAATTGATCTTTTTTCAAATTAACTCACACATCTTGTTCATTAACAAGGATGGTATCATGGACCAGGACATCATCACCAGATATGCCAATGGACAAGGATATGATTGATAAGTACATTGCAAATTAGTTGATCAGTAACAAAAAGGTTGCTGTCAAAGAGGTGGTTGCTGTGCAGCCTCTTTGTTGATTAGGAGATGGTAGATGTAGGCTTCACAGAAGGTGTAGGCACCGATTTCTTTGCTGATGAGGGGAATGATTTGTCAACTGGGTAGGGCATGATTTCCACAAAGAAATCTTGGGTCAGTCTAAACAATGTTCACGCTTTTATTCCTAGAGGATGCTTAATTAAGTGTTGTTTTGGATGTAGGAAAAGAAGCACTCCTAGCTCCTCTAGACAAAGCAGCCTCTCTCAGGTAGAAAGTTAACATTTTCCAGGTATCCTGAAAATGACTTTCAGATTCATCAATTCTGTGGTCCAAGGTTGAAGTACAAGCAATAGATGAATTCTAAATGTGAATCATCTGCAAATATCTTTAACCTGCAAGTTACACTGGGTTTAAAAGTGATGTTCTAGTCTTAGGAGATTGGTACCTTGATCTGTCTCCCAGCAGAGTATTTCCACGATGCATTGCAACTCACCTACTGCATTATTTTTGTTCATGTTCATTGCCCATTTGGTTCTATTTTTTCCATGATTTTTGTTCCTTATTGCCAGGTTCCCTTTGGATTTTCTTCTGGAAGACTGTATTGTAGGAAAACAAATTTTTTTGCAGGTTCCCCCCACCTTTTGCCCCCTACCTGGACTATTAGTTGCTGGTCTGTGACTCTGAAAGTGCTCTGGTTCCCTGCTAAATGGGCCCTAGTGCTATTTCCACAAAAACGATACAAATGACAATTGTAACCCAATTGGCAAAGGACTTTAGCACCCTTGTAAGTTCCTGGTAAATGGTTCACTTGGTCCCCAGGGCACGGGTACTAAAGAGGGTCCCTAAAGACTGCAGCATGTATTATGCCACCCTAAGGGACCCACACTCAAACACATGTAGCCTGCCATTGCGCAATGCATGAAATGGTGCAAACCATTTTTAAAACATGAAATTGCACCCACCCTGTGTGCAGTGCCCACACGCTGCGTGTACCGTATGTAAGTCATCCCTACAGCAGGCCTTAGAGCCCTAAGGCAGGGTGCATTATATTATATGTGAGATATACTGCTGTGATGCCTAGCTCAATTGCTAGGCATTGCAAGTGTTCTGGGACACTTTTTTTCAGTAGCTGTGTGCTTAACAAATCCTGTCATTCATTCATTCATGGAGCCAAATTAAGTTAATATGCTGGGCAATGGTCATTACAAGTTACCCAGCTCATGATGGCTTCACTGAAAATACTGGTGTTTGGTATCAAACACCTCATTTTAATAAATTCATACTGATGTCAGTATCGGATTTATGGAGACATGCACCCAGAGGGCACCTTAGATGTCCCCCTGTAAACCTACCAGTCCCTTAGTGTGCTGGCTGACTGCTATTGACCAGCCTGCCACCACAGACAGGTTTCTGACCCCCTAAAGGTCAAAGCTCGTGCTCTCGGAGGCCAGAAACAATGCCTATTCTAGTGGAAGGTGATCACACCTTCTCCAGCAGGATGGCTAGTGATTTAGCATATCAAGGCCAGATGCGTCAAAGCCTCTGTCGCCTTTGATATGCGACCATGGCTTCCCCCAGACATGGGGAACACCGTCCCATGCCCCAAGTCCCATTTAGCACCAGAGCAGGGAGTGAAATTAGATAGTCAGAAGGTATGTCACACTTAAAGGCTAGTCACACCCCTAAGGTGGGCCCCCTGAAAAGGACAATTGAGGAAGGGTTTCACCACCTTGGTTTTGGTGAAACTAGAGAACTTTGGGTCAGGGATATGCCTACTACCCACAGTAAGGGGTCATATAGGGGATGCAGTCACTCCAGATGTAAGTAGCCTATTGGCTACTACCCTACACTCCCCTTAATGCCCCTAAATTGAATATTTAGGAGACCCTTTGACACCGGACCGACAGATTCGAATATTTGGGAACAGAAGACGAACAAAGAATAGCAGTCAATGCAAGAACTGAGGACTAACACTGGACTTGGCACCCTGCCCTGCTGCTCGTACCTCGACAATTGCACTGACTTGACTTGCCCAAGAGCTGTGCATCCTCCCACGCCTATGGAGGACCACGCAGAGCTTCACCAACCATCTTGCATCTCCCTTGGAGTGGAGGAGCCACCACCCTGCATCTGCAGGCACCAACGGCATCTGTCCCGGGCAAAGTTTTCCTGGCCATCGGGCCCATCAAGGGAGCATCAAACCAGGAGGAGGTTTCTGTGGCTCTAGGAGGTCAGCCCCATCCCTCTGCTGAGTTTTGAGACGCTAGACCCTCTGGGAGCCCCACTGCACTAATACCCTGAGAACCAGAACACTTGAAGTAAACAATGCTTGTTTGTGTCCAGCCCAGACACTGCCTCTAAAACTGACCTGCCCTCTGAGGGACTTCAGGACTAACAAGGCACACATTGAAAGTGGCCCTGCTGTCGTGTTTCTTCGCCTCTGCAGGTCAGACCAAGAACCATGAGAGCCTCAAACACAAGTGGCCAGCCAGCCAAGCACCTCTGCATCTGAGCCTCACAGCCCTGATCTTCGACTACCAACTGTGCCCCCTTGCTCTAGAGTTCCTCACGAGCTGAGCCCCCCCCCCCCCATGGGGTTCTGCCTTTGTTTGCAGATGCCCACTGCCTTCAATGGTGTAGCACATAGGTGCAACTGTGTGAGGAAAACATATCCATGGAAAAATAAATGAAAGTAAATGTCTGCAACCGATGCTTGAGGCAACAACCTGTAGCAGCTTCAATCTTCATATGCTAGTAAAAGGAGTGGGAATTGTGTGAATAGCAGAGCTACATCACAGGAATACTATCACACAAAGTGTGGTAGGCATTCAGAGCTATGTTAGCCTCTAGGTGAAGAGTGTCCTTAACACATTCATGTCAGTAGTTACAATATAAACCTGTTTTACAGCCTGACAAGAGGAGTAATGTAGAGTATGTGAATTCATGAAGAGTCTAATACTAAACAGGTCTGACAATCTTTGTGGGCCTCATGAGATAGTCTCTAGTCAGGGTCCTTAGAGAAGGGAGTCAGAGCAGAAGACGCTGAAACCAGCAGGGCTGAGTAGGGTGGTGGTCGGAGGATTAGGGTTACATCTTTATTCAAATGTTTTCAAAATGCTGGTAATACAAAGGTGCTAAGGGGAGTACAAGCTACCTTGGAGGTATAGACTGGTTTTATTGAACAGTGTCAAGCCATGAGATGGATTTCGAGGGCATGCCCACAGATAGAAGGTGTTGCATATAGATAGAATTGATCTCTGAAGTTATATTCTAAGTTCAAACAAAGCTGTTATACAATGGAGGAAATCTCTAATGGTGGTATACTGCAGAAGGGATGCCCCCCATGGATCTAGGTGCTGTAATATCCTAAGAGGCAGAACTAGGAGCAGAAAACTGGGAAAGCCCGAAACAAGACACTCTCATGCAATGACTCTTAGCGGAAAGTCTAGTTGTTCATGCACCAGGTAACATTAAATAAAGTGTGCAAGAGAGAGGTTTAGCAAACTCCAAACCTTAGATTAGAACAGTGTATGTTAGGTGCCCTTCCTGGGACTATATTTCATGTATGGGGCAAGTATAAGAGTTTCTGTAGCTTTGTCATAGAGATAACAGCATCATGATGCCATGTTTTAGTGAAGAGTTAATTTTCTCTGTGCTGCTGTTGGATTAGAGCATCTTCTATATCTGTGCTCTAGTTTGTGTCTAGTGGTCGCCCCGCATTTTGAAGGTTTCCATTTTGGAGTGGTTAGGTTTCTCTAGCACCACTCAAGACTCTTCTGACAGAGCCATTCAGATAAAAAATGATGGCACTCTTAGGAAGCACCCAGCCAAGTCAGGTAAGTCTTGTCAGTAATCAGTATAGGCCAAAGACCAGGTGCTATAAAGTACAAAAGCCACTGTTAAACCAATCCTGCAACTTAGGACTGCATCAGGAGCAGTCTGATGTTAGACTGAGAAAGAATCTCGGAGTCACCTTTGGTGGAGGGTTCACTAGAGCAATCCCTCTCTTATTCCCAGAGTTAGACAGTCTGTATTTGCATTTTATTTTCATGGAACAAACTCATCTGCAGAGAGCTCAAGCTACTGAAAGTAAAATATGTGTTCTTCATGATCATGGCACACACGCACGCACGCACCCACACCCACACCCACACCCACACCCACCTTGTACAACCCAGTGTCCAGGAAACTGGACTGACAAACTACATAAAGATTGTAGAACTGAGGCTAAAGCAGGAAACCATGAGCCCAGAGGATGCCAGAAGCCATCTAGTAAGAGTCCTTGGTTGGCATATACAGTAACTGTTAGCAAATTTAAAGCAATTATGCTTAATCCCTCAAAGAGGAAATAAAGTACTTGGAGGTTTAGAAGCACAGTTGTTGGAAATGACCCTTTCTGCAGGGTTATCCCCAGACTTTTTGCCTTTCTCCTCCTATTTTATGGACCCTCTTTTTGTTGGCTTTAGGACTCTCGGCGCTTTACTACAGCTAATCAGTGCTAAAGTGCATGTACTCTCTCCCTTAAAACTTGGTATAATTGGCTTACACCTGTTTGGCTTATTTAATATGCATGCAAGTCTTTTGTAAAGTGGTATATCATATACCCACGGCTTGTAAATTAAATGCTACTAGTGAGCCTGTAGTGCTGAGTGCGCCACAGAAAGAAGTAGCCTTTCAAACTTGTCTCAGGCCCACCACTGCAGTGCCTGCGTGCACAGATTACCACCACACTGGCTTGGCAAGTCAACCTACTTGCCAAGGCCTAAACTCCCTTTTATACTACACCTAAGTCACCCCCAAGGTAGGCCCTAGATAGCCCTATGGGCAGGGTGCCAGGTATGTAAAAGGTAGGACATATATTTTTTTGTGTTCCATATCCTAGCAGTGACAAACAGCCTATTTCATTTTTCACTGCTGTGAGTGCTGCTCCTCTCATAGGTTTGCATTGGGAATTCTAAACGGTAATTTCTGATCTATAAGGAGCAGCGCGGACATGTTTGGAGTGGTAGTGAACAATCCTGCTTATTGGTGCAGGTGGATTTTACATTACTATTTTAGAAATGCCGCTTTTAGAAGACAGGGATTTCCCTGTGCTTATAACTCTGGTGCTATGCAGCATGACTCCAATCCAAGTCTGGGGCAGGGTGACAGCTCCACTTTGTGTATACTCCCCAGAAAGTCATCCATCAGGGAGGGTTGGCTGAGACAGGGTTACATCTGTGTACTGAAGATCTTCCTGGGCTGGGAGAGAGGGAGGCAGGGCGCACATTACACTTGTATAGGCTGTGTCCTGCACTCACACAAAGGGCTTCTTTATCACCCCCCCCCCCCCCCCCCCACCCCACTAATGTCTGGAGCAAGAGTAGGGGAAAGGGAAATTCTTTGAACTGGTCAGATCTGGCTGAAAGCTTCTCCCACATTCTAGAGGCTGGGTATTTTGAGTATAATTAGAGGGGCTGCAACCCCATGTTTTTAGAGCACTTTAGGAATCAAGACTGAACCTCTGCCACACGGTCTGCTGGACTGAAAAACAATTCATCTGGACTGCTCTTCTGTTGTTGCTCTGCTACCTACTTCTGCTGAGTGGCATAATTAACTCCCTGGATTGCTTTTCTGATTGTTTCCCAGCTGCTCCCTGACTGTGGTGCCAACAGGTACTGTTGGGTCAGGAGGAACTGCCATTTGGGGCTACTTGCTTATGCTGTCCATCTGTTGCCTGTTGGAGGAACTGGCATTGTGCGCCACGAGCTCTGTGGGCTGACCTGCTGCTTGCCCTGCTTTGTGCCCAGGTACCCTTCAGGGGATCCAAGAGCTTTGGGTGTGCTGTTTTCTGCCCAGAAAGCCTAGAGCGTGGTAAGCTCTTAATTTTGTTGGAAACACAGCGCATGGCACGCTTATCTCCTCCCTTTTTACCGTGAGACAAGCTATTCCTGTTTTTTTAATGCGCGCTTGTTAAGCGCCCATTTCCACTGTTAACAACGCCTTGTCTCGGCATCCAGATAGCGTGGGGAGTGCTTACTCTTCAGGAGAGTGGCACCTGTGAAGAACCTGTGAGGCTCCCGAGCAGGGGGGTCCTTGAGGTGCTGGCCCATGGCACCTTCTCCCCGTCACCACTCAGAAATCACCCCAAAGCCCCCTCTGGCTGGAGACTTGCCACACTGGAAAGAGAGGCACACCTGAAGGAGCTGGCACCCGGCTTGCACTGGGCAGAGACCCGGGATTCCCTCCAAGCCTGCCGACTGCCAAGGCCACCCCCTTGCATACACAGAGGAAGGTACGGCATTGGGGCCCTCGGGGTCCTGAAAGTTACTGGTGTTTGCCTCATCATGGGGGAAGCTCAGGAGGCCTACCCACCACAGTCTGCCTCAACTGCCTCCTCCCTACGTGGGCACATACCTCAGGGGCATGGGCGGCATTACAGGGGAAATCCTCGACGGAGGCTCCCCCTCCCAGAAGAACTTGCCACACACCAGGTAGTGATGTTATCATATTTCAATGGAGGGGTGCGAGTGCTTCCGCGTCCTCCACCTTAAAAATAAGGATCCCCAGTACCATATAACACATAATAAGGACGCAGCTGTCTTGGTGCCCCATATTTACATTGATGATTTTTGTGTTTTTTGTTACACTAGTCCAGACACCTCTGTGGACTAATTTCCGCCCATGTCTTCTACGAGGGCAGGGACTTACTGGGATTTAGGTACCTGAAGTGCCTTCTCAGTACCTGTTGTCTGACATCCCCTGCTGATTATATAATATATACTGCTGTTAATGCCTGCCCCGTCAGAATAACAGGTATTATTAGTTCAATGTTGGAATAACATGCATTTCCGGATTCCGAACCAACCACAGCACGGAAACCGCCCTCATCTCAGTCACAGACGACATCAGAACCCTGATGGACAACGGTGAAACAGTCGCCCTCATTCTCCTCGACCTCTCGGCTGCCTTTGACACCGTCTGTCACCGCACCCTAATCACCCGCCTACGCTCCACCGGGATCCAAGGCCAGGCCCTGGACTGGATCGCCTCCTTCCTCGCTAACCGCTCCCAAAGAGTTTACCTCCCTCCGTTTCGCTCAGAACCCACCAAGATCATCTGCGGCGTACCTCAAGGCTCATCGCTCAGCCCGACACTCTTCAATGTCTACATGAGCCCCCTCGCCGACATCGTACGCAAGCACGACATCATCATCACCTCCTACGCCGACGACACCCAACTTGTACTCTCCCTCACCAAGGACCCCGCCAGCGCCAAGACCAACCTACAAGAGGGTATGAAGGACGTCGCAGATTGGATGAGGCTCAGCCGCCTAAAGCTGAACTCTGAAAAAACGGAAGTCCTCATCCTCGGCAACACCCCGTCCGCCTGGGACGACTCCTGGTGGCCCACGGCCCTCGGCACCGCACCGACCCCCGCAGACCACGCCCGCAACCTCGGCTTCATCTTGGACCCTCTTCTCACCATGACCAAGCAAGTCAACGCCGTGTCCTCCGCCTGCTTCCTCACTCTCCGCATGCTCCGCAAGATCTTCCGCTGGATCCCCGCCGACACCAGAAAAACCGTGACCCACGCCCTTGTCACGAGTCGCCTGGACTACGGCAACACCCTCTACGCCGGGACCACCGCCAAACTCCAAAACCGCCTGCAACGCATCCAAAACGCCTCGGCCCGCCTCATCCTCGACGTACCCCGCAACAGCCACATCTCCGCACACCTGAGACACCTGCATTGGCTCCCAGTCAGCAAAAGGATCACCTTCCGTCTTCTCACCCACGCACACAAAGCCCTCCACAACAAGGGACCGGAATACCTCAACAGACGCCTCAGCTTCTACGTCCCCACCCGCCCCCTCCGCTCCGCTGGCCTCGCACTTGCTGCCGTCCCTCGCACCCGCCGCTCCACGGCGGGTGGGAGATCTTTCTCCTTCCTGGCGGCCAAGACCTGGAACTCCCTCCCCACCAGCCTCAGGACCACCCAGGACCACTCCGCTTTCCGGAGACTCCTAAAGACTTGGCTGTTCGAGCAGCGATAACCCCCCCTTTCCCCCCTAGCGCCTTGAGACCCGCACGGGTGAGTAGCGCGCTTTATAAATGTTAATGATTTGATTTGATTTGATTTGATTCTTGATGGTCCATAATCGTTAGGCTATAACCTAAATGTTGCGTTTCCTGCCTGATGTTCTAGTATGTCATTGTACCTTACATAATCAGGATAATAAACATTATCTCAGAATTCTCATAGTAGGTGCAGGATTTATGGGCCATGTTAGTTGGTCTATGTTTTTTAACAATATATGATAGATTTTTAAATAACACTGCAAGGAGTCTCTTTTGTGGTGTATTTATTGTGTCACTCGTGTGAGTATGTTGCACAAACGCGTTACCCATGACCTCTGGGGCTAAGCCTGACTGCTGTGTGCCAAGCTACCGGGGTGAGCACAGATTATCTTTGGTGTGTAACTTACTCACCCTGACTAGAATGGTGGATTCTGCCTGACTTGGGTGCATACCCTAGCCAACCAGAAACCCTATTTCTAACAACAGCCATACATGGAACCAACTTCTTAATTGTTTTCTGCAAAGGTGCTCCACTCTCCTTCATTGACTGGTAGGCAAATTTGATTAGTCTGCAGTAAGTGGAAATTACAGTTTTGGGTTTCATTTACTCGTGTAGTCCTGGGTTCCCTGCTGGGACACATGCATGCTCTCAAGCTGTCGGTTTAGCAGTAACCTATACAGAGATCCCACACCTCCAAGTTCACATTCTAGATGGAAACCTGGTCCACAGTGTACGACTGGCAACAATTTCCCAACTCAAATCCTACACCATGAAACACTTACTTATAGGTCTTCCTCAGTTTGGGACTGGTGTAAAAATCATACCCTTACTTGTGGAATCCTCTGAATGTCTCCCACCTTTCATGAGGTCAATGAACAATATGCAAACAAGTCTGTGTAAGGATCCTTTACTGCTGCAGTCTGTACCTAATATTAGACTTGGAAAGTAGTGCAGAAAAAGGACAGGCAGTGAACGAAGAGGGTCTCATTTGGCAATTGGGAGGAACAGTGAAAAAAGAGCGCTGTACACGTGCAGTTACAGGGACCGTGTAGAGCAATGCATGTAGTCAGGTCCAGGAGAAGAAAGTGTGAGAACAGGAACTGAAGGAGAGATCCATAGAAGGCTATGTCAGAACAAAATGAAATGCAGAAAGACCCAGGAAGCGTTGTTATTAGCAGTGGCAACGTGTGGATAGGACCGCATGGGGTCAAACCTATATGGGAGTCTGAAGCCAGAACGGCATGCAACCTCGTTGGCAGCAGGGGGGTACCTAGAATACCTAATTTTCCGTTCCTGCACGGTCTTTTTCCAGGTCCCCAAAGATAAATGATGATTACCTCGTGTAGCTCAAACCATATGCTCTTGGGTTTGCTGGTGGTTCCATAATTCACCTCCACACCAGGGAGTGTAGCGCTGTCCATGGGCCGCAGTGTTTTCATAGTTTGAATGTCCAGCAGAGGAATGGATAAATATGTATTCTGTGGAAGGAAAGTGGCAGATTTAAACATCAGCAGCTCAATTCTTGCAGACAGTTACAGTAAGAAACATAATGAGCAGATCCCCTGGTGACGGGATGTTGATGCTGCAAGAGCTGCCACATAATGCATCATCTACCACATTATATGACTCAGTTAAAAAAATACTTCCTGGCTCAGAGAAGACATTGAAAACATTTTACTTTTATCTGGTTCAGATTTCATCTCTTTCGTCTGGAATTAAAGCAAACACCTTTTCTAAACTGTGAATGGGTGTAAAGTAAACGATCTATTGAGTCTCAGATTAACAGGAAGCAGGGCAAGCAGCAATTGTAAAGACAATAATCAATTGAGTGTACAAGCCACGCGAACATTTGAAAAAAGTAGCTTCTCTTTATTAGATAGCAGGTAATGAGAAATTCAGGTGTTCAACCGCTTACGTTTAGAAGCTTTGTCTCATTCACTTCTTCCCGAGCATGATCATACCTCATCTATTCAAATAAATTATGTAAAACGCTCACAATTAAGCTTAAAAAATGTATGTGTGCGTGGCCTGGTGGGGCTCCTGTCTAGCTTGGCCTTTTACCAGCATCAATCATCGCGTCACTTTAGAACAACTGCACCAGTTGTTTGGGGAGGGATCATCATTCACCTAGTGGCAAGTGACAAGAAGAACCCTCCCGAGAAAAATAGGGAACTACTGAGGCCTGAATAGTAGGTGGGGAATTGCCGTCTTGTTGTTCCTGCGTTCGCAGCAAATTGCTCAGCCTTAAGGGAATGGGAAGCGCCTGCTTGGCAGGCGACTGCCCCAGAGCGAAAGGGGCTGTGTGAGGTACCAGCCGGCACGGTGAGACTATGTAAACAGCACAATATGTAGTACGGATCTGGCGTGGGCACCCCTCATCCTGCATGCATCCCTGCAAGGCAAAGGTATTAAGAGGACCTAGTGGACAGCAATGATTATGGCGAGGTATTCACCGCAGACATGAAAACAGTAAGGGCCAAAAGGCAGAATTAAATGGAAGTGACAAAAGAGAATATCCAGAAACAGAGGGGGCATCTTGAGCACAGGATCTAAATGAGGCAGAAAATGGGAGGACTATGAGGGGCCCCTGTTCAAACCTATGCGGCCCTAAACCAAATGCATTTTCCTCTTAAGGCGGTCTATAGAAGCCGGCCCATTGGTGAAGGATGCGGATCCGGTGCTGGGGGTGCCCCTTTGCCATGGAGTAGCGACTTTGTGAACCCCAGCGACTCTGGCTGATAATAAAGATTTTGCAGCACTACCAGTGGTGGCCACTGCTCGCTCACTCTAGATTCAGATGTGCACTCTAGGAAGGTTATTGTTACATGGAGTCAAAGGGTGGAAACGAGGCATGATAAGTCATCAACCCCCCACTCAGATTAACTCAAAAAATGTATCAAAGGCACCCACTGTAGGGTCAGGGAATACATCTCTGAGCATCAGAAGAATGCGCTACTTATCTGCAACTACAGTTCTCTTTGGCATTGGCTGATTATCATGCTTCAATGGATCCCAAGTGTCAAGCCGGGAGCCCCACAGTGATCTTCAAGCAGCAGCAGTATTGGTAGTAGTGATAACTTTATTGGGGTCACATAAATATAACCATAAAAGCACATTTAAGATCACAGTTAAAACGGTGTTGCAATGATTCCAACGTAAACACGCGTTACGTGCAGATTATATACTAATCGCAACAGCATTCAACCAGTGAGGGAATGGCTTGACATAGTCAGGTTGAAAAATTCTGAAGATTCCCTCTCACACAAGAAAAGACATTTTAGGTTTCAGAATCACACTAATGCTCCATTCTTTGTATAAGCATAAGACACTACTGAAATGACACATGCTATAATCAAACTATAAAAATGTCAAGAAACTCAATTGGATACAACATCAAATGAAGGAAACAAGTGGAGTAAATCCAGAAATATCCTTGATCAAAATACGCATTAGATACTCAATGCCACGATGAAAACCATTATTTAATAAAGCTTAAAGAGCCGGTAGTTGCTACTAGGGGGCAATGGTACAAATTTTGGGGGGCTGGCACTTATTTTTCTGCGTCCGACATTTATTGGGAGCAAAAGACACATGTGAAAGATGGAAAAAGGGAGATATGGAAACGCGTCACAAAGGGAGAAAGCTGAAAGGGTGAGCTGAAGAGGCAGGGAGTGGCTGTAAATAGATTAAAGAAATCCGAGCTGGTTTTAGGATTACGCTACCGCTGAATTCTGTGCTCGCACATTTAATTGCAGCAGCCGCGTGTTTCAGAGAGACGCTCTGGGCATTGCACTGTTTTTTTTAATACAAATTAAGCACTGTTTAAAGTGCACATTAAAGTGACTCATGCTTTCATCTTCAGTGAGAAATATCTAGGCAGCTCACTCGCTTTGAATGGAGCACAAATCGAGGGAATAAAAGGTCAGAGAAATATTTTAATATTCAGATAGGTCCTTGGACATAATGGGCCTCTAGAAATTAAATCCGAATTTATAATCTATAATTTACAAGGTGTAACTCCAAGTAAAGTGACACGTATAAAATATCTAAGAGGCTCACTAAATTAAAACATCAGTATAAAAATGGTAAGTGACCGGCCAGCACATATCTGAACAATAGATTGTCAATCTCACCTGGGGAAAGGACATCACATTGTTAGCATCACATTCCCAAAGGCTGGTTTAAACAGAATAGACAAACTACTTCATTCTTCTGACCCTTATCTACCAGGACCAGTTTAAAAATCTTGAGAGCACAAAAACTATTGGTTTGTATGTGTCCGTTCTAAGCATGTGCAGCGCCTCCACACAATGAGAGACACCCAAATGGTCGCAGGTCGGAATGATCCACTTGTTGCGGGTTAACATGTACTTGGGACAGAAGAATAAACAAGGATTTTCATTGCAACGGGTCTCGCATTTGTTCGAGTTAGAGCTATTAGCGTTGTTAAGCAAAAATAAACGCAGCACGATTGCGCTGCGTGGAAAATAAACAGATAAAGTAGTCCGGACTCCAGGCTGAAAACATCGAGCCTCGTATGTTTTTGGTACTTTACCGGTGCAGTGTAGGTGGGCTAAACACCGGAAAGGGCATGACGTATGCATGCCTTTCACAGATGAAAGCAAGCGGATTTTAAAAGGCAAGCCCAGGAACCAATGTAAATGACTGACGTGGCATGGGCGTGGTTTGAAGCCCAAAGAAAGATTACAGAATGGACGGAACACTTTGTGCTAGCCCATAAAAAATTGGCCTCTGTTTCTCAGACTGATGGGCAGAAAGGGCAATCCCCCTTCCATTTTGCAGCCGCTTGTTAAGGAGAGGTGCATCAGTTCTAAAGCGGAAGTACAAGGTTTTTGCCGAATGGGGAGTAATCTGTCCATAAAGATTTCATATTTAGGTGAACACTTGTGAGCTAGAAACCTTATCTATCAAACCCTGCGATGGCAATTGGCGCCAGACTTCCGCGAGGATATGATCCCAGTATAGGCTCTTGATCGGAGTACCCATGTTTCTGCTCAGAATGTCCTGGTTCTCTCACACATTGGAGAGGTGTAAGCTGAATCAGAGTTCCTTAACCGCTTTAAGTCAGGGCGTGGCACAGTTCCTATCAAGGGAAATCAACTCCTTCATGCCCCCTTAATATGACTGCAGCTCTGGGGTAGACCAAAGTCTGATCTAGTATTTTAGGATCTTTTGATGGACAATATGATCAACCCTGTGAATATTCAAGTCCTATCTTAATGGTAATATAGGGGTGCTGCTAGGTAAAATAAGTAATGACCACAGGAATCTGTTTTCCGTCGTACTTGCAGACTAGTGTCACTGTATCTACAGAGCTCTGCCACATAAAGAGCCTTACCCAGAGTTACTGCTCTGCAAACCTCTAGTACCGGTGAAAGTGCCCTGCTGGACGTGTGCCTATACCTTTTTTTTTTTTTTTTAGGGTCGAGCTTGCAAGCGCTCTAGCCTGCTGTAATCTCTCTGTGGGCTTTTAACCACGCCCACTGCATGCCCATGCGTTTCGTTGGTTTGTGGGCTTGCCTTTTAAATATCGCTTGATTTTATTTGTGAAAGGCATGCATATGTCATGCACTTTCCGGTGTTTAGCCCTCATCGAGCGCACTGAAAACATACGAGGCTCCATGTTTTCCGCATTGTTTCAGGACTACCTTTTCTTTTTTATTTCCTACGCAGCACGATCTCACTGCCCATTTTCCGATACGTTTGACTGCGAGAGAACTTCTGTTTCATTTTGTGTGCTCCCTCACGCTCATGGCGTGGTGCTTTAAATTGGGTCACTTATGTAAAACTGTATTACTTTCCATTTTCTTTTTACGTGGCAATAAAAGTCCGATTACAGCTTGCCAACACTAAAAGCTGTAAGTCGAGCAAATGCGAGACTCATTGCATTGCAAATGCTTGTTTAGGATGACAGCAGATCTATGCAACATCAAAGAATTGCTCCAGCTGGGGCATCCAGGAGAGTTTATCAGAGTCTCACACCTAGGTAATCAAAACTCCTGACCCGCTCAAAGACCCATATACCTCCATTTTACTTTTAAATGATTGGTGGGGGTTTAAGGCCATATACTTTGTTTTTCCTGAATTGATTTCCAGCCCTCTTTCTTCATAAAACGTTTGAAATTCCCCCAGGAAAACTTGGAGGCCCACTGGGGTGCATGATATGAGTAGTGTATCATCAGCAAACATCAGCACAGGAGTGCTGACATTTGCTAATTTTGGGGTATCATTTTGACATCTCGACAACCACACCACCATGCCATTAATATACAAACAAAATAAGCTGTGTGCTAGTACGCAACCCTATCCGATACCGCAATTAATGGGATCCTATCAGTAAGGTCCCCATGGCTATTTCATCGAAGCTGAGCATATGTATTGGAGTGGAGTTTAATTAAAAAAGTTAATAGGTCTTCGGGGATATCATATTGTCTCAAAACCTCCCACAAACATTTCCCGAGGACTAGGTCGAATGCAGAGCTCAGGTCCATAAAGGTCACATTAAGATGGAATTTTCTTAATGTGATATATTTCCAGCAAACGGCTGAAAATCTAATCACCTGGCCAATAGTACTTATTTTCTCACCAAAACCAGCCTGGAAATCTGACAAAATCTGGTGATCCTTCATCCAGGTCTGAAGCCGATAGAGAACTTACCTCGCAAAAATCTTTTGGGAGATATCTATCAGGAAAATGGTCCTCTAACTTTCCAGGTTGTCTCTTGCTTCCTACTTCGGTATAGGTATAGGGACAATAATAGCCCCACTCCAGGACTCAGGGAGATCTTTACCCCTGGCAACAGCATTGACAAGAGTGTTTAAATAAGGAATCCAAAGATCTGGCGTAGAGGAAAACAAGTCACATGGGATAGAATCTGGGCCAGGTGCTTTTCCCCACTTCAAATAGCAGTATTTAGTGACAAGGGCGCGTACACTCTAAACACAGAGTTCTTTAATAACAATCAACCTTAGAAATGCCCAAACTGCAGACAATGAGATGATAGCACTCTGAACATGCTCCATACCTCTGATTTTTAGCAAATGTGAAAGGATACACAGAATGCGTGAGCCTCAGAAGCTGAGGAGAATCGATTGCTTGTGAATCTATGAAATATACAAATGCTGCAAGAACTGCAGTTACAGGTAACTAACATGTTACTTCTCCAGCACTAGAACTTTAATAGATTTGGATATCTGAATCAAAGTAGTAAATAATATGTCGTCAAGTGAATAAGAAGCACTTTATGCATACTGTAAAGTCTTTGTATTTATATTTGCAAACAATAGTAAGAAAACAGCTGTCACAGCACTCCTTGCCTAACTGCAGATTCTCTTGATGTTTCTGCATCCAGGTAGTAGTTTTTCCTGAATGTGGCAACTCTTACGTGTTGCTGCCCTGAAGATATCTGCCATTGCACTTTTGAAGGGGTGGCCAGGTTTCGTATAACAAAAGGCAACTACAGGTTAGAGTCGCCCTGAAGTGCCTTGGTTAGGAAGAGGATGGCCCTTCTGCTGATGGGCAAAGAAGGCAAAACGTTTATCTGTTTTCCTGAACGTTTTAGTCCTGTCAATGAAGATCTTGAGGCATCTGTGAGCATTCAACAAATGCAGCGTTCTCCGTTTTCAATAGTGCCTTCATAATTATGGGTTAATTTAGACAAATATACCAACTTAAGATCGGTGCGTGCACCACCCTTCACTATGAAACCTTAGATATGGCTACTTCGGTGTAAATGTTTGGATCTGAAAGCTCGCCATTAGATGGATGGTAAACAGACACTTTTAATTAAAGAAATGTAATGTCTGCTGTGTGAATAGGTTATAAGTGGCTTTTTATCAGCTCAATTTGCACTGTATTGAGTTCCCTCCTCGCTGCTGGAGGTCTCAATTTACAGTGCCCCTTTAAGCAATTCCTTAATGATTCTCACAAAAACAGCAATGGATTGTCAGGTGTTCTACAGAACTGAGAAATAGCAGAAAAATGCTTTCTAATAGAACTGTGCCTGAGTCCTTTCTAAATGCAGCAGATTTGTTAAGATATGGTGTGGCTTTAAGGGTGATAGGATAAAATTCTTAGGTGAGTCATCAGGAGCAGAATATTCTCCATTTGACATGGCGAGTGATGCAGAATCATGATCATGAGAATTTTGCTGCTTGCCCAGAGGAAGGTGCCAGGCTTCTGACAGATGACGGAGATCTGTGGACCAGATTAACGTGGCCCCACCAAATCTGGTCCACTCTTGTGCTTGCTGCTCACTCTTGGGGTGATGGGAAGCGATGTAAAGGTGCTGGCTAAGTTCTTGGTCCCTGACGATGAAAAAGCAGTCACTGAGGGAAGGAAGAGATCGGGGGAGAGGCATGTATCATTGTGAGCCAACATGACAGATGCAAGTCTTTGCGCCTCCCACATGGCCCAGTAATATCCAGCACCAAGCTGCCTAAACACTACCTAAGCAAATTACATTTTTCTCCACCTGCCTTCTGTGATCTAAAATGTGGTCTTCTGAGCTTGCAACGTGGTGCTGTCAAACACATTTGATCTCAAGGTCCACAGTGCTGAGGGATGCCCTTCCCAACAGCCACTCTGACTCTGCAGGCACCCAATGACTATGGTTCAGTGAGGGGACTAATCCTAAAACACACCTGGGATTATGAGGCAGATGAGCCTTGTCCAAGTGCTGGGATTGGAGACATTGAGGTGGGCCTGCTGAGGACACCACTGAAGACAGATGTGTCCAATGCAGATTAGAGAGGCCTGTCCCAGGACCTGGCATCAATATCTGAAGACACTGAGTGTGTGTGATGCACAGGCCTGCTGCTTAGAAGGATGTATGGACGGAGTCTCTTTCTGCAAAGGCCGGGGTACTGACTGTCCCCCTCCTGGGTGTGCAAGTGTGAATGCCCCTGAAGAGAACACAAGGAAACATTCAGCAAAGGGCAGAAAGTTTTCAGAGGCCTGTTTGTTGACACCTGAAGAGGAGATGGAGGAGAGTTGAAGATAGACAGGGTGATCCCCTGAATGATGCCATCCCCGCCCAACCCGCAGTGGGAGAGGAGAGCTGGTGACCGACATGTACCCCAGGAATGTGTTTCAGATTTGGCTGCCTGCATAAACAACTTCAGCTAGGGAGCAGAGGTGTCTCTACTTGACCTCCTCTGTTTGGTGCTGGATGTCTGTTGAATAAGTTGGGAGTCCCCAGGATAGGCAAAGGTAAAGGGGGGGGGGGGGCACCATGTTCACACGTAGCATTGGCATAACCTTTGATAACCCCTTATCTGGTAGAGACTGCAGATTCGTTACCTTATAATTTTTTCAGGATTCAGATTGGATCCAGAAGATTTTTCATAAGCAGTATCCCTGCGTACCAGTAGGTGGCATTGATCGGCTCTGCGTGCGTCGTCGGTTTTGCCCGTGCCAGAAGTGATGTCTGTGGCACCTTTAACGGCACCACTTAGGCGAGCTGAGATCAGTTTCTTTTCACGACTTTCCACGCCAGAAGGGGAGAGCCATGAAAAACACTTACCACTGGTGTGGATATCTAAGGCCTTAAAAGGGATATAGCCCTGTCCCTAGAAATCCTTTCGCAGAGCAGGGAGGATGTGTAGGCAGGTAAAGGAACCTGCAGCTAGATAAAGTCCCTACCAGATAAAGCGTTATCGAAAGTAAGTAACTTGTTCATCTGATAGAGATTTCTACCTGCAGCAAGCAAAGCTATTCCTGGAGGTGAGTCTGCAGACCAGTTTTAGGTGAGGAAGTCCTACAGAACTGCCCGTCATGACAGACCTGACTCTCCAGGCAGTAATGTTTGGTAAACGTGTGTAGAGAGGCCCACGTTGTCACCTGGCAGATATCCAGGACCGGAACTCAGTGTGTTAACGCAGCAGCTACTTGTCTCTGGTGGAATGACCATGCAAGCCCTCAAAGGGTTGCTTCTAGGCCAGTGCGAAGCACATTTTAATACAGAGCACGATCCATCTGGGGATAGTCCTTTCCTGCACAGCATCACCCTTATTAGCTCTGACATACCCCATGAAGAGTTGATTATCCACCCAGAATTTTCATGTGTTGTCAAGGTGGAACAACAATGCTCGTTTGG
The DNA here is from genome assembly GCF_031143425.1 of Pleurodeles waltl. NCBI lineage: Eukaryota > Metazoa > Chordata > Amphibia > Caudata > Salamandridae > Pleurodeles > Pleurodeles waltl. The sequence continues at coordinate 1,133,108,183 of NC_090446.1, read as the reverse complement.
GGTTCAGATTATGGAGAGGCTTCTCATCCTTGGATTGGTTAGGAGGAGCGTAGAAAGTAGGCAAGGGGATGGATTGACCTACATGAAAGGGTGTCAACACCTTTGGAAGATAGGAGGCCAATGCGCAAAGCACCACTTTGTCAGTATGGATGGGTAAATAGGGCGGCTTAGATAATAAGGCCTGTAACTCACTAACTCATCAGGCAAATGTTATAGCCATAAGGAAAACTATTTTGATGGTGATTAAAAGCATGGGAAAATTGTGAAGAAGCTCAAAGAGCATGCACATTACGAATGTAAGCACTAGATCCAAGTCCCACTGAGTTATGATAAAAGAAGAAGTGGGCAAAAAGATGAAATAAACCTTTCAAGAATCTATGTACAATTGAGATTTGAAAAGAGAAAGACTGATTAGTTATTCTGAGGATTGCAAAGACAGCAGAAAGATAACCTTTAGGAGTGCCCAGAGCAGAGCCCTGATGGGCAAGAGAGAGAATGAATAGAAGAACCTGAGAAGGAGGAGCAGGAAGGGTGTCAATATTTCTGTTGAAACGTCAAGCCACAAATTTCTTCCAATGGCAGGTGTATACCATCTTGGTGGAGGAATGCCTGGCTGGCAAGATATCATCACAGACTTCAGGAGGAAGGTCAAAGACTGTCAACTGCCGCTGCTCAATCTCCGCGCAAGAAGGCAGAAACTGAGCTGGGTTGGGTAGAACATCTTCTCCTGCTGCTGCGACAGAAGACCGTTCCAAAGGAGCAGTCTGATCAGAGGATAAATTAGTACGCTCAGTAGCTCAGATACCAGACTCTCCATGCCCAATCCGCTGCTACAAGGACAACTTTCGCCCAGTCGTTCTTTATATTCTTGAGAATGAGTGGTATGGGTAGAAAGGCATACAGGAGGCCTGAGCTCCCCTGTAGATGAAAAACATTGCTGAGGGAGAGCTGCCTTGGAAACTCCAGCATGCAAAACTGCTGACATTGCACGTTCTCGTGGAGGTGAACAGATCTAACCATGGATCTCCCCACAGCTGAAACAGACAATGAGCCCCCTCTAGATGGAGATGCCATTCATTATCTTCTAAGCATCTGCGGCTAAGTTCATCCACCCTGGCGTTCAGAGGGCATGCCAGGTGTTGAACCACAAGGGAAAAGCCCTGATGTTCCAGCCATGTCCAGAGATGTAGAGCCTCTTGACATAGGCTCTACGACCTCATCCCGCCCTCTTTGTTGCAGTACCACATGGCAGTAGTGTTGTCTGTTAACACCTGCACCAGCCTCCCCTTGATGAAAGGTAGGAAGTCCTTCAATGCCAGTCAGATCGCCTGCAACTCCCACAGATTGATGTGGAGGCCGGATTCTGCCAGAGACCAGAGTACTGTCATCTCCACCTCACCCAGATGGCCACCCCATCCCAGGAGTGACATATGAGTCAGCAGTGTGAGATTCGGTTGGGGAAGGGAGAGGGATCTGCCACAGCTCTTTTGCTGTTCCCTTTGAGATGTGGACAATGTTGAAGAGATTCCTGTGATGTTGTGCCCACTGGAACTTCAGTTCCCTCTGTCGAGCCCGCACAGGCCAGAAGGCATGTGTCACAAGCAATATGCAGGAGGCCATGAGTCCCATCAGCCTCAGGGTCAGCCTCACCGAAATCCAGGACAGAGGCTGAAACATACGTGTCATAGCCTGAATATCCGGGACTTGTTGTTTTGGAGGATAAGCCTGAAACTGCACCGTGCCCAGAACAGATCCAATGAAAGAGAGCATCTGAGAGGGAGTCAGGTGTGACTTTGGCACATTGATAGTGAACTCCAGTGAGTGCAGGAGGTCCCCCCTAGTCTGGGGGAGGTGGGAGATGACAGCCTGGGGTGCGCCTGCCTTCAAAATCTAGTCATTGAGATAGAGGAAGACCGGAACCCCTAATCTCTGCAGATGAGCTGCAGCCACTGCCATCACTTTTGGTGAACACTTGAGTGGCACTGGTGAGGCCAAAGGGGAGCACAGAGAACTGAAAGTGCTTGTGGTTCACAGTAAACTGCAGATAGTGACTATGGGCAGGCAGGATAGGTATGTTAAAGTATGCGTCCTGTATCATCCAGCAGTCTCCTGAGTAGAAGACAGACAGGACCTCAGCTAGAGTGGGCATTTTGAATTTCTCCATCTTGGGGAAGAAATTAGGTGAGTGTAGGTCCAGGATAGGGCGAAGGCCTCCATCTTTTTTGGGCACCAGAAAGTAGCGGGAATAGCAACCACAACCTACTTCTGGTGTTGGCATCTTCTCTATTGCTCCCTTGGCCATGAGAGGCGACAATTTCTGGCAGAGAAAGTATAGGGGATCCTCGTCATCCTGTCGCAGGTTGGTGGCATGGCAGGGGGTAGTCACGAAAAAGGAGAGTAGCACTTCGGACAATCAGTCTGTTACAAAGCACCAGTGGGGCAGGTAAAGGCGAATCCTGATGCCCACTGGGTGCCCATGATGGTGAGAGGACAGATCAGGAGGGTTTGGAGGCTGTGGCTGCCAGGTGGTGGTGGACTGACCGCTGACTGCCTGCAATTGTTCTGTTCATAGGAGCCCCTGTACAGGGGCTTGGACCAGGTTCTAAGCAGGACGTCAATAAGAGCTTCATTAAAAGTGCTCTGATGGGGACACTCCTGGCTGAAGCCCTTCTGTCAAAGTGTTTGTCTTGACTGCCACTGAGGGCAGGCTGAAGTCTAGGACCTCGGCTGCCCTCCTCATCACCACTGCGAGGGACGCTCTCTCCTCCATTGTTATGGTAGGGGGAGAAACCATGCCAGTATCTGGAGAAGTGTCCAGTCTACTGACCTCACCTAGATCCTTACACCATTCCTGGGTGTCATAAAGTTGGTATTCCTCAGGGTCCGGTGACCCCTCCCATTTGTCCCCAAGTCCTAGCCCATAAGAACAGGGCTCAGGCTCCGGTCTGGAAGGCACGGCTCAAGTCAGCAGCGGGGTTTTCGAGTCCTCGGGACCTGAAGGCACGCCAGAGGGTATGGGCGCCAAATATTGGGTGCATGGCGTCTTAAACTTATTTTAAATGGATGGGGGTCACTTCAGCTCCCAGGAACTTAGGGAGCATGAAGACGGCCGGGTCGCCGGCTCTACCTTGGAACCAGGCCTTGAATGTCAAGGCTCTCTCATCTCGCTGACCGATGTGAAGTCGAAGATCTCTTCGACTTCTTCTTCTTCCTGTGGTGAGCGACTTTGAGCATAACAAGGATCCTGGACTCTGTGACCGCTCACGGGACCTTCCTCTCAACCAGGATCTTGATCGTCCCGGTGTCGCACACTGAGGTACCAGAAGTTTGAGCGATCACTCAAGGCCTTCAGGTACATGGCATGGTAACTGGAGCAGGCATTAGGATCGTGGTCACGTTCGAGGCACAAAAGCCATACAAGATGCGGGTCCATCACCAACACTGAGCAGTGACAAGTGCCACAGGGCTTCAAGCCGGTCTTCCTAGATTGCATCCCCGGCACAGTGGGAGAATAACCTCAAAAAGACTTTGACACAACATTGAAAAAAGTTAGTCAAAAAGTGACTATGGGGTAGCTCTTCTCCAGATCTGCACTGACTGACACGGAAAGAAAAGAACTGATGCTAGTGTGGCAAGTATACAGGCACCACGAAAGTCACTTCTGGTGGGGATGATGCCACACACCGCTGAACGACATGACCTACCGGTGCACAGGGGTACTGCTCACGAACATTTCCAGATCCAGTCTGACACCTGGGGATAAATTTAAGGTAAGGAATTTGTGGCTAGAAGTATTTATCAGATAGAAAGGAACTGACATAAGCATGTAGAGACAGTGGCTATAAAGGACCTCAATGTCACCTCTGGGGTTGAACAGACCCGATGCTGAGCCGCATGACACCACTTACTGATGTGCAAAAGAACTGCAAAGAAAATGTCCCGGTTCCAGTCTAGTGCCTGGAGGTAGTCACAAAGTGAGGAATCTGCAGTTAGAGGTATCAATCAGAAATATTCAATAAAATCCCCTGGTCTTTAAGAGATTCTGGTACTGCAGAAGTAGCATGCTAAGAAATCGTGAACAGTAAATCAGCCTTAGCTCAGTGACATGAATTGAGTAGGAGGAGGGTCAGCAACCAACATAACTGGAAAATGAGAGAATCATTATTAGCCTTCCCAACTCCGTGGAAGAGGTATGGTACTATGGAGCCAGACAGAGTTGCTAGACGCTATGGGGCCTGCAATATCCAGCAAATCTCAAGTAATGAAGTGCAACCAATAAGCACCAAACTTCAAGTTCTAGATCAGAATATGGAACCTTTTTCGATGATTAGAGAAAGCTGAAAGGAAAATTAGGCCCCACTAAAGACACTTGCATATCCCAATATGATTTAGGTTGGACTGCACACAAAAAATTGCATATGAAGAACAAAGACTTGAAAAATTGCTCAAGATTACAAGTTTTAAGACTTGTGGGCTTACCTAAAGACTCATAAAGTCAGACCTCATTGGATCCGTTTCTAAATGAGCTCATTCTGACCTCAGATTTTAAATTAGTCATGCATGAACCAACAATCGTTAGAGCACACCACAGTCCATTTTGGAAACCAACAATTGCCAGAATTGTCATGTACTAGATAAGATGGCTTATCTGACTATAGAATTAAGAAATAATTACTTAACCAAATTCTGGACCAAGAGAGCGTTTAAATCAACAACTGGGGTGACAATATGAATTTTTCATGCTATGGTCTTAGAAATGTCAGAAAGGAGTCCAAAGATCTGGTTGGAACACCAAAAATGATCCAAGCAATCTGGCCTTAGAGTTCTGTTGCAAGGCATGTTTAATGTGTTACAGGAGGTTGAATACATATGAATGCTACTACAGAAGAACATGTTTGTAGTTATTGCGATCCAGCCGATATACATGATTTCTAGATAGTGTTACTTGTGTTTAAAACTATGTATTGTATATAGGAGTGATGTGAACCAGTGCAGTGGAAATCTGGGCTGCACAACAGGCTGCATAATGAAAGAAGGCTTTCAGCCTAGCACATGCCGGTATGAACTACTTACACATTCCTATGATTAGGTTGTGTGGGCTATATTCCTGCCCATGACCAGCTCTCACATAGGGCTATAAGAGACCTGTTTTTGACAGCTGTAAGGAAATGTCTCCCTTGGCATGGTTACCCCTGACTTTTTGCCTTTTGTTGATGCCAGTTATGATTGAAAGTGTGCTGGGACCCTGCTAACCAGGCACCAGCAACAGTGTTCTTTCCCTAAACTGTACCTTTGTTCCCACAATTGGCACAGCCCTGGCACAGAGATAAGTCCCTTGTAAATGGTTCCCCTGGTACCAAGGGCCCTGTTGCCAGGGAAGGTCCCTAAGGGCTGCAGCATGTCTTATGCCACCCTGGGGACCCCTCACTCAGCACATGCACATTGCCTCACAGCTTGTGTGTGCTGGTGGGGAGAAAATGACTAAGTCGACATGGCAATCCCCTCAGAGTGCCATGCCCACCTCTCACTGCCTGTGGCACAGGGAGGTCACCACTCTAGCAGGCCTTACAGCCCTAAGGCATGGTGCACTGTACCACAGGTGAGGGCATTAGTGCATGAGCACTATGCCCCTACAGTGTCTAAGCAAAACCTTAGACATTGTAAGTGCAGGGTAGCTATAAAAAGTATATGATCTGGGAGTTTGTCAAATCCGAACTCCACAGTTCCATAATGGCTACACTGAAATCGGGGAAGTTTGGTATCAAACTTCTCAGCACAATAAATGCACACTGATGCCAGTGTGGGATTTATTGTAAAATACACCCAGAGGGCATCTTAGAGATGCCCCCTGAATACCAGTCCGACTCCTAGTGCTAGGCTGACCAGTTTCTGCCAGGCTGCCACAACCAGACGAGTTTCTGGCCACATGGGGTGAGTGGCTTTGTCACTCCGTGGCCTGGAACAAAGCCTGTACTGGGTGGAGGTGCTTCTCACCTCCCCCTGCAGGAACTGTAACACCTAGCGGTGAGCCTCAAAGGCTCATGCCTTTTGTTACAGCACCCCAGGGCATCCCAGCTAGTGGAGATGCCCGCCCCTCTGGCCACTGCCCCTACTTTTGGCGGCAAGGCTGGAGGAGATAATGAGGAAAACAAGGAGGAGCCACCCACTAGTCAGGACAGCCCCTGTGTTACCCTGAGCTGAGGTGACTCCTGCCTTTAGAAGTCCTCCATCTTGAGATTGGATGATTCCCCCAATAGGAAAAGGGATGTGCCCCCCTCCTCTCAAGGAGGAAGCACAAAGAAGGTGTAGCAACTTTGAAAGAACTCTTGCTTCCCGCCGGAAGCGTGAGACTTCTCACTCTGCACCTGACGCCCCCAGCTCGAGCTCCAGAGAACTAATACTGCAGAGAGGACTCCCAGGCGATGACGTGAGTAACCTGAGTCGACCTCCCTGCACCCCCACAGGGACACCTGCAGAGAGGATTCAGAGGCTCCCCCTGACCGTGACTGCCTGGTAACAAGGAAACTGACGCCTGGACCAAGCACTGCAGCTGCAGCCCCCAGGACCGAGAGGAACCACCTCCCCATGCAGGAGTGACCAGCAGGCGGCTCTCTTCCTAGCACAGTCGGTGGCTGGCCTGAGAAGCCCCACTGTGCTCTGCCTGCATAGCCTAAGTGACCCCTGGGTCCTTCCATTGCTTCCTATAGCAAAACCGACGCTTACTTTGCACACTGCACCCGGCCGCCCCTGTGCTGCTGAGGGTGTGTTTTGTGTGCCTATTTGCGTCCCCCCCTAGTGCTCTACTAAACACACCTGGTCTGCTCCCCGAGGGCGCAGGTACTTACCTGCCAGCAGACTGGAACCAGAGCAGCCCTGTTCTCCATAGGCGCCTATGTGTTTTGGGCCCTCCTTTAACCTCTGCACCTGACCGGCCCTGTGTGGCCCGTGCGGTGACTTTGGGGTTGCCTTGAACCCCCAACGGTGGGCTGCCTATGCCCAGGAGACTGACTGTGTAATTGCTTTACTTACCTGAGAAACTTAACCAAAACCTACCTCCCCCAGGCACTGTTGATTTTTGCAGTGCCCACTTTTAAAATAGCTTATTGCCATTTTAACTTCAACTGTGTGTACTACTGTTTTAAATCAAAGTTCTCTGCTTACCTGTGTGAAGTACCTTGCATTTTATGTACTTACCTCAAATCTTGAATCTTGTGGTTCTAAAATAAATTAAGAAAATATATTTTTCTATATAAAAACTATTGGCCTGTAGTTAAGTCTTTGAGTGTGTGTTCCTCATTTATTGCCTGTGTGTGTACAACAAATAACACTACCCTCTGATAAGCCTACTGCTCGACCACACTACCACAAAATAGAGCATTAGTATTATCTAATTTTGCCACTATCAACCTTTATGGGGAACCCTTGGACTCTGGGCACACTATCTCTCACTTTGAGTTAGTATATACAGAGCCAACTTCCTACAACAGCAGTTACCAAAAATGAAAAGTACTTCCTGTCCTGTTGAGGTTAGCAGGAGAGGATGCTGCCACTGTAGAAATTCATCTGCACCTCCACTTTAAACATTACATGGGTATGGCTGGCACCCAAATGATTCATGGGATATTTCATTACCTACCTGTGCGGTCTTGTCCACCACCAGTATGCGCTCGCGGTTCACTGCCAGGTAACAAGGGGCTGACACACCCGGTTCACTCATTCGCTTCACCTCATAGACGTTACTGTCAAACAAGGGGAGTTGGGTGACGGTTTCTGCAGAAGAAGAAAATATAGAGATAAGTGGCAAGATACCGGCAACACCATGTGGGTACAACTCCGATCTACTGCTGCACACAGAATTTGACTTAAGACTCATAACATATTATGTTAGTCAAACTCCACAAAATAGTGTGCTGAAACCACCCAGCCTTTCACGTGAATGGGTGAAAGAGAGAAAACTGTGATGTTGGCAACCAGAATTTATGAGGTTGTGAAAAGCATGGCAGGATGTGATACAGCCTCAAAAACCTTATGATATAAATATCATAAGAGAAGAGAGCTGATAGTACGATGGTCACAGAAACCAAGTTAATAATCTTAACATGTATTTTCCCCAGATTAATGAACTGTAGAATTCATGCTTGCTGACCATCCTGTAGCACTTTCAAACAGTATAAGGAAAACAAGTTTGATTCATTTCAATCTAATCGTGTAAGAACATTTGGAGTCCCCTGACACTCCTGCAGAGCAAGGGGAGAGTTTTAGTGAAAGAAGGGACTCTGAATGCTCTACACCAATTTGAGTCTCCTAATACCTCATTCTGTAGCCTTTGTGATATGTTATTGTACGTCATATTTTTTTGATAAACTATTTTATTGATTTTAGTACAATACAGCAGGTCAAAAGCATATAGAGCATTTTGTCGCAACCACTTTTGTTTACATTTAAAAAGATAGGTAATACTGCACCGAGAGTGAAACCAAAGGACAGGCAAGCAATCAATGTAGCACAGATTTTATACATCAGATCCATTCCTGAGTCCCCCACCATTTTCTTCCTATCTTGCTATATTTGGCGGGGCATCACCTGGCCCCATATCCCGGCTTCTCCTGATGGGAGCACCAGTCCACCCCATGTCGCCACTGAGTTATTGTAGGAGGTGCCGAAGCTTTCCAGTGGGATGCTATTTCCTGTTTGGCCACCATAATGGCCGTGCCTAACACAGCTTGGTCTGCTTGCGTGCCCCCTCCATGCCCTCAAGCACTCCCAATAACAACAACAGCAGGAAGAGTTCCACCTCCCATCCCAATACCGCAGAGAGTTCTGTGACCACCGCCTCCCAGTACAGTTTTCTGACTGAATAGGATGAAACCATGTGGTAGAAATCTGCAGGAGCCTGGGAGCAGCGGAAACATTTGGGTCATGTAGGGAGACCCACCTTAAACAGACGGTCCAGAGTGACATATGCACAGTAGAGATAGTAAGTTTGTATCAGTTTAAGTTTGGAGGATATCATGATGACTCTGGGTGCTATCACCACATCCTGCATGTCCTCCTCTTCCAGGGGTCCCAGTCAGCCTTCCCACCGGGTTCTGAGGTGACTCACTTTATCAGGGGCATTAACAATGAGAGTCCAATAGATCTGGGGGACGTCACCCTTCCCAAGAGCACCCACCATAAGCTTTGCCTCAAGAGGACTGAACTCCTGGAGTGATGTGCCCTGTGTGAAGTGCATATGTAGTGAGTGGCGCAATTGTAAATATTTATAGAATTGGGTTGTAGACAGTGTGCGTTCAGTTTGGAGCTCTTGGAAGGAGTGCATGTGTGTAACAGACCAGACATCCCACAGTTGTGTGCCCCAGCGACTAAATCCCTCAAGCGCTGCCACCTCCCTCAACCATGTGCCCAGCCACAAGGGAGTCTTTTTAGTGACTGTAGTGCTCCATCCTGTATGGCGAAGTGCAGCCCTCCACCCAAGCGAGACCATCTGGGTCACCTCCAGTAGTGTAGCTGGGACAGCGGCACCATAGAGCATTGCCATTATTCTTTGAAATCCTAACAAGTTAAGTTCCACTCTATAGGCCGGGTCGGACAATCCTACGGTGAGTCAGTCATTGTCACCAAGAGCTGCAATGCCAGATAATATAGGTATACGTTAGTCATGCCAAGGCCCCTATCATATGGAGCATGTTGACAGATGGTGTAGGCCAAGCGCGGTCTACAATTGTGCCACAGAAAGGAGATGGCCATTAAATCCATCTCACGAAACCAGTGGTGGGGTAGCATTTGTGGGATGTTTTGAAAAAGATAGAGAAACCGTGGCAGCACCATCATTTGATAAAGGGCTATTCTAGCCATTGCATTCAGTGGGAGAGAGTGCCATTTCTTAGGGGAGATGTTAAGGGACCATGTCAGCGCGGGGTGATAAGCTACCTGGATGCCCAAATAGGGAAATCTCAAGTGGTGGACCGGGATAGCGGTCTGCCATTCTATGCAATTTCCGCGATGGCAACAGTGATACCAAGAGAGACTTAGCAGGATTGAGATTTAATCTGGAAGCCTCAGCAAATATCTGTAAAAGTTGAAGACAACAGGGGCCACTAGTCTCAGGGTCGGAGAGGTACAGGAGGACGTCGTCCGCATACAATGCAATGCGGTCTTCATGGTAAGAGGCTCATGCCCATCCGCTAATCTGCGCATCACACCGAATGAGTCAAGCAAGGGGCTCGATCGCTAACAGGAATAAGGGGAAATAGGGAACAACCCTGCATATGGGGAACTCATCCAAAACCACGCCATTAATTTGTACTCGGGCAATGGGGTTAAAATAGAATATTCAAAAGAAGTTTCAGAAATGAGGCCCAGTCCCGGCTCTCTGCAGGACCCGAGTAAGATATTCCAAGTCCACCGTATCAAAAGCCTTCTCAAAATCAATTAGAAGCAATGCTAGCTTGGTTCAAAGGAGGTGGCGGCAAGTGAAGGCCACATGGAGGCCCCTCAGACAATATCTAGTGCTCATAGCTGGCATAAATCCACATTGGTCTGTGTGTATAAGGGTCTGAAGGACACATTTAAGGCTTGAGGGCCACAATGGTGGCAAAGATTTTAACCTCTCTGTTGATGAGGGAGCTTGGGCGGGGTACTCTGCACAGGAGACGGATGAAGAGTGTATTTTCGGTATGACCACAACAGTGGCTTGGTCAATGTCTCATGGGAAGGAACCCATCTTTGCCACATCTTTATGGAGGTTCAGTAAATGGGGAACAAGGACGTTTCTATATTTGGCATAAAACTCCGTGGGATAGCCATCAGGGCCAGATGTCTTTCTGAACGCAGCAAATGTCTGATCCATTCTCTCAGGTATGACTCTACCAGCCAAGGTGTGGGAAGCCAACCAATACAGCAATTTGCCATTCTTGTCTCCCCACTGGTATATTCAAGCAGTAGTTGCCCGCCAGAGCTGCTTCGAACAATAGAAGTAGAATCTCTTCTCGAATCAACTGTCAGGTTAAGTCTTCTTGAGGGTCTGTGGGAAGTCGTGCCTCTAGTCGGAGGGCATTTGCCTCTAGTTGGGTGATATGGTGGGGTTTTGGCTTCTCTTTCTTTCTAAGGATACTTTTAGCGTGGCCCCTGTTGGTGGCCTTGCAGGCGCCCAGAGGGTGGTTGTGGATTGCACCGTGCCCTTGATGGTTTGAAAGTACACCTTTGTCTCCTGCTCCACTGCATGAATGTATGTCTTGTCTGGAGGTGCCATGCGTTGAGGCCTCTACAAGGGATGCAGGGCGTCGCTAGCTGCACCCATTTGTAAAAGCACAGGGGCGAGATTTGAAATCCCACATGGGAGAATTTGTACTTGGGAGACAGACAGTCGGCATAAAAATCATATCAATGTGCGTGTGTCTATGATGTGTGGTGGATGTGCGTGTATACTGTCTTGGTCTAGGATCCCACAGTCTCCAGATGTCACAGAGGCCCAATGTTTTTGAACTGAATAAGTTTAGGGCACTGCAGCGACCGTGTTCCAATGGGATTCTCGTAGAGTTAGTTGTAAGGTTGAGGACTGCATAAAAGTCACCCCCTATAAATGTGAGCCCCTCAGGTAACTTTGCTATTGTTTCTGTGAGCATATCAAGGAAGGGGGGTCATAGAGGCACAGGCGGTTCAGTGGTCGACCCTCCAGAACCCCGGTGAGTGCGAGGTACCTACCCTGGGGATGCAGCCATGACTTGGCAACTACCATAGGGAAGTCATGGCACAGGAGGATCACCACTCCATGGGATTACCTGGCATAGCCAGCATTATAAACCCTGGTGTCTCAAAAAATGTCTTGTTAGCATTGATCACTTTGAGCCAAGCTGGGATCAGAAGCATAAAAGAAAGATTAAGGGACAGAGCTTCCTTTAGGATACAATCTCCCTCTTTGAAATAGATGAACTGGACAATAAAGTGCCGGTGTGGTGCTCCAGGGGGGAGGTTTAGGAGTAAGCACCCTGTGAGCACGTTCCACTGCATATCGGGGAGAGTTTATCATCTGGCATCCAAGATTTGATCCATTCTTCCATAAACCCAGCCAGCTGCATGGATTCTACACCTTCAGGAAACCCCACAAATCTGAGGTTGTTGCACCAGGAGCAGTTTTCAGCATCTTCCGCATGCTGATGTAGTTTAGCTGTTCGGGAGAGGAGGCGAGTGACTTTTACTTTGAGATCTGAAACCTTGTCCAAAGAGATGTCCCTCCCCCTCTGTAATTCTGACAGTGGCATTTCGTAAATCTTTATGAAGGAGTACCACATCATAATGAACACCTATTTTTGATTCAACTGCAGTCTGTGATGCTTGTATGGCCTGCAGTATGGAGGCCAGGTCTCTTTCAAGAGGTGCTACTCTATCAACAATCCAACTTCCATTTGCTCCAGGGCATGTAGTATGTTGTTCAGTGCGGGGCTGGGAGGAGAATGACTTCAAGGTTTTGTCCTTTCCTTGGCTGTAGCATGAAACCACCGCTTCAGTGTGTCTGGGTAGCTTGCCGCAAGTGTGCAACAACATGAGCAGCCAGGCACTGGGAGAGGATATCGAGGGTGTCAGGGGTCGTCGGGCCGCAGGAGAGTGAGGCTTGCGGGCTGGAGATGGGAAGATCTGCAGGCCACCCCTTCTTGTGTATCTTGGTTTCTGTTAGTCTTCCTTCTTGTTTCCCCTATAGTAGCCCCATGCTGAGGAGGGGTGAAGCCAGTGTCGCACTATGCCCACCTTTGGCAGGAGGGAGTACTGGCTCCAAGCTGTAACTGCCCTCCATGAATCAGGGCCCACTCACAGTCAACAGATCACAGGAGATCGCTAGTGGCAAATCTATGAGTCATGGGTTCTGCTTCCTCAAATTCTGTAGAAAGCGACAATGTTCTTCGATCTCTGATTAGGGATGACAAATGTAGTAAACCCATAGCGGCGATGATTATGTGCCTTTGTCCTCTCCCCTCAGTACAAGTGCCAACATTGCGTGTCAGTGGAGGGAGAGAGGTGGGGGTGGAAGGGAGAATTTCTCAAGCTCTGCTCTGCACATCTAAACTTTACAAAGGGGCCTTCTCTGTACCCACCAGGTCTCAGCTGTTCTGGGCATGAGAATACCAGTCAAGTTTATGAAGGTGAGAGGGGGCAATTTTTAATGTAATAATGGTGAGCTGCGCAGTTAGTTCCTGTTAGGAGCCCCAAAGGGCCCGCCTTTTCAGCACAGAACCGCCTGGTCCCACACAGGCCGCAATGCTGGGGGCATTCACTCTCCTCAGTTGCTTCACCCTTCTTGCTCACCTGTAACTGTTGTGCTCTGGATGCGGTCCACTTGTAGATCATACAATTGGGCCCTGGGCAGATCCTCAAAACATCCACGTGCATGGGGATGACAGGTCCAGGCTTGGCCTCCGCCGCGGCACTCTTTCCCCAGGTGCGGATTGACACTTTTGGCTGCACTGGTAGTGCGGGGTGAGTAACAGCACTGGTTCATCAGGTTGGCATAGCGAGATCTCTGTCGAGGAAAGGTGGATGGTGGCAGATGACGGAGAGGCCCAGAGCACTCTTAGAGTGCAATCGCCATCTTGACCCCCCAAAGCCACACCCTCTTGTAGGTCATATATAACCATTACTGAGATCGAAAAAGTGACATTTATTGCTCTACCATGGGTTCTTTCCAAGATTCATATTACATGTAAAAGAATGTTAGGCATCGAGAAGTCACTGGAAGTAAAGCCTGAGGACTGAATAACACAATCTAAGCAGAATTATGAGAGTGTCCTATTATGCTTGAAAGTGAGATCAAGCATGTAATCCCAAGCTAAAATTTCTGGGAAAAGTAGGAAAAAATATTCATGTGTAGCTGTCAAAATTTAGGATACAGGAATTTTGGCTAGCAGCACTATTGTTGCTGATTTAAACCTAGTCATATGACTAGTCGTAGTTGGACTCTTGCTCTAGGCAAGACTATCGGTTTAGGGATGACGGAACTTTTGTTTGTAGGCGACAAGGCCAATCCTAAAACAAGTTTCAACTGTCGGCCCAACCCTCCCAGCTCACAAGTAGTACCTCAGCAAAAAACAAACAGTAAAAGGTGATCTGTGGCAGCCTTTATGCATGGACTCAAGAGTGCGACATTTCAGGGGAGTCGTGGTTAAACTGAGATTACCCTTTTCTCACATGAGCAACAAGTCTCAGTCACACACAGGCAATGAAAGAGATGCAGTAAAGTTTTCAATAGGTTTTATTAACAAGACTGCAATCTACTGTAAATTGCATGGGCTGCTTAAGATAATGCAAGAAACAGAATGGAAAAAACGAGAGTCATGAATACAAATACCCCCACCAGCTTGCAACAACATAAGATGTGAAATAGGTGTGAAATAAACTCTAATACGCTAGCATGATGGACCTAATCTCTAACCTAAAGAGAGCTAGGTGTGATAAACCTAGCTGCCAGTACCATGTCCATGAGAAGAGCCCCCCCCCAACCCTTGTTACCTTGGAATGAGGTCTCTAGATCAGACCCCGTGGGGACACAAAGGCTGGGTCTGCATCAAGGTGACGTGTAGCATGGATAGTGTTAATGACATCTGCTAGGAGTCCCTCTGATAGCCCTGTCTGCGTGAGATGTATTTATACAGATCTTGCAGGACTCCTGACGCAGGTATGTTCCCAAACAATAGATAAGAAGACATGCTTGGGGTGGCAATTATATAAACAATTCCCTAAAAAGATACATTATGTTACTTTCACATGTAAGTGGGAAAGTACATGATGTGAGTACCTACGTATATCACTTATCTTTGACGCTGATAGTGGCACTGATAATGTGAAATTTAAACATCATTCTAACTATAAACATAGCAGCCATTTTGGAAGAAATAATTAAATAAATGAGCTAAAACAGAGCAGGCTAAGTAGGTTAAAAGTCACTAGGTGACGGGGCACAGGCCTGCAAGCTGGAAGGCTAAGTTATCTTCTGAATCCCAATAAAACCAAATAGGATCCACTACAATTTCCTTGAAGAGCATGATTTACACACTGCAAAGACAATCCTTCATGAGATTCTGTCTCAGTGCTGTCTGACCCAACACTATCAGGCCACAGGATAATAAGAGCTGTTAAAATAGTATAGCAAGGCGCTTTGCTCCTCAATTTACTCTACTAGTGATGTTGAATTAAAAAGAAATCATAACTTCATTGACTGGTTCATGTAGGAATCTAAAAACACTTTCAGAAGCAAATTTGGGTTAGTCCTTAAGCATGTCTTATCTCACAAGAAAGCGTAAGTGGTTTCTTAGAAAAAAGCTTCATTTTGTTCACCCTTGCTGGTAAAGATGGTCACATTGATAAAGAAAAACGTTAGTTTGAATCTATATAAAATGTTAAAATGAAACCCCATCAGTATGAAAAGGACTAAATCAAGGTCAGTGGCATGTTGCCCTCATACACTCTTCTGCCACTTAATTCTCTGTTCAGCATTAATTTGAATCTGGGAGGGCTCTTGTGGGCTCAAGGTTGATTCCAGCACATCTGCACCATGATTTTTATGTATTTTTATGACATCCATAAATGCTGTTGCCATCACTGTTTACAGTACAGGTGCTAAAATGGCTAGCTAATTGTTGGTCTAAATGAATATGTTTCTATCTTGTACAAACAGCTCCCAGATATTGTTCACATAGCTAAAGAAAACCATGTAGCACAATCACACACTCGTTAAGATGTATCATGTTCACGCTGATTTCTTTCTACACTGCACTTGATTGGCAGGACATCTGTTGTGCCTGAAAACACAACCTAATCACTAGGCTAAGGGGCTCATTTAGAGTCTGGTGGATTTGGGACATCCACGAAAACAAGTATGATGACCTTCTGCTAAACACATGTTATCCTGGCTCTAGTTAGAGTCACAGGAAGCACCAGATTTAGACATCACACACTCCGCTGACCCGTCAATGTACTTCAGACTGTGCACATTATTTATAGAAGACATTCAGATGTACATTTTTCCATTTTGAGACTGCCAGGAATAGGCTGGCTGTCTTGAACAAGGAAGCAAAAAGATTAACACACACTCTGGGAGGAAATTGCTAGCTTATCAAGGCTATTCAAGTTTTTTTCATTTTTCAAGACCAGCTTCCATTTCTGCATGAATAATATCACCAACTGGATGAAGGACAATTGTCAAACACAACTCTGATAAAATAAAAGTCCTGCTGTTTGGAAAATCTGCCTCACCCTGTGCGATCCTGGTGGCCTGCCAACCTAAGTACACCTCCAACCCCTACGAACCATGCCAGAAACCTGGGAATTTTCATCAACAACTAACTCAATGTGGAGAAACAAGTCAATTCAGTCTCCTCCTCCTGCTTTCTCACTCTTTGCATGCTTCGGAAGATCTTCAAGTGGGTTCTGGTCACCACCAGATGAACCGTCACACAGGCCCTCATCACCAGCTGCCTTGACTATGGCAACGCTCTTTACGCCAGACACACATCACACCTCACAAAATGACTCCAAGTCATCCAGAACTCAGCAACCAAACTCATCCTGGCGAATCACTCTTAACTCCAATAGTTTAATGTGGAGTCGAGAACTGGCCGGAGACCTAAGTCCTCTGATCTCCACCTCCTCCAGCTAGCCGCCCCAACCCAGGAGTAACCTATCACTAAAGTCAGCCCTGGGTGGGGAAGGGAAAGTGGTCTGCTGCTGACCCAATCTAAGTTCATCAGCCACCACTGAAGATTTTTTGCAGTTCCCTCTGATATCTGCTCCAGGTCTGAGAGATTTCTCTGATGCTGTGCCCACTGGGACTTCACATTTTATTGCAGAAGCTGCAAGGCATGTGTTACTAGCAGGATGCAGGAGGCCATGAGGCCCAGAAGACTTAACGGCCTCAAGAGTCTGTCTCAATGAAATCCAGGATGGAGGCTTAAACACTGGAATCATAGCCTGAACATCCTAGACTCACTGCTCTGGAGGATAGGCCCAAAACTGCACTGTGTCCAAAATGGCTCAGATGAAAGGGAGGGTCTGAGAGGGAGTCAGGTGTGACTTCGGCATGTTGACAGTGAAACCCAGCTAATGCAGGTCTGCCATATTCTAGAAGTCGAAGACAAATGCCTGGGGTGAACGCTCCTACAACAGCTAGTCATCAAGATAGGGGAAGACTGGAATCCCTGATCTCTGCAGATGTGCTGCAGCTACCACCATCACCTAGGTGAACACCTGAGGGGCCCTGGTGAGGCTAAAACGAAGCACAGCAAACTAAAGTGCTTGTGGCCCATGGTGAACCGCAGGTAACACCTACAGGCAGGCAGGGCAGGAACGTGGAAATAGGCATTCTGTAAGTCCAGCACTACAGCCGAGCCTCCACAATCCAGAGAAGTCAGAAACTGAGCCAACGTGAGCATTCTGAATTTCTACATTTCAGTAGAAGTTGAGAGGGTGCAGGTCTAAAAGATGGTGGAGACCTGTGTCCTTCTTGGGCACCAGAAAGTAGCGGGAATAGCAACCATGACATACTTCTGATGCAAGCACCCTCTCAATGGCTCCTTTGACCAAAGGAACCTGTACTTCCTGATGGAACAGAGAGGGGTGGACCTCTGTTAGTCAGTTTGGGGATCTTGGCATGGGTGGCAGGATTTCTAAAAAGGGGTTAGAGAAAGCTACTGAAAAATATGAATTACTCACTTTTCCAATGTTATTGACTGTCAGTGGGGCAGGTGATGTCTGATCCTGCAGCCTACTCAGTGCCGGTGATAAGATGGAAAGCTAAAGGGGTTTTGAGGCTTTGGCTGGTGGGGGTGGTGGAATAGGTAGACCTCTGACTGTGTGTCCTATGAGGCTCATGGGAGCTGCGTTCATGGCCACAAAAGGGCTGGGGAGTCTGGGGGCCGTGGCGGCTTGGAGAGGATGGACTCGGCTAGTAGTCCCTACTGTAATCACAGAAAGGGAAAAAGGCAGAATATGGGTTGATGTGAGACCATGGGGAGTTCCAGGGACTAGCAGTGGCCTGACTTTCCTTAAAGCGCTTCAGCACAAAAAAATAATTATTGCCAAAGAGGGGGGTGCCATTAAAGGGCATGTCCATAAGAGATGCCTGAACATCCCCTGAGAATCAAGTGAATCATAGCCAGGCGTGGTGTCTGACAATGCAATTGCTCTGCCTAGTGACCCAAATGTATCCACTTCACTGTGTCTCTGCTGTCAGCAATAGCCTGGGCAAGTATGGCTCTGGTTTCCCCCGGGGGCCATGGAGCTGCACTTACGCAACTGAATACCTAACTAGGGCCCTCATTATGAGTGTGGCGTTCTTACGGCTGCCACACTCCTGGTGGAGGCCTGGACCGCTGCAGATGCGGTGGTCCGACCGCCACATAACAACCCTGCCGTGCCGACTGCCAGCTCTGCTAGGATCTTGGATCCCGATGGTCTGGTGGTGGCAGAGATACTAATCCGCCAGGACAAGGCTGCAAGCAGCACTGACCTGCAGATTATGACCTTGTTCTCTGCCAGCCTTTTCATGGTGGTAACACTGCCATGAAAAGGTTGGTAGAGAACAGGTATAGGGAGCTACAGGGGGGGCCTGCACTGCCCATGCACTTGCTGTGGGCAGTGCAGGGGCCCCCGTGCCCAGCACTATCACAAGCGTCGTGTCTATACAGGCACCACCCAACCATACTGACATCAGTTCTTTTCTTTCTGCGCCATCAGCACAGATCCAGAGGGAGTTTCCTCTGCCCTCATTTTGAAAATGTTTTTTTAAACATTTTGTTCACTCTTTTTGAGACTTTGTCTTCCAGTGTGTCAGGGATGTCCCCCCCCCCCACACAAAACGGTGGGGTTTACAAAACCCTGTGGTTCCTGTCACAGACAAATGTCTGTGACAGATTCCCATCTGGTTTGTCTCTGATGACTGGAGCCAGTGCTCTGCAGACAGTGAACATTGCTAAGGCGCTGGTGCACCATGCTGGCTACAGCATTGCTGCCGGCTCGATTACGAGCCGTAGACATAGCTGTAGCCTGTTTCCCGCTAGGGCAAGATGGAAACTTCCGCTTCCTTCCACCAGCCTCGCAGGAAACTCTTAATGACTTGTGCGGGGAGCTCGCTGCATAGGCGGTTGCCACACTGTCGTGAGTATGGTGGACAGAATTTTCCATCTGCCAAACTCTTAGAGGCCCTATGTGTGTGCGTTTTGGCCCAAGAGAAATGCGGTGTTCACTGACTGTATTGCTAGGCGGGGGCAGAGAACACTCTCTTGCCAAACGTACCCAACCTCTTGGATTGCCTATCTGGTGGTGTGGTAGCGAATATGCCCGGATTTACTTCGGAGGTGGAGGCCTGGAAAACAAGACTCTCTGGGCTGGGGTGCTGGGTGAGGAAATCTGGATTCTGTAGACTGGGGCAATGGTGCCGGGCAATTGTCCAGGACATTTGTAAGAACTTTAAGGGGAGAAGGAGTTCCCAGGGGGTGACTCCTGGCTAAAGCACCACTGTCAAGACATTCCTTTTGACTGCCACTGATGGCAGCGTACGGTCCAGAACATCAGCTGCCCTCCTCACCACTATGGCAAAGGAAACCCCTTCTTCCATAGCTACACTAGGAAGACAGATTAAGCCAATGACAGGTGAGATATCCAGACCACTGACATCCTCCAGTTCCATTTACCCTCGGGCTCTTCTAACGGGTTCTGGTAACCATTAGGATCAGCAGATCCACCCCATCCATACTCCTCAGATGGCCTATTGAAGAAAGGAGACCCTCGCAATAGCTCAGAAAGTAGAGTTCTCGCTGATGCCGTAGTCAAAGTCAGGCTACACCAATCCGGCTCCATATCAGAGCTGGGTATGATGATGGGGTCGGGGTCATTGTGGGGCATCGGGAGTGCCGGAAAGGACATCACTGAAATGGGCTCTGGGGAAGGTCAGGGTCTCGCAATCAGAACTGCTCCATATCCAGAACTAGATCTAGGGGGCCCTAATGGCACAGAGAATGGACTTAAAGCAGGAATTCAGGGAGGACACTCACCAAACTCATGGAGCTCCAAGGAGCTCTAGAGGGATCGGTGTACCCAAAAATGAGGTACGTAGCCTCATAACATTTTCATAGTAGTGTGAGGGTCACTCTGGCTTCGGGTTACTCAGGAAAGTGTGGAGTGGACCCAGAGGAAGGCTTCACTTGGCAGCCTGCCCTAGAGTGACACTGTTCCCATGCCTCGTCCGGTTGACTTGCACCTTCAGCAAAGGTGAAAATCAATTTCACTTTTTGAGATTTACCAGAAGAATTTGAGCACCATGACGAGCACCTGGAACGGCTTAAGGAATGGGCTCAGGACCTTCCTCGCGAATGGGACCTGGAACGTTGTGGAGCGACTGGTGTCGGGTGACAAGGGGCTTCAAGGAGCACTCCTGCAGTGGCTTGGGGTTCATGGCATGACAGTCCTCACATGCACTGAGGTCGTGGTCCAGCTCCAGTCATCAGAGACAAACCAGATGGGAATCTTGTCTGTGACAGGAACCACAGGTTTTGTAAACCCCACCGTTTTTGGAGGGACATCCCTGACACACTGGAAGACTAAGGGGGTTATTACAACTTTGGAGGAGGTGTTAATCCGTCCCAAAAGTGACAGTAAAGTGACGGATATACCACCAGCCGTATTACGAGTCCATTATATCCTATGGAACTCATAATACGGCTGGTGGTATATCCGTCACTTTACCGTCACTTTTGGGACGGATTAACACCTCCTCCAAAGTTGTAATAACCCCCATAGTCTCAAAAAGAGTGAACAAAATGTTAAAAAAAAAAAAAATCAAAATGTCGGCAGAGGAAGCTCCCGCCGGATATGTGCTGATGGCACAGGAAGAGAAGAACTGATGCCAGTATGGTTGGTTGGTGTCTGTGTAGACACCACGCATGTCACTTCTGGTGCGGACGACAATGGGAAAATCTGCAGCACCTACTGGTGCACAGTTAAAGATGGCTGGTGAATATTCAAAGGTAAGGAATCTGCAGCTAGAAGTCTCTAGCAGATACACAAATTATGAAATGTATTGAATTAATAAACAACAAAAAATACAAACAGCAAAATTTTAATTTTATTGGGGAGGTTGGAGCTTTTCAAAATGTAGTTTTATTTCTAAAAGACAAAGCAATATTTTAGACTCTAGAATATGACACTTTAGTTTTTTCTCCTACTGTATGCTCTCTTTTTATTGGTACATACAGTGCATCAATTGAGGCTACAAGCTTTCCATACTAGATTCCATGTGCTGTACTTGTGTTGCTCCCACAAATTAAACTAAGGACATAAATTCAATTTGTTGCCTACAGTTTCAAATTGTGTCATATTTACAGTGTTTTAATTTATTTCAATCTTCTATTTTACTTTTTATATAAAAATACTTTATTAATCTGCCTGCTTATATTATCTAATTTTCTAAGAAGTTGTGGATTTCTTCATTAGGCCTAGTTGACCCCTTAGGTCCACGGACCCCAGGTTAATAAATACTGTTCTGCAGCATCAGAATTACATTTCTACAAATGGTTGTAGGTCGTGGGCACCAGCATTAATTTTTGGGGACAGGCACATGTTTGTAATCATCAAGCTTAGGCCAAAAGCAAGAGACAGAAAGGCAGCAAAGGAAGTAAGGGAAAGATAGGAAAATAGTGACAAACTGAGAAA
The DNA here is from genome assembly GCF_031143425.1 of Pleurodeles waltl. NCBI lineage: Eukaryota > Metazoa > Chordata > Amphibia > Caudata > Salamandridae > Pleurodeles > Pleurodeles waltl. The sequence continues at coordinate 1,133,086,490 of NC_090446.1, read as the reverse complement.
GCAGGGATACCAAACAACCAGCACGAGTGAGATAAAGAGAGAAAGTATACGGTGGAGGAAGAAGAGGCATAATGTGAAATCAAGATTAGGCAGACTTAACATTTGGCAACTCCAGCATAGGTGATGGGCTTTTAAGAAAAATGATTAACAAATTGAGCAAGATTAAGGATATAAATCAGGGATGTATCCCATACTGCAGAAATTGATCACACACACATAGGCACTCAAACCTGTAGGGATACTCTTATCAACAGATGACTGAAGCTTTCAGAGGCCCCCATCTCCTTACCTACAAAACGGACTTTGGCTTGCCATGGTCTCAGATCCTTTATGGACGATATCTCCTGAAGCACATACTTCTGTGTGGACTGAAGGTTCACCTGCTGGATCAGGGACTGTGGGATGTAGTCCAAAAGCTCCTGCCTGAAAAGAACAAAAACACCACCTCAGAATCAGACACAAATCCTCCTGACCACAGATAAAGGAAGACAATGCTTCCACCTTCAACACCATTGGCCATTCACAGTCTGACGTCTCGAATGGGGTGCCCTGGCAATGTTGTTGACTGTTCCTCCTACCTATCCAGCCAATACAAGTTCATTCACTTGGGCAACTCCAGGTCCCAGAAGCTCCTTATCAAATTCAGTCTCTGTCAGGGGTCCATCTTGTCCCCCGTATTCTTAAACCTCTATTTGCAGCTCATTTGGAAATTTGCTCCCTGAGAACAGGCCTCATATTTAGCCAATACGCCAATGACATACAGCCAATCTTTAAAGTCTTTTCTGCTACAAACATCCAATGCCTTAAATACTCTTTTAACCTCATCCAGATCTGGATGTCCAACACTTACCTACTACTTAACTCCACCAGAACAGAATAACTGTGATTTAACAAGAACAACTAGTCTAAACCTAACTCAACCAAATGGACCTGGATGGATTCAAACCCAACTTTCACCACATCAGTCATTTGGACTCACCCTGGACACCAAGTTCACCACAGAGGAAAACATTGTGAAGAAAATCCAGACAGTCTGGAATAAGCTCTCTTCAGGGGAGCAGGGAGAACACAATTTTGAACCCATCTTAAAGGGCTCTCCTGGTGTACTGAGAGTACTTTAACCACCTCACCTTGTGCAGCAGGGATTATAAGGAGCAGTAGATACTTAACTTATATCAGAGGAACCCAATCGGGCAGGCTAATGTAGGATATGGCACAAGAAGCACAGAGAAGAAGAGAAACTAACACACCACAGACTCCATTTGGGACCGGTCTAGGACTTTCTCCTGCTGTCGCCTGAGGTGTTTCACTGGTCTGCATAATTTAAGAGATTGCTGCAGATTTTCTCATGCTTCCGTTCTTATTAGTGTTCACTAATATCAAGGTCACCTGAATACAACGTGTACTGTAATGCGTCTTGCAAGAACCCTTGTGTAGTGTCTTACCCTTGGAGTTGTTTGAGGAAAGACACAACACAAGTCAGTTAATATTGTGCCTTTCACTTCTGGACTGATAGGTGATGTTCAAGAGGGATCTGTCTCCTTCTTGATTGAAAGTTTGGAGCTTTGGCACACCTTCGACCGCTCATGTGTGTCAAAAATTGAGTGACATAAGCTTGTGGTTTACCATTAATTTATTATCCCTAACAATATCTTGCTATTCTTTGTTTCTGCCGTACTCCTCTATGCCCCCCTACATCCCAGAGTGGAATCCCTGACTCAAAAGATTCTTTACTGCCCTGGTCAGCGTGAGCTTCTGGTGGGACACTGTTCTTCTTTACCATCTTCCTCTTTTCTTTGAAATTACTTCATCATTCAGAGGATAGTTATTGTTTCTGCTTTGTATGTCACCTGTATAGGACATTCTTAGTTCATCATATTGAGTGACTATTTTCTTGAAGTGTGAAACATTCCTGGTGAGGGACTTATTTGGAGATTCTGCAGAGATCATAGCTCCTTTTACTTGTTTAACTTGCAAAGGCTCTTTATGAAACAAAGGATCTGTTTTCCTTTCTTGAATTTGTTTTACAATAACCCAATCACCCAAAGCAATAAATGACCTTTTAGCATGCCTTCTAGGATCTGCGACATCCTTCATTTTGGACTTGGCGAGAAAATTTCTCTGTAAAATTCTGTCATGTTCTTTTACTACAAACATCAGCATCTGTGAAAGCCTATTCTGTGGCGTATCTCCAAATATTAACTTTGAAGTTGTCCTCCCTGCTGAACTATGTGGAGTTTCTCTGTAGTCTCCAAGAATTTGACACAAGGCTTGATTAATCAATACTATGGTCATTTTTGCTTGCTGAACTGTTTATGAATCTTTCACCCATTCTAATTGCTTGTGGCCATATTAGTGTGATCTTTCTATGGTTTATTCCTAAATACTGCATTAACTCTTTTCCACTAAACGGAAGTCCAAAATCCGACTTGAGTGTAGTGGGTATTCCCCACTCTGCAAATACCTCATCTAGCACAGGAAGTACGGATGTTGATGCTGTAGAGGATGCTTGTCTTATGATTGGAAAGCGTGAATAGTCATCTATCACAACAAGTAGTTATTATCCAGAGTGTATTGGACCATAAAGATCAACAGTTACTGGGACCCATACAGCATCAGGAAGCTTAGACATACCTAGCTTTTCTGGAGGTGGACATTTCCCAGTACAATGACATGGATGACATGATTGGACAATGTTTTCCACTAGCACATCGAAACCAGACTTCATTCATAATTTTTTTTACATTTTTTTTTTACTACACCTCTGTGGCTTTCATGTGCTGTCTCAACAATTTCTTCCTGCAGAGATTGTGGGTCTATAATTTGAGTACCTCAGAGCAGATATTGATAGTTCATTTTCGATCTGTTTAAAGGCTATAACATCTTTTGTAAATTTGGTAGCAATATTGGTATGTTTCTACTTGTTTTCCTTTATTATGTGGATCGTTTCTTGAAGAGTGTTGTCTTCCAAAGTTGCTTTTACAAGTTCAGACTCTGGGAGTCTATCCGGAGTTGAGTGTTTAATTATAAGTTTGATATACTCTTCTGCCATTGTTATGTGGAAACCTGTTGTTGGGAGTGGATGTTGAGATATATAATCAGCTGGCTCATTGTCTTTACCTGAATTGTATACAATTTTGTAGTCATATTCCATGAGACAGGTTCCCCATCTTTCTATCCTTGGAGGTATCTTTGCCTTAGGATTATCAAATATAGTCGAGAGCTTGATTATCTGTGACTATTGCAAATGGTTTTTCAAATAGAAACAAATGATAAGTGTTCACAGGCCCATACAATGGCAAGGCTTACCTCTTCTGGTTGAAAAATGCTTGTTCAATTGCTTTTAAGCTTTGGCTGCATAGGACCCCACATCTCAATTAATCTTTTCCTGATTTGTGCTGTACTAAAATTGATCCTAATCCAACAGGGCTCAAATCTACAGTCAATTCAGGGCAAACGTTTGAATCAAAATAGGCCATGTTTTCTGCTAATGTCACACTTTCCTTAATTTTTATTGAAAGCGTCATCGCATTCTTGTGACCACCTAAAGCTTTGTTCCATTTTTGTTAGTTCCATTATGGGTGCGCTGATTTTGGAAACTGAGATTTTTACAGTGAACAGTAGCTTACCATCCCTAAAAAGGATCTTCCTTCCAAAACATCAGTTAGGACTAGGGTATTACATATCAAATATATTTTGTTGGCTCAGGATGCATTCCTTGCTTTGAAAAAAATGTGCCCAAAAAATTCAACCCTGTATTGTTATACTAACATTTGTCCTTATTTAAATTTAAACCTGTTATAATTAAGCACTTGCATACTTCTTTAAGTGCTTGATCATGTTCCTTTTGATCTGTGCCATACACTAGAATGTCATCACTGTAATTAAAAAAAAAATCACAGATATAATTACTTTTCTCATTTCTTGAAAATGTTCCACAGCTGAAGATATTCCAAAATGTACGGCCTCATTAAGAGTGTGCAGTCCAAGGACTGCTACACTTGTGCTGACGGTCAGACCGCTGCACTACGAGCGGTCCGACCGCCCAATTACGACTCTGGTGGGCAGACCCGCCAGATGGCTGCCATCCCCACTGGGAACATGGTTCCCGACATGGTGATGGTGGTCAGAGTTGTACTCAGTGCCGTCTAGCTGATTACAACTCCCCTCACCCCCAGCCTTTCCATGACCGTTTCCCCAACACGGTGGGGGGGAGGGGGGCGGAGGACTGCTTTGCTCATGGCATGAGCAATACAGGGGCCCCCTGCCCAGCACCATTGAAATGTGCACTGTCTGCTTTTCAGACAGTGCACATTCCGAGGGTGCTGGTCAGCCCCCTCTGTGCTACGTACGATATAAGACTCGGCTCCCTTAAGGAGCCAAGTCCTATATCGCAGCACAGTTCCTCCTACATTGACTGGCAGGAACGCATATTACATTGTTCCCGCCGGCCATCCTGGTGGGAACATTGTAATACGCTCGGGGAGGATGCCATGGCTGTCGTGTCCTCCCCGCGAGTTCAGCGGTCCCGTGTTGGGACCGCCTAACTCATAATAAGGGGCACAGTCTTTTGTATTGAAATAATCCTATGTGAGTTGAGAACGTTGTAATGTAGCAAGAGTGTTGGTCTAATTGCAACTGATGATAACCCTGGCATAAGTCTAATTTCGAGAATATTGTAGCTTCATTCAAACAACTGATCATGTTTCCTAAAATCGGACCTGGGTGCCGTTCTCGTTCTGTTGCTAAAATTTAGTTGAAACTAATCTACACAAATACACGTCTTGTTTATTCCGTTTTTAGGACCACTACAATGGGAGAAACCCAAGGAATCGATCCAACAACTGGTTCTATGATATCTATCTGTAACAAACTCAGAACCTCTTCCTCTATTTATGTATATAAGTGTATTGGTACCCTGCAATGATTCTGAGCTACAGGATGTGTGGCTTCATTTATTTGCAAGGGTATTTCAGTATCATGTAACCTGCCCAAGACCTGCAAATAATTTTGGAAATTATTATACACCATGGCTACAAGCCACATTATTTGCTCTGTCACATTACTTAAACATGGTGCAGGAACAGATCCTGTTAAAACATGTTTCTTCTTTTAACAAGATTGTTCCACATGTAATGCTGTCTGTAAATTTTCCCAAATTTTCCACTGGTTGTCTTGCCCCCCCCCACTGAAACACATTTATAGTTGTTAGGGTGAGTATTGGCTTGTTCACCATTTTGCTGTATTCAGACATACACATTATGTTACACGTTGCTCCACTATCTAACACAAACTGTGCATCATGCGGACCCACTTTCTGTTCTACTGAAGCGGTTTTCTTTATTCTTTTCCGGTGTACGAAGTTTACTTGTTCATGATGATCCTCCTTTCCTTCATATTCTTCTTTATGCTCAATCAAATATAGTTTTTCTTCTAAGCCCCTGGTAGGAGACGTGTCTATTTGTCATGCACGCTGTGTTGTTTTCTTTACTTGCTTTTCTTGTTTTGTATAAATATCTATTTTGGACAGCCGAGTATTTGCTTAACAGACACTTGCAAAGTCATTATTTTTTCCACATTTCCAACACATTTGTTCAATAGCTGAACATGTTCTTGCATTTTGAAAAGGCATTCCACATCAGTAACACAAATTCAATTATTTATTTTCATATTTATGTTATCCCTTGGTCTTCCTTTCATATGCCTGATGTGATCCATCATTTTAGTTAATTTGATCTCCATATTGCTTCCATGAAGTTTCGTTATTGCTTCTGAGCGAGCCATTTGTAATAAATTTGGCAAATCAAATGATTCTTTTTTGTCCTGAAAGTAACAGAATGAGAACCTCCAATTAATCGCAAGTATATTGCTTCTTCATTATTAAATTTGTGAAAATCTCAATGTGATTCTAATTTCCTTATTCAGGTCACAAATTCATCCATGGTTTTGTCTGCTTCTTACCATGTTATTTTGAAAGTGTATTTTCCAAAATAAATAATTATTTGTGGGTCAAAGCATTCATTCAAACACTTTTTCATCCTTTTATATGTTTCAATTTGTTCTGGTGGGTAGGTTGCCAACAAATCTACCACATCATCTCTTATTAAGTTAATTAGGTGATCATTTGCTTGTTCATCAGTGTGTTTTCTGTGCGTCGCTTTTAAATAATGCTCAAACCGCCTGTGCTGTTTCTCCCATTGTGACCCTATATTTGGTGAATCTGACATGTAAGAAAGTTGCGGTCTTCTGAATACCATGCTTGAAATGGTATCTTCTACCCTGTTATCTCCCTGGGGTTGACCTCTGGCTGGTTGTCCCACAAGGCTTCTAGGGAGCCTCATTCAAGGTGACAAAAGGACTGGGGAGTCTGTTCACCGTGCTGTCTGGGAAGGAAGGGATGCAGTTGGTAGCCCCTACCATAGCCCGAGAAGGAGTAAAATGCAGAATGGGGTTGCCGTGGGGTCATGGAGAGACCCAAGAACTTGGCAGTGGCTCAGCTGTCCTTGAAGCGATCCAGCGCTAAATCTGCCATGTCTCCTAAGAGACAGATGCCATCAAATGGCATGTACATAAGGGATGCCTGGACATCCCCCAAAAAGCTGATGCAATCACTCTGCCTAGTGAATCAGTCATATCCAGTCCGCAGCGACTGGTGAACTTTGCTGCGTCTCTTCTGTAACCTGTGCCGTAATAGCTCGGGCCTGCTCCGAGACCATGGGCAGCACTTGCGCAACCAAATCTAAAACTGTGCTGTGTTCACTGACCACAGTGCAAGGCTGGCAGAAGAGAATATCCCAAGCAGGACAGTGAGGGTTCAATAAAAGGGAGGAGGGAGTGACTCTCGGCTGAGCACCTCTGTCAAGACATTCATCTTGACTGCTGAGGGTAGCTGAAAGTCCAGGACCTGAACCGCCCTCATCACCACCATAGCAAAGGAGGCCCCTTCATCCATAGCCACACTAGGAGGCGAGACTAAGCCAGTGTTTCGTGAGGTTTCAAAACCACTGGCATCCACAAGTTCCTAACACCAGTTATAATCGGCCTCCTCATGGGAGCTGTACCTATAAGGGTACTCAGATCCTCCCCAATCATACTCCTCTCCAGGCCTGACAAAAAAGGGAGGCACTGGTTCCGAATCAAAAGGCAGAGTTCCAGCCAGTACTGGATTTGGCATCCGGTGATGCTGGTCCAGCTCTGTATTGGAGTTGGGTATGATTATGGGGTCAGTGGAGCCCGGAACGATGTTGCTGAAATGGGCTACAGGAAAGGTCACAGTCTTGCGATAAGAGCCGTTCTGGATACAGTGGGCTTGACTGGCAACCTCAGGAGAAATCCAAAGGGGACAGGAACTAAACCCATGAGGCCTGAATGCACTCCAGAGAAGTCTGCATGCCCAAAATAAGGTGTATGGCCTCATAAAACTCACAGATTTGGGTGATATGCCCTCTGGGAAATTCAGGGAGGTGCAGAGTGCACCCAGTGGCAGGCTCTGCATGAGGCTCTGCATGGGACCATGGCCTAGAGTGACGTCTTTCCTGCGCCTCATCTGCAGATTTGGACCAGTGCAGTGAAGTCAAAGAGAGCGCCAACTTCTTCAATTTGTTAGATTTGTTTGTGGGGCTTACCCAATGATTTTGAGTGAAATGATGAGTGCCTGAACAACTCTGCGAACAGACCCGGGATATTCCTTGAAACAGGTAATGCTAGGACATCTATTCTCAGTTAAGAGATCTGTGGCTAGAAGTCTCTATCAAATGAACAAGTTACCTTCTGTAATGCCTTATCTGGTAGAGACTATCTAGCCACTGATTCCTTACCGATCCACCCCACTTTGCAAACGTATTGCTCCATATATTTTAGCCCTTATGAGGTCCTTACTGTCTGCACACTCATACATCAGCAACCTTTGTGGCTTTGTGCTTCTGGTGCCACCTACCGGTGTGCAGAGGTACTGCTTGAAAAGTTTACGGATCCAATCTGATGGTTGAGGATTATTCTGAGGTATGGAATCTGTAGCTAGAAGTCTCTATCAGGTTGTCCCGATTCTTTGGTTGCCTCCTCTACATTTTGGAAGTTCCCCACAGTTCTCATAAACAGTCTCATATGGATCATAATGTCTATATTAGTTTTCTCTTTTTCCCAGTGCTGTCTTGGGTAATTGGGATGAAAAGGTCGGGGCTGTGACAGTAGAGAGTATACCCTCTCCTCCTCTGTATTATGACATTTATTCTAATTTGACTAGGGCTATATGCTGCTTTGTAAGAGTCATCCGACTTTGACTCCTCCTCTGCTTTAGTGTCAAAATCTAAGTTTGTAACAAAGGTGGGATTTTGTTTGGGGAAGTGGTTATGGTTGTATGTCCTACACATCCTTTTTCTTCCTTGTTATTTGTGAAGGGACCTTCGTCAAAAGCAGAGTAGTCAATGTTGAAGACGTCAATTGAACTTTCGTTGATGTGTCTGACACAAGATAATGTCTACCACCTTCTCATGCAGATCAAATCTGCTCAGCTGGGTCCACCCAATATGCAGGCTTGGAGGTGCAGGTTATGAGGGTTGTGGGTGGAGGACCTGCTCTGTTGTTTAGTCAGCATACCTCCCTTAGGGGGCAGATGCTACCCCTCAGAAACTGCATAGGGCTGGACTTGGCGTCCAAAAAAACCTTGAGAGCCAACCTAATCACACATAGCTCCAGAAGTTGCGTCTGCTTCAGTGGAGGCCAGATGAGGAGGGAGAACAGCCTGCAGCCTATCAGACTGGCATCCGTCATCCACCATTGAAGGTCCCAGCCAGGCTGCTTCATCTGACAAACAGATGTGATCCAGGAGCCAACCACCCACACACAGCCCACTGAAGATGGAGGTGTCACTGGAGAGCTTGTATGTGCCAGTGGTCAGGACACACACACCAGGAGACCAAGGAGCCTCGGAACTGTAGGAGCCGGAACACAGGATCAAGCCAAAACAGTGGGATCATATCCTGAAAATCCAAAACTCTGTTACAGGGCTACAAAGGCTTTCAACATCATTGTGTCCAGTGTTGCCCCTAAAAAGGGAATCCTCTGCACCAGCCAGAGGTTGGATTTCAGCTTGTTTCATGAAGCATCCCAGGGAAGAAAGTAGCAAGATGCTTGATTGTAGTCTGTACGACACTAACTATGGCAAGCCCCTCTTTAACTGCCAGTCATTGAGTTACTGGGAAATGTGCACTAACGACTTGCAAAGATGGGCTGTGACCACCACTATCAGCTTTGTGACTACATGGGCAGCTGCAGTAAGCCTAGAGGGCAGAACAGCAAACTGAAAGTGTTCCTTCCCCACGGTGAATCGGAGGAAACAACTGATGGTCAGCAGAATGGGCACACAAAAGTACGCATACTGCTAGACCAAGGACAACATTTAGCCTCCTGGGTCTAGAGATGAGAGAATCTGGGGCAAGGTCAGGTTTTTGAATTTGTACTTTCAAAGGAAAGTGTTCAAGATCTGAAATTCCAAAATTTCACAAGTCCACTGTCCTTACTGGGCATCAGAATATAATGGGAATATGGCCCACTGCCTCTACATCTCGCTCACCCTCTCAACTGCTCCTGTGGCCAATAATGACTGGACCTCTCTGGCAAGCTTTGCTGAAGTATTGGCAAAAACAGGAGCAACTGGAGGCAGGTTGATGGCAAAGGAATGGTATCGCACATGAACAATTTGCAGAATCCACTGGTCTTAGGTAAAAGTGTAATCTACCCCTCACTGGCCACAAGTGACTCTCTAAGTGGGAACTAGAGAGGTGATGTAGTGGCAGTGAAAGAAATGAGGATTATCATGCTATTTTTGGCTCCATCTTCTGTTACCACCATGTCCCTGGAGCCATGAAAGGGCTGGTTGGGTTGCTGCACTGGCAGTATGCCTGGAAGCTCAAGGAGCAGGCTTTTGCATGGCTGGGTTTTAACCACTCCAAAGCTGAACTTGCCTCATCTCCAAACAGCTTGTAACCTTCAAAGGGCATGTCCATGATGAACGCCTGCACATCCTCAGAGATACCTGCAACAGGCATCCAGTTGTTACAGCAGATAACCACAGTTGTGCCCATAGTACGGCCTACAAGTCTGCGGTGTCCCGTCCTTCCCGCAAGATAAACTTTGCTGCATTCTGACCGTCAGTAGCCACTTGGGAAAAGACATTCTAAAACGCCTCAGGGATGGTTGGTAAGATCTTTCTCACCATGTCCCAGTGGGCATGAGCGTATCCTCCTAGCAGGCAGACCACGTTCAAAGAACGTTAAGCCAATCTGGTGAAGGTTTAGATTATCTGTTAAGCAGACAGTTTGAAAAGAGAGTTAGGTATACGTTGCTGGCCGAAGACTGCACTATAAGACTTTCTGGTGATTGGTGTTGATCCAAAAATGCAAATCACTCAGATCCAGCCTGTGACACTTAGCAATGGGGCAATTTATAGTTGCCATCAAGCAGAGCATTGCCAACACTGCAGCCAGAGTGTCTGTCAGGGCTTCCTTTAGGGGCAGTGAAGCCTTTGAAGATGAAGGGTTAGGTTGCTAAATGTCAGTAAGAAGATTAGCCTTGTCTCCCCGGCAACTGCAATTCCAACACCTATGCTGCCCTCCCTACTGCTACAGCAAGGAAGGTAATTTCCTCAAAGGGGAGCCCAATTCTGCTGGAGAGATATCAGGACCACTTGCATTCTGGAAGTCTCTATAAAGTCCATCATCCATGAAAGTGAGGGGCCAGCAAATTCATCATCTCCACCATGTGATGCATCCTGAACTTCCTGTGCATCTGAATCAGAGCCAAATGAGACTTCAGGGTGCTGAATATATTGGTGCAGAGACACAGCTAAAGAGTCCTCCAAACTGCTATTGCTTCAGGGCTTTCATAGCAAGAAGAACATGTCTCCAGATCAGAAATAAGGATCGATTTTGAATCCAGGACTGGAGCCTCTGAAACTGGGGCAGGTGCTGCTCGATCAAAACCAATGTGGCTTTCAGCAAAGCAGTGGAAACATGGCCTGGCACTGGAAAGGGGGGCCAGTGCAGAGGCTTACTGGGGTCATCTGTTGCCAGTAAGTCCCTGGTGGAGGAAGACTAACAGGGGTTGCCAGGTGGGTGGGGGGGTCTGCAGGACCTAAACGTACTCCAGGGGGACCTAGAATCACCTGGAAAAGTTGCAGCATTGTCTCCTTAAAGGTGCATGGCACAGGAAACTAGGGAAGCACCAGCTCCTGCTGTGGAATGGGGTCAGAATCAGAGGACCGGGTGGAGCCCCACCTTTTTGGTGCAAACTGCACAGTCCTTTCCTGGAGTGGGAGCGACGGGGAGGGACTCCAGTCTGGATTTTTTGTGTCTAAGCTGAGACTTCCATTTAGACTTACTTGATGATGGGGACCCGAACTGGGACCGGATCGTGGAATGGGACCATGATTTGGACCATGAGCAGCCTTGTTCCTCATGCTCAGCAACAAAGGTTCGCCTCCTGCTTCCTGATTGTCTTCAGATGCATTAGGGAGCATTTCCTGCATGACTTCAAATCATGTTTGGATCCGAGCCAATAAATCAACTAAAGACAGATGCCATGCTGGTCTCTGGCCGACCTCTTCTTGCATATGTGGTAAAGGTTAAAGCATGTAGTTTCAGGGGGGACACATCCCTAGCACAGTCATAAAACCTTTTTTGTAAGTTGGAAAAACACCAACAAAAGTTCTGAAGAGGAGCTCCCAATCTACATCAAAGGGCATGGAAAAAAGTCAGTGCTCAAGGGCAGTGCCTATATATGTATGACTTCACGTCATCGCTTTCGGAGACGGGGCAAGACTGCCACAGATCCAATGAGGCCGGCTAGCAGTATGTGAGAGCAACTGATAGAAAGTTTCCTGATCCAATCCCCCGAGGGAATTCAAAAGGTAAGGAATCTGTGGTTTGATGTATCCATCAGAATGTGGAACACCACCAAGAGCCATTAACCACTCCCGAACTACGCCTGGCAGAATAAAATAATCAGTCAATTATGCCCAATCCCAAAGAAGAGGCTATAAACACAACCCCTGAAAACATTACTGTAACCCAAACTAAACCACGGTCTGACAGATAGAGCTACACGCCTAAATAGGTTAAAGTTCAAAATAAGAGATGTAAACAAAAACCAGACCCGAATCCGACATAAGAAATTGTAAATTTAAGCTACGCTCGTGTCTGACAGGCTGTAAACCCAAATAAACATCAAACAATATCAATGGTAACACAACTCAATAACAAATTCGGGGTAATTCGAGCTGCACTCAAATCAACGAGAAAGGACTTTAAAGAGCCAGTAATCGCCTAGCCTAGACAAGGGCTTTACCGGAGCGTGACAGCTGCCGAAAGCTCACCCTTCAAGTGTTTCCTCAGAGCACGTAAGAATAAGGTAAGAGGACTGAGCAGTTTCAGACATACTTGGACGGCGGGTCCGAAAATCCTTTGACCAGGTGCTGCAGGGCAGCCAGGATGCCCGTCTGCTGCTCCAGGGGCACGCTTTTATCCATCGCGAATAGTCTGCGGTTCAGATACTCCCAGCGCACCTGTGATAAAAGAGGGAACAGGCAAAGGAAAGTTACTTACTTGTTAGACTAATTCTCCACAAGGGTATTTTAGTTAAATTCATAAAATGTTTAAACATATATTTTTTTATAAAAATAGAAACAATCAATTGGCACCAAAAAGCAGAAATAGACACCAGATCATAGAAGAACACAGGTAAAAGAAGAAATACATGGGCTTTTAACCTCAACCACAAAACAACAGTTTGGCAAATAAGAAACCTCAATCAAGTTTCTTTTGGGTATTCAACTTGCCAGAAATTAAAAGAATGCAGAGAAAAAGTAGGCGAGTGCAGGGGAAAATACTCCCAGTCACAAAACCACTTACACCCAGCAGTTGTCAAAGCTGTCCACTGCCGCGTTTGTATGCAACAGGAGGAACGAGTTAAGGCAGAACGGAAAAACTTTTAATCAGAAACATCCACAGTTAGGGAAAACATAACTTCCAGCTCTCTTATGTCCAGCCAATAAGATTATTCAGGTGCGACCTAGCTGTCCCAGGCTCATATTTGCCAAAAAATTCCCAGCACGGCTTCAACCGAGGATTCTCACTGCATTGGCTAAACTCCCTCCAAATGGTTTAGAGGTGATTTTTCTTACTTTGAGCACCATGACTGAAAATGTGTAAGATCAGGATGCGCCTGCACTCATGTTGAGTGGTTTCTTTTAAGGTGGCCGCCTTTAATAATACCATGGTTGGTGTTGTCTAGAGTCATAATGACAAAATCTCTGTTGATCTTTAGGCCAGAGCTCTCTTTATGAGCTTGGACCCTACATGCCCTCTTCATCATTAGTACAACATAGGCCATCTGCAAAAAAAATTCATCATAACCAGGAGATCCGCTTTAGTAGGGTGGAAATTATCCCCAGCACCGAATATTAGCAACCCTCCATGCATTTTCCAGCATTTCAGTTCTGCTCTCCAACTATAACACTGTCCAAGTGCCATCAGTTCGCAAACCTCTGCATCTGAAAGATCTGCTTGCGTTTCCACTTTACTCAGATTTGCATCCACCACTGCATTCAGACCAATCGTTATCAGTCTTCACGCCAATTATTTACCCTCCATTTTCCACATTCTCGCCTCCATGGCAGCTGCACCATGATGCTCCCTATCACTGTCAGCATTTCCTTTTGACACGAAGAACTTACTTGCATAATAATCACTAACTCCTTTCTGTTTGTGAGTCTTGGTGGGAGTTAAAGGTCTAGGTTGTCGCGCTGGGTTTGTTTCCCTGCGGCCATCAAACAGTGGAGGAAGACTCCTCCAAATAATTTCTGTTCCCCTAGGGAGAAGCACTTCTGCACAGATTATCCATCCCTTTAACCAGGTACTACAGACAGCTGTCAGGTGAGATGACCTTGTTATGCCACCATCCTCCTTCTCAGGTGCTGAAGGTTCTTACCCAGTCCACTGGTACAGTGCTGAACATCAGCACCTGGAGATTCATGCCTGCTCCCCTCACCAGTGGCACCTGGGCTAAGCCAACTTCCTCCAACCAGCAGGTATCATCTTGCCAAACTCAGATATTCATGGTGAAAATGTTCTGTGCCTCCACAGAGATTGCTCTCTAAGGGATGGAACAAAATGACTGTACCAGGTTTCGCTTCTCTATCTATAATCTATACTTCACCTATGTTTTTCAGTCAGCTTCGAAGGAGGGTCACTACTGGCTGTCCCAGAATACATTTTAAGTATTTCGCATTCATTTATGAAAATAATTAAAAAAAAACATAATCAAATGTTTAAAAATAAAAAAGCCAATTCAAATTCAAACAAGGAACTATAAAATACATTTGACTGAAAAACCTCACTCAAAAGACGTTTAAACATGAAAAAGCAGGGAATTGTTCACCCATTCATAAGTGTGAATTGTAAATCTGCCACTTTCAAGATTCCAGACACTACAGTGTCCCAGAATACACAGCAGAGTCAGCTAGGCAGTACATTACTGCTGGTGTTCTGAGAGTAAGGACTTATCTATTCCAAGTGTAAACAATGCACTTGGTTTAAAGGGCAAAAAGTGACATGTTAAGGAATTAAAAAATAGCAATGATGCAGAACTAGGATTTTTCTTTATTCATCATTCTGTTTGCTTTGATATTCATAAACAGACTTGCAAACACATCTCCTCGCCACAGATCCTGGATTATCAGAAGAGGAATCCAAACACAAACAATTTGAACAGAGGCAGAATCTATTCAACAAAAAAGCAACAAAGAAGTAAACTGATCCCCAGGTAGTCACTCTATAATTCCTGGCTACTGAGTCATTCTAAGCAAGTTCTGCCATGGCCAGTTTCTTCTTGTGAAGTAAGCACTTGTCCTTCTGATCAATACAAAATACTATCAATCTGGGTATGGGCTGAGTCGAGGACACTATCTCAGTATTAACAGATTCCCGATTAATGGAAAGCTCTGTGTTTACACTTACTTATTTTTGTCAAGGTAGTATCTTAGGGTTCTCTTAACGTTTATGGCAGCAGGGACTTCTTTGCAGGAAAATATAGATTTGGAAAGGATGGAGAGAGGGATCTGCCCTTGTTGACACTTCATTGTACTGGAAATGAATAGCTAATGAATACACAGAGCTTGCAACTCACTCAACATCCTGGCTTTGGTAATGGTAACAACAAAGTCAAGCTTCCAAGACAAAAACGGAAAATCTGACCTATGCATGATTTCAGATGCTGGGCCTATTAATGCGGAAAGCATCATATTTCCTCTCCCAAGACAATAAAGTTAGATATTGGGTTACTGGTTGACTGGTGTGTGAGACTTTGTGAAGCAGCAACCACAACCCTAGTCAGGGTAAGGCAAAAGCTAACCCCAAACTAATATGTGCTCAACCCCTGGGTAGCTTGGCACAGAGCAATCAGGCTTAATTTAGAGGCAGTGTTTAAGGAATTTGTGTGACACGTCAAACAGTAAAACAGTGAAAACACCACACAAAAAGATCCCACACCAGGTTAGAAAAATAGAGTTTAATTTAATAAATAAGACTAAACCGTCAACCATCCAATCAGAACTAGAGAAATTATTTTTTAAAGAATAAACTGCAAAATAGTGCCTAAAAGCATAAAGCACCAACCGGGGACATCTGGTCGAGCTGGACCACATCAAGGTAAAAAAGTTCAGGGCGACTGTGAAGGAGCGTGGGTCAGAAACAGTAAAAGATTAGTCCCGCTGAAGGTTTACCTTCTCAAGTTTTGTGACAAGAGTCCTGTTCACGTGGAACGAAGACGCTGGGAGCACGGAAAGTGTAGGTGGTGGTGGTCGGCGTGGTGCAAGGAGAAGGCCAGGCATGCAGACAGGCTGGCTGGTACTTTGCGTTGACAGTTCTCCACAGGCGTTCGATGTTTGCAGGGCGAATAGATGAGCTTTCAGTGGCTTGCACTAATTTTCCATGTGGTTCCGATGTGAAAAGGCCCATTCGCGAAGAGCCCAAAAGCTTGATTTAAGAGCCCGCTGAGCCAGACCAAGGGTCCAGGATCTGAGGGCACCATTTGGGAGGCAGGAACTTGCTGAAGACAGGTCCAGGTTCTGTTGGGGAGCCTGATATGTCCTTGAGGTTCAGATCAGGAGGCCAGCAGTAACTCAGGGGTCCTGAGTTTAAGATAGAGTTTGTTACATGTAGCAGCCAGGATCCCACAGGCGGCGCTATCGGGAATCAGTAATCAGGCATGCAAAGGTCTGAATAGGTATGAAACTGTTCCAAGAGCATTACTTGAGTGATGGCACACGTGAGCAGTGAGACAAATGAAAGAACATTACAAGTCAATCTTGGAACAGTGCAAATGGAAACAGTAAACCACAGTCCCTAGAACACTTAGCAAGCATCTTTCTTTTCAGCTGCTCCGAAGTTCCCTTGATCACAAGAGGAGAGGCGGAGCTATGTAAAGCACTTCCGCCTGCGGCGCCCTGCAGATTATTTCTAGAGACCAGGACTACATGCTAGAGGCGCTGAAGGCATTTCTGTGGCGTGGTATGATCTGTTCTGTTCAACTCTACTTGCATTGGAAGAGAGGCATACTCTGTTTCACCTTTGCTTCTATTTACCGCCCTTATGGGCATGCCCTCCTTCTCTCAGGCCATGATCCGCAGACATTTACGAGCGGCAGCGGTTTAGGAAAGGAAACTTTACAACCGTGGTGGATTGCTTTGTTGTCAGCAGGAACTTTGAATCAGGGCAACATATCAGTATACTCCGTGGGGCGAAACTTGTAATCTGGGGTATTTTGCATTCTGGCACACTTTCGAAGACTTTTGACGTTATCTGTGCATTACTGTGATTTCGATGGGAAAAGAAACTCATGTTATCATTACAGCATGCTATTGGTAAAATGGCATGCGTGAAATTAAGTAAATCAAGCCGTCTATATATATTGATCCACGCCCTACAGAGAGCTATGAGGAATAAATAGAGCTGCTGTCCTATGGATGTGCATTAATTTCTCTTAAATACACTATGCTGGAAGAAAAAGCGCTGCCGTTTTCGTCTGAAGTAAATACTTTGTATCTTTTATGTTTGCCATTTTAATAGGGGTTCGGCATAGAGTTATGGGTCGCTGACTGTTTCTCTGTGAAGCAACACACTTTCTCTGCAATGGTGGGTGCTGACATATTCTTTACATTCACAGCTTGTAAGAAAGGATTATAGTACTAGGTATTTGAAAAAACTGTATCTTATGACTCTCACAAATTTTTTCCTCACTTTAGAAAGACATTAAGAGTTATGTGGACAGAGGCTTATGTCATACCTACTCCATTAAGTCCAAGCTGAGATTTTATGCTATAGGTATTTGCATTTGGCACTTACACTCATATATATGTTGGGGGAAAAGAATGTACGAACATTGATGTTTGTTTTCTCTTTTGGTCTCCTTCCAAGTTGTTCCCATCCTTTCCCTTCCCTCACTTGATCACCTTAATATTAAGTGCATTTATAGCTTCCAGAATTTGGGCTGTCGAGAGATGGACCTTATTTAGCAACAAACTGATCCTGAGGTACTGCTGAGCTGACAGAGATGGAGGTCCAGTTCTCCTCCCCCAGGCAAGAGGGCAGCAGGTCAGCAATCAAGCAGAGCCGCAGTACTTTCAGCAGCACAGCAGTCCTTCCTCCTGGCAGAGTATTGAAAGGCCCAGAAGTGTA
The DNA here is from genome assembly GCF_031143425.1 of Pleurodeles waltl. NCBI lineage: Eukaryota > Metazoa > Chordata > Amphibia > Caudata > Salamandridae > Pleurodeles > Pleurodeles waltl. The sequence continues at coordinate 1,133,068,761 of NC_090446.1, read as the reverse complement.
CTGAAGTGGTGGTATCTGAGGTCCTTCTTTTATTTACAGTTGTGCCTTTGAAGTGGAGAGAAACTTCTATATCCATGCCTTTGAAGTGCCCAGATGCTCTGCCTTCCTGGCTCTGGCTCTAGACTAATTACAGGGGGTATAAGCAGCATTTTGTGAGGAGACAGGACACTAATCATATGCAAGTGAGGCTGGGCCCAACTCTTCTTTCCCAGTTATGGACGATCCACTCACACCTAAGCTCCCATTGTGTGTGGCTGCCTAGGAGGAACACACATAGGGGGTCATTCTGAGCCCGGCGGTCAAGGACCGCCGGGGCCGGAGTCGGCGGTAGCACCGCCAACAGGCTGGCGGTGCTCCGCCGGGCATTCTGACCGCGGCGGTACAGCCGCGGCCAGAAACGGAAAGTCGGCGGTGTACCGCCGACTTTCCGCTGCCCATGGGAATCCGCCATGGCGGCGCAGCTTGCTGCGCCGCCATGGGGATTCCGACCCCCTTACCGCCATCCTGTTCCTGGCTTTTCTGCCCGCCAGGAACAGGATGGCGGTGAGGGGTGTCGTGGGGCCCCTGGGGGCCCCTGCAGTGCCCATGCCAATGGCATGGGCACTGCAGGGGCCCCCGTAAGAGGGCCCCACTTTGAATTTCAGTGTCTGCTCAGCAGACACTGAAATTCGCGACGGGTGCTACTGCACCCGTCGCACATCCTCCACTCCGCCGGCTCCATTTGGAGCCGGCATCCTCATGAAGGGGTGTTTCCCACTGGGCTGGCGGGCGGCCTTTTGGCGGTCACCCGCCAGCCCAGTGGGAAACCCAGAATAACCGCGGCGGTCTTTTGACCGTGCAGCGGTATTCTGGCGGTTCCCTCCAGGCGGGCGGCTCCGGCCGCCCGCCGGGGTCAGAATGACCCCCATAGTCTAACTGCCAACTACACCCGACCCTGTGACCAAAGACAGACTGCAGGCACCAAATGGCTAAGGCAAGAAAATGCCAATGTTCTAAAAGTGGCATTTTCAGAGTTGTAATTTAAAACCTGACTTCACTATAAGTTAGGATTTTAATTTAGGATCCCAGAGACACCAAACACGAATCAGTGATTTCTTCTCATTTGGAAAACCCATTCCAGCTTGATTTGGGCTTTATAAATCTGGATGTGCAGTTTTAGCATTTTGTTTTTGTGTTAGTTGTTAACATACATCTTATAATACTTTGTTGTTTAGAATTCAATTGTGAGATGCCTGCCGAACTTGTCTAATCTAATGATGTGAAGACTTAGTAGGTGGATCACAATGTTGTTTAAATTTAGAGACAAGCTGCAGAGCAAAGTCCTTTGCACCTCTCATTGCTCCATCTGACCAAATAATATATGGTCATGGCACTTTATGTATGCTAAGGGTGGAGCTCGATGTTAAAGAGGAAAGAAAGGAAACACTTCAGGTGTATGTGGACAGCTCACAGCTTCAGCGAATTTGTGTGGCAGAAAGCTCTTTGGTAGACCATCTTGCTTGAGGTGGAAGCTTGCCTTTGTGTGATTCTCACACTTCCACTGATGAACCTGCCTGAGGCAGAAGAGACATCTGGAAGTGTATAGCTTCAGTATGTTCCTCCTTTGACCAACATAAAAAATAGTGTTACTGGAGGCTGCCATCTTGTTCCAGTATTTTATTGCCTGGCACCCTTGATCCTCCAGTCTTTTCTGTTAAGTTTGAGTGTGGGGGCCTGGAATTTTGTACATGCATGACGGTACAGAGTCCAAAAGATAGGAGGGCTACCCAGCACTTTAAAGGCTGTTTTTGTTGAATTTGATACTAGGCACAGATCATTGTGGTTTATAAATCCCAATTTACTTTTGGCCTCAAGCTGGATTCGATCAACCAAGTCTCCAGATATGGGTAAATGATGATGCCAAGATGAAAGGATCCTGGCAAACCTGCATACATTTGGAAGAGCATGATGGGTCAATTTCAGGCAACAAAGCAGGACTTTGCAGTGGTATTGTCATTAACAGATCTTGAAAGTAAGACATTTCCAGTGCGACCTTACTACTGGTAAATGAAAGTAGGAGTCTTGCAATCTGAGTAATCACTCCCTTCAATACCTCTCATGTTAATGGGAGTGCAATCTGGAGCAGTACCAACATTCTGAATTTTTCTTTCTTGACTCATTTATTCATGGCCTTCTAAGTTTGGGAACTCTTGTTTTGACCCTTTCTTTGTGGACAAACCATTGGTATTCTGGAGGACAGCTTGGAAGTCAGTAGCAGCATAATGAGCGTGGAGTAAATGGAGTCTGCCTCCTCATAGACGTCCTTATTGTGGGGAGCCTGATCGTGCCTCTTAACTGCATCAGATTCAAAAACGAAAATGGCACCTAGCGTCTAATAGTACTAGCATGGAGGCAAAGAAACAGTAGAGAAGTCTTCTCCAGCTTGACATAGGTCAATATCAGACCAAGGTCAGATGTGAATCAGACACCAGAAGCAGAGGCAGGTTCGGAACTAAACACTACTAAAAGGGTCTGCAGCAAAGGTGCTGGCTGAGGCAGAACGGGGTCAGGCAGTGCTGGGGCTGGCCAACCAGCAGAAGTCCAACTGAAGGCCCGGTGGGCCTAACGAGTCTGAAGTCATACCAGAGGGACCCAGATCCGTCCAGAATAATGGCAGCATCGCTTCCTTAAAGGCCTCTATCTGCTGCATGGTAAATAATGGCCCAGTAAATTAAGGGTGAATCAGGTCCTAATCACAGCTGTTGAGTGCTGCAGCCCTGCCAAGAGCCACGCATCGCAGGTCTTAGTGTACAAGTTACTTACCTTCGGTAACAATATATCAGGTAGAGACATATTCTAGTTGCAGATTCCTTACCTTAGAATTTCCCCCAGGCATCAGACTGGATCCGGAGATTTTTCTTCGAGCAATACCTGCATGTTGTTAGGTGGCGTCGGTTGACTCTGCGGGTGTCGTAGTCGCCGTGATGATGTCAGGAGTAGTACAAAGACACTGCCTCAGCGCAATGACATCAGTTTCTTTTCACGTCTTTCCACGCCAAAGCGCAAAGCCGCGAAGAACACTGAAACTGGTGCACCAGAGCTAAGGCCCTGAATGGGGAAGCCCTATCCCTAGAAATTAGTTCGCAAGTGGGGAGGATGGGTGGGTTGGTAAGGAATCTGCAACTAGAATATGTCTCTACCAGATATATCGTTACCGAAGGTAAGTAACTTGTACATCTGATAGAAACTTCTAGTTACAGATTGATTAGCTTAGAATAGATACCCAAGCAATGCCGTCCTTGGAGGTGGGCTGCAAACCAAGATCATACTAGAAAGTCCTGCAGGACCGAACGACCAAAGTAGCCATCCCTACGGACCTGACTGTCCAGGCAGTAATGTTTAGTACACGTGTGCAAGGATGCCCACATAGCTGCCTGGCAGATATCCAGGACAGGAACTCTTGGTACTAATGTAGTGGAAGCAGCAGTTGCTCTTGTGGAATGAGCACGCAAGCCCTCAGGGGGTTGCTTCTTTGCCAAAGTGTAGCACATTTTCATGCAAAGAAGTACCCATCGTGAGATGCTACGTTTTTGCACCGCCTTCCCTTTCTTCGCACCCACATATCAAACAAAGAGTTGATCGTCCACCCGGAAATCTTTAGTACGATTGAGATAGAACGCCAAAGCTCTTTTTCGATCCAGGCGGTGGAGTCTCTCCTCCTCATGAGAAGGATGTGGGGGTGCATAAAAAGTAGGCAAAGTGATGGACTGGCCTACATGAAAAGGTGTAACAACTTTGGGAAGGAATGAGGCCTTACTGCGTCAGGGTGCACAGACAAAAATGGGGGCTTAAACGATAGAGCTTGAAGCTCACTCACTTTTTGGAGCAGAAGTGATTGCAATAAGAAAAACTTTTTTGAAAGTAAGGAGCCGTAAGGGAAAATTGTGCAATGGCTCAAAGTGAGCACACATTAAGTGAGTAAGGACTGAGGTCCTACTGAGGCATGATAAACGGAGTGGGAGGAAGTAAATGGGTGAGACCCTTAAAGAATTTACTAACAATAGGAGACTTAAAGAGTGAAGGCTGATCAGGCAACCTAAGTAAAGCTGAGATAGCCGATAAATAGTCTTTAAGGGTGCCCAAAGCAGAGCCCCGCTGGGCCAAAAAAAGAATGAACAGAAGAACCTCAGAAAGAGGAGCAGAGAGGGGATCAACAGATTTGTTGGTACACCCTGTTGTTGCGACAGAAGATCCTCCCGGAGGGGCAATTTGAGTGGAGTATCGGTGGCTATGCTACATAGCTCGGGATACCATACTCTCCATGCCCAGTCCGGAGCCACCAGGATTACTTGGGCCCGGTCGTTCTTGATCTTCTTGAGACCTCTGGAGAGAAGTGGTGTAGGCTGGAAAGCGTAAAGGAGGACGGAGTTCCACTTGAGACAAAAAGCGTCGCTGAGTGAATGCCACCTTGGAAACTCCAGTGCTCAAAACAGCTAACACTGCGCGTTCTCTGCGGAGGCTAACAGATCCAACCAAAGATCTCCCTACTGCTGAAAGAGACCTTGCTCCACCTCTGGATGGAGATGCCATTTGTGATCGGCTGAGTTTGTCTGCTCCGGCGTTCAGCGAGCCTGCCAGATGTTGAACCACCAGGGTGATGTCCTGAGGTGCCAGTCATGTCTAGAGGTGCAGTGCCTCCTGACAAAGGGTGCAGGAACCTACTCTGCCCTGTTTTTTGCAGTACCACATGGCAGTAGTGTTGTCCCAGAACACTTGCACTACTTTCCCTTTAAGAGAGGGAAGAAATACTGACAATGCAAGCCTGATCGCCCAGAGCTCCAAAAGATTGATATGGAGTCCAGACTCCGCCGGAGACCAGAGACCTCTGATCTATAGAGGCTGAAAGGTCGGAATCATAGCCTGACTATCCTGCACTTGCCTTTCGGGAGGATAGGCCAGAAAGTGCTGTGTGTCCAGAACAGCTCTGATAAAAGCGAGCGTCTGAGAGGGAGTCAGGTGTGACTCCGGCACGTTTATAGTGAACCCCAGCATGTGCAGGAGGTTCGCTGGAGTCTGAAGGTGGGAGACGACTTTCTGGGGTGAGTACACCTTCAACAGCAAGTCGTCGAGGTAGTGGAAGACTGAAACCCTCAACCTGTGCAGATGAGCTACAACCACCGCCATCATTTTCGTGAATACCCAAAGGGGGCTGGTAAGGCCGAAGGGGAGCATGGTAAATTGAAAATGCTCGTGACCTACCACGAATCGTAGGTAACCTCTGTGGGCAGGCAAGATGGGGGATATGGAAATACGCGTCCTGCAAGTCCAACACTACCATCTCCTGGGTCCAAGGCAGACAGGACCTGGGCCAGGGTGAGCATTTTGAATTTCTCCTTCTTCAGGAAGAGATTGAGGGTCTGAAGGTCTAGGATAGGTTGTAAGCCTTTGTATTTTTTGGGCACCAGAAAGTAGCAGGAATAACCACAACCTACTTCTGGCGTAGGGACCCTCTCTATGGCTCCCTTGGATAAGAGAGCTGCGACTTCCTGGCAGAGAAGTGCCAAATGATCCTCCGTAATATGGCTGCATGATGGAGGCATGGCTGGTGGGGCAGTCTTGAAGGGGAGGAAGTAGCCCCCCCGAACGATCTGCAAAACCCACCTGTCCGTAGTGACGGATTCCCAGTTGGGCAGGTGATGGCAAATCCTGCTGCCAACTGGTCCAGAGTGGGGGAACGGATTAGGAGGGGTTGGAGGCTGCAGCAGGGGCAGGGGCAGGGTAGACTGGGCAGACCTCTGGTTCCCTGCCCCACGAACACATGGGATTCCGCGTCCCCGGCCACGCATGGGCAGAACCGCATGTGTGGTACAGTGGCTGTTAAAGGGACGCGACAGGGAGCCACTTCTGTGGCCACAAAAGAGGTGAAAGGCAGACTATTGGGGAAGACAGGGAGTCAAAAAGCCGAGGGACCTAGCCTTTGCCCGGGAGTCCTTGAACCCCTCAAGTGCTGAGTCCACCTTGTCTCCAAAGAGACAGGTGCCACCAAAGGGCAAGTCCATAAGGGTCTGTTGGACATCCCCTGAGAAACCAGATGTTCTCAACCAGGCGTGGCATCTCATGGCCACCATCGTCACAACCGATCCATCCAGAGAGTCAGTTATGTCCAGCCCACATTGTATAGTGAACTTTGCGGCATTTCTCCCATCGGTAACAGCTTGGGAGACGATAGCACAGGCCTCCTCTGGTATCTGCGGCAAGACTTGTGCGACCGTATCCCACAGAGAGTGAGGATAATGGCCCAAAAGGCATGCAGTGTTCACTGACCACAGCACTAGACTGGAGGAAAAAAACAACCTCTTCCCAAATTGGTCCAGTCTTTTTGATTCCCTATTCAGAGGTATGGAAGGGAATGCATCAGAGGCTGAGGATGCCTGAATAACAAGGCTATCAGGTGTGGGGTGTTGGGACAGGAGTTTAGGGTCATTCGGGGTGGGCCGATGGCGGCGTGCAATTGTCCTGTTCACAGGAGCCCCTGTGTTAGGTCTGGATCAAGTACCCAAAAGGACATCAGTGAGGGTTTCATTGAATGGAAGAAGACGCTCAGAGGTGGAAGCCCCTGGTTGAAGCACCTCCATCAGGAGATTAGACCTGACCTGAACAGTAGGCAGCTCAAAGCCAAGGACCTCAGCCGCCCTATGGACCACCATGGAATAAGTAGCTCCCTCCGCTGTATCCATGGTAGGAGGAGACAGCATGCCAGCATCTGGAGAGGTATCCAGACCTCTGGCCTCGCCCAACTCCTGTGCCCAGTCAAAGTTAGAATCATCCTGGTGTTCATAAGGGTCCAGGGACCCCTCCAATCCTTCCCTCTATTCATACCCATAAGAATAGGGGTCAGAATCCAACTCGGGGTGATTAGACCCCATTGAAGAAGGAGGCATTGGCCAATGCCTTTCCGACTATGAGGCATCGGTAATCAGGATTGGGTCGATGTTGATAGTGGGCACCACCAACGTCTGGAGAACCGGTGCTGGGGAAGCTCTCGCTGGTATCACCAGTGTCAGTACATATCCGGGAGTGGATCCGGAGGGGACCTGGGTGGCCAGAGCCGCCAGCACGGAACCCGAAGGCCCTTCAACCAAATCCTCTGGGCCCAAAGGAGGCGTATGGCCTCATAGTATTCTCTTCATTGGGCAGTGGTCGCTCCAGCTCCTGGAAACTCGGGGACCCAAAAGTAGGCTCCGAGGACGGAGGCCTAGAGTGTCAACACTCCTCCCGTGTCGCTTCAGCCGAGCAACAGAGTGAAGTCAAAGGATGACGAGATTTCTTCGACTTCTTCTTCCTACTTTGACCTGAAGACTTAGAGGATGACGAGTGGTGGTCGCTCCGCGAACGGTCTCAAGACCTTCCTCTTGAGCGAGACCAGGACCGATGCGGAGTTGAGCGCCGGTCCGCCATAAGCTTCAGAGACCGTTCCCTCAAGGCCTTTGGGTGTATGGCCCTGCACTCGGAGCACGGCTTCGGGTCGTGGTTGTGCTCCAGGCACCACAAACAGACCTGATGCGGATCCATCACCGACATCATGCGGTGACAGTCCTTGCGAGGTTTGAATCCGGTCTTCGGGGACATCTCGACACACCAAAACTTCACCAAAAATACGACAAAAAGGTTGAAGCAGACAAAAAGTGACTAGGATAGCTCTCTCCTGATCAGCGTGTGGTGCAGAAAGAAGAGAACTGACATCACCGCGTTGAGGCGGCCTCTAAGGAACTACTCCTGACGTCATCACGGTGATTAGGATGCTAATGATGCCCACGGAGTCGACCGATGCCACCTAACGACGCGCAAGGGTATTCAAAGAAAAATCTCCGGA